>NC_090359.1:24713241-25013241 GCF_035084215.1 Heptranchias perlo | reverse complement strand
ATCCTACTTTTTCTCCCTCTCCCCCTCTCCATCTCACCCTCTCTCTCTGCCTCTCACTCGACCTTTCTCTCAATCTCTATCTCTCCCTCGATTTCAATCTCTGTCTCCCCCTCTTTCTCCATCTGTCTCTTCCTCTCAGTCTCTCCATCTCTCCCTCTTTGCATCTCGCTCGACCTTACTCTCAATCTCTGTCTCTCCCTCTCGGTCTCTGCCTATCTCTCTCTCTCACTCTCTCTCCCCCTCTATCTCAGTCTCTGATTCTTTCCCTCCCTTCTCTTGGTCTCTGTCTGCCTGTCTGTCTCTCCCTCTCTCGATCGCTCTCTCTTAATCTCTGTCTCTCTCTTTCTCTTGGCCTCTACCTTTCTCTCTCCATCTCAGTCTCTGTCTTTCTCCCTCCCTCTCTCTTGGTCTCTGTCTGCCTGTCTGTCTCTCCCTCTCTCGATCTGTCTCTCTCAATCTCTGCCTCTCTCCCTTTATGTCCGTCTCTGATTCTCTCCCTCCGTCTCTGTCTCCCTGTTTCGATCTCTCTCTCTCACTCTCTCTCCCCTCCACCTCAGTCTCCGTCTCTCTCCCTCCCTCTCTCTTGGTCTCTGTCCGCCTGTCTGTCTCTCCCTCTTTTGATCTCTCTCTGTCTTGATATCTGTCTCTCCTATTTTCCATCCATAAACCGGGAAGGGTTGCAAGATTTCCCCTTTCTTGCCAGTTGACTTTATGATTAATTCCTTTGCTCCTTGATCTTCTCTCCACACGAACCTACATCAATGATAACAAGGGCTCAGACGATGTGTTGAGAGGAAGCAATGCAGTAAATTACACGAGATACTCTTCATATGCTCCGGATCTGCCTTGTGATGAGGGATTTCTTGAAAATAACTGCTGTCCATCACCAAAGGAAACTAGGAACAGGAGGAGACCATTCAGTCCCTCGAGCTTGTTCCGCCATTCAATTAGATTATGGCTGATCTGTACCTCAACTTGCCTTTGCTCCGCATCCCTTAATACCCTTACCTAACAAAGAGACTGCACACACTGGTAGAACAGCAGATCTTCCACCCTGAGGACCACTTTACTACAGTAATGACAGCGAAGTGCCCAATGCCTGAAATTGGCTGGAGATTCAGGGGGCTACTTTAAGTCCCCAGTAAATCTGGCCTGGACAGACCACCTCGATTATTGTGTTTGATAGACCTGTAATAAGGTAAGTCTGTTAATGGATGGTTTAGAAATGAGGGGGAGAGTAGGAAGGTTGGGGATAGGCCCACTGCCCCTTGCTCCTACCCTCAGGTGTTCAGGCTAAAACTAGTAATCATATTTATTCAAAAGAATTATGATTACACAGAAGCGAATGAAAACAGCAAGAAACTAGCAGTGCAAAAACCTATAAAACAATAGGGAACGAGTCCACCCACAAGCGTTTAAATTTCTTCTTCAGATTATATATTTTACTCAGCTTGTTCATCTCCGAGACCTTTGAGGAGGGCATCTATCGTAGATTAGTGAGGCAGCAGTTCTGCCACCCTCACCCGCCCAGCTCAGCGCGCCAACTGTCACGTTGGACAACATTGGAAACTGAAGAAAAGCTGCAGTATGTATTCTCCAACAGCTCTGGATGGAGAACTGTCAGCCGAGCCAATTCAAAGACCAGTGTTAGTGAGCAATTTGACACACAATCCTTGCCCAGAATTTCCTACGGTTTACAATGCACAAAGACTCCCTTTTAGAACCGCTCTCTAATGGTAGTTGGGCTTTTGATAATGAGTTAGCCTGTAGGGTCTCATTCGTAAACAGCTGTCAACCATTCCCCATCTGATTGGAATTTGCAAATAACAGATCCTTTTGTCCTTCGAGGGCTCAATAATTTGATTCGCTTGATTCAAAGGTTACTGTGACCTCAGTCCAGATTTCATGATGCTTTAGATTCCTGCCAGATCACTAACCACTAAACCTTAGCTTCCCTCAGGTAACTTCTGTCCTTTTTAGGTGTCACGCTGTGGCTCAGTTGGTAGCATGCTCATCCCTGGGTTATAAAAGTCTGCAGGTTTGAATCCCACTCACAGTGACTTAAACGCCAGGGCTGCGGGTTCTCGGCGGGGGGGCTATCGGGCGTGTGGGTAATGCGCCCGGCGATATCAGTCAGCCACCTGCGCGATCGTAGCATAATTGGATTCACTTACCTGGTCTTCCGGGTTCCCCACTGCTGATCTGTGCATTGGGCGGGCTGCGCATGCGCAGTGAGATCTGTCATCTGGAGGCGCTCTATTTAAAGGGGCAGTCCTCCACTGACAGATGCTGCAACAAACAGAAAAAAATCACAGCATGGAGCAGCCCAGGGGGAAGGCTGCTCCCAGTTTAATGATGCCTCAATCCAGGTATCATTAGATGGGGTGAGGAGGAGGGGGAGGACAGAGATCTTCCCCCTGGCGGGCGGGAGGAAGCGGCCTGCCTCTGCCACCAGGAAGGCCTGGCTCGAGGTGGCAGAGGGGGTCACCTGCACCACCAACATATCGCCCACCTGCATACAGTGCAGGAGGCGCTGCAATGACCTAAGTAGGTCAGCTGAAGTGAGTACACTTACTCATTCCCCAACACTCCGTCTGCCACATCACCGCCCCCACCCCACATCTCCTTCGGCACTGCCAACACTACTCTGTCACATCACCCCTCATACCCACTCAAACCTCATCCTCATCTTACCTGCACTTACTCACCTCGCCAGTACTCATCCCGCCACTACCACTCAACCCAATCCTCATTCAATCTCATGGCTCTATCTCATACTCACCCTCTCGTGCATCTCTCTCACGGCCAGCCTCACTCAACCTGCCACTACCTGTGCTGCAGCCACAGGGCAGGCATCACATATGTGCAGTAGGCAGCGTAAGGCAAATGTGTCGTGAGCATGAAGGGGATGCACAAGGGTGTTTGAGGGTTTGTCATGGTTTTTACTTATATTTAATTTCTGATCAACTCACATTACATATTATATTGGCACCACTACTGCCACGTCTTTGCAAATCTTGTCCGGTTTGTGCAATAATGCCCTTTCCTGAGGATCAATATGAAGACCCACACCTGATGCCACCCATTGTGTCACTGCAGAGTGGGTGTAGGTGTATTTGCAGTGCTCTTCTGCGCAGACGACTGGGAGACATCGGCGATGTCCCCGGTGGCACCCTGGAAGGATGCGGAGGAGAAGTTGTTGAGGGCAGTGGTGACTTTGACAGCGACAGGTAAGAAGCTGGTGCTCGGGCCAGCCGGGAGCAGCTCGGCATGAAGGAGGCTGCAGATGTCCACGACTACATGTCGAGTGACTCTGAGCCTCCGTGTGCACTGCTGCTCAGAGAGGTCCAGGAAGCTGAGCCTCGGTCTGTGGACCCTGTGGCGAGGGTAGTGCCCTCTGCGACGCATCTCTCTCTGCGGTTGCCCTCCCTCCTGCTGTGCAGGTGGATGTGTCACAGCACTCTGTTGTGGAGCTCCACGTGTCAGAGGTGGACGGCGTGGATGGCGAGGCTGGTGATGCTGTTCGCCCTCCGAGGGGGTCATGACTGCAGCTACGGCGGCCCCCATCCGCAAGATGTACGTTTGAGGGGGTCCGCAAGGTAGGTACATGTCTCCGGACCCCGGGGTAAGTGTGCAGGTTGGTGACTTTGACTGTCGGGAGGAGGGTGGTGGAGGCCAAACTTTGTCCCAAGTGACAGAGTGGCCTCCTGCAATGGGTGAGGGTCTCCCCCACCCCCCGACCTGTCAAATGGACCTTTGCAGCTGCCACAGGCTGACAGCTGCAACACGTCCATTTGACCTGGGAGTGTTTCCCCCAGTACGGGAAACAGTCCCAGGTTGCTCTAAAATCCCACCCCTCCTCACATAATCCTTTAATCAGGTCAGTTAATGACCTGAACAAGCGAAATAAATGTCTTCAAGTGGCATCCCGCTGGCTTTAATTGCCTGCGGGATTCCCACCAGCGGGGGCTGCGCGCGCACACCGGCGCGTCAGCGGGGAACCCGGAAGTGCGCGGGTTCGAGGCGGGCTCTGGTCCCGCTCCGGGATTTCCCGATTTTCGGGGCCCCCCCCCCTCCCCCGCCAGGAACGCACCCGACAGCGGGTGCTAAAATGCTGCCCACAATCTAGATCCACACTCCAGTGAGAGAGTGCTGCATTGTCAGTAAGAGCCGTCCTTTTGACGAGACGCAAACCCGAGGCCCCGTCCGCCCTTGCAGGACCTGAAAAGATCCCGCGGGCCACTATTTCAGAGACGTGTAGGGGCTCTCCCCTGGTGTCCTGACCAAATATTCATCCCTCAACCAGCACCTAAAAAAAAAAAGGGGATGATTTGGTCATTTCTTTAATTGTTTGTGGGATCTTGCTGTGCGCAAATTGGCTGCCGCGTTTCCTACATTACAACAGTGAGAACATTTCGAAAGTACTTCATTGGTTGTGAAGAGCTTTGGGACATCATGAGGATGTGAAAGTCTTTCTTTCTTTCTCTCTTTATCCTACATTTTCCACTTGACTTTAATTTTACCTACAATCTCGTGCATAACTTGGAACTTGCTTCATCCAGTGTCGGTTATCATGAATCTGAAGACACATCTAACTTGCTAAAATTCTTTGTTCCAACTTGAAAATATTATCCAAACTTTTATTTACTTTTTACTAATTTCATTATTACTTATTTGACAACAGACTGCAACCCGAGTGTGTTTAAAACAGTTCCTAATTGAGCAAAATAAAAACGGTTCCAATTTTCATGGCCATTCGGGAGATTGAACACTGCGGTTTAACCTGGCTGCATCATTTGAGTGAGTGAGTGAGTGAGTGAGTGAGTTAGTTGGAGTCTCCTGTGCCGAGTGACACACGGGCTAACCCATCTCTTCCAGGGCTGTCGGCCCAGAGCAAGATATTTGACTCTGATTGGAGTATCATCTTGCCAAAATGTCGGTTGTGGCTCAGTGGGATAACGCTCGTTGCCTCCTGAGTTAGATAGGTCATGTGTTCAAGCCCCACTCCAAGAGGACTTGAGTATAATTTTAGGCTGATGCTTCAGTGCAGTACTGAGGGGGTGCGGCACTGTTGGAGGTGCCGTCTTTTGGAAGAGACGCAAAACCATCTGCCCTCTCAAGTGGATCCAAAATCCCATAGGACTATTTCAAAGAAGAGGAGGGTGTCCTGGGCCAGTGTTTATCCCTCAACCAACATCACTAAAAAAAACCCCACATTATCTGGTCATTTATCACATTGCTGTTTGTGGGATCTTGCTGTGCGCAAATTGGCTGTCGCATTTCCTACATTACAACAGTGACTACACTTCAAAAGTACTTCATTGGCTGTCAAGTGCTTTGGGACGTCCTGAGGTCACGGCATCCTTTCTGTACATCCAGCAGATCACAATTCTCCACAGTGGATGTTTATATTCCGAATCTTACAGCACAGAACGAGGCCATTCGGCCCATCGTGGCTCATTGACAGGCTCATCTTGTCTCTGGGCCGTTTCCGCAACGAAAAGCTTTTTTTTCCCCATGGGCAGTTAGCCGAACTCGCCACCCCCCAACAGGCAGAGCAGTGCGCCGCCTTTAGTCTGGCTCCCTCCTACCTTTCGACCTCTCTGGCTCGGGCGGACCTGACCAGGAGTTATACTCTCGCTGGCGAAGCTCTTGGGGTCCCAGGAGCACGCTGGCCTTCTCACCGCGTCAAGAAGCAGTGCCCCAGGGGAAGGTGCATCAATAGGGGTGACGAGGTTCAAACCATGACACTCAAATCGGGCAAGTAATTGGATGCCCCAATTCCTGGAAATTTACCCCTCAATCGATGGGCAACATCACTCACCGGAGGGACAGTGAAAGATTACAAACCAATGATATTGTCTATAACATTGTGCAAAATGAAACAACCACTCACTGCCACTAATAAAGCTCTGCCCACTGAGTAAGTCTGGAAACAAGATGTCCAATGGTTAATGCTAACTGCAAAATGGAGGCTCCAAGGTTCCATCAAATGGCCATCATTTCCTTTTTTTTTGGTTCCCCTCCAACAGCAGTCACTGTTCGTCCTCCAGAGGTGAGGTCCTAACTGGGTAAGATACGAGTTCCAAGCAGCACAGAGCCCCAATAAGAGGAACTGGACCATGAAATGTCACAGTGCGATGTATAAAAAGGAGGGAAGGGATGATCTAATGCTTCCTGTGGACACAGTATCGCTGGTCAGGAACTCAGACTCTGTGGAGCTACTGTGTTGACACTCACTTAGAGGGGCCCACGGGGAGGGGGCAGGGGGCCTTGGGACATGCTGAAGGCTGGAGGATTCCACCTACTTGTCCATTTTTTATAAGGTTCTGGGGAAAGGGCAGGGGAATGGGGCGAAATGGATAGCTCTTTCAGAGAGGGGGCACAGGGGCGATGGGCTGAATGGGGAAAGGGCAGGGGAATGGGACAAAGGGGATAGATTTTTCAGAGAGATGGCACGGGGCGATGGGCTGAATGGGGAAAGGGCAGGGGAATGGGACAAAGGGGATAGATCTTTCAGAGAGGGGGCACAGGGGCGATGGGCTGAATGGGGAAAGGGCAGGGGAATGGGACAAAGGGGATAGATCTTTCAGAGAGGGGGCACAGGGGCGATGGGCTGAATGGGGAAAGGGCAGGGGAATGGGACAAAGGGGATAGATCTTTCAGAGAGGGGGCACAGGGGCGATGGGCTGAATGGGGAAAGGGCAGGGGAATGGGACAAAGGGGATAGATCTTTCAGAGAGGGGGCACAGGGGCGATGGGCTGAATGGGGAAAGGGCAGGGGAATGGGACAAAGGGGATAGATCTTTCAGAGAGAGGGCACGGGGGCGATGGGCTGAATGGGGAAAGGGCAGGGGAATGGAACTCCCATTCGGCCCATCGCCCCTGTGCCCTCTCTCTGAAAGAGCTTACTTTCAGTTAGGCCCACTCACCTCCATCTTTCCCCTGATCTTTTAAAAATGTTTTTATTTCAAATATTTCTTCATTTCCTTTTTAAAAGCGATTATGGAGATAACCCTTTGCGTTAAACAAACTGACCCTTCCTTCTTTTGGTGGCGATCTGAAATGTATGCCTTATGGTTACCGACATTATAAAACATCAACTTACATTAATATAGCGTCTTTAACATAGTAAAATGTCCCAAGGTGCTTCACAGGAGCGATATCAAGAAAATTTGAGACTGAGCCACATAAGGATAGAGTAGGACAGGCGACCAAAAGCTTTGTCAAAGAGGTAGGTTTTAAGGAACGTCTTAGAGGAGGAGAGAGAGGCGGAGAGGTTTAGGGAGGGAATTCCAGAGCTTAGGGCCCCAGGCCGCTGAAGGCACGGCCGCCAATGGCGGAGCGATGGAAATCGGGGGCATGCGCAAGAGGCCAGAAATGGAGGAGCGCAGAGATCTCAACATGGCACCTTAAAACTTAAAACTTAGACCCTGATCGCACTCCGAGATCCCCACACTCCACACGTCTCATACTCTCATCAATACAGTACAGTGGGATACTTACCATGAATCGAGGCCCGGAGACTGATTCCGAGGGCAGTGTTGGAGTTTGCTGGCCCAGAGTCTAGTGCCTGTTGGTTGCACCACGATGGATTGACAGTTACCGTATATGGGCGGGTCACGTATGATGCTGCAGGAGTTTTCCAGAAGTGCCGTCAACCCCTAGGGACATAGGAACAGGAGGAGGCCATTCGGCCCCTCGAGCCTGCTCCGCCATTCGATAAGATCATGGCTGATCTGTGATCTAACTCCATATACCTGCCTTTGGCCCATATCCCTTAATACCTTTTGGTTGCCAAAAAGCTATCTATCTCAGATTTAAATTTAGCAATTGAGCTAGTATCAATTGCCGTTTGCGGAAGAGAGTTCCAAACTTCTACCACCCTTTGTGTGTAGAAATGTTTTCTAATCTCGCTCCTGAAAGGTCTGGCTCTAATTTTTAGACTGTGCCCCCTACTCCTAGAATCCCCAACCAGCGGAAATAGTTTCTCTCTATCCACCCTATCCGTTCCCCTTAATATCTTATAAACTTCGATCAGATCACCCCTTAACCTTCGAAACTCTAGAGAATACAACCCCAATTTGTGTAATCGCTCCTCGTAACTTAACCCTTGAAGTCCGGGTATCATTCTAGTAAACCTACGCTGCACTCCCTCCAAGGCCAATATGTCCTTCCGAAGGTGCGGTGCCCAGAACTGCTCACAGTACTCCAGGTGCGGTCTAACCAGGGTTTTGTATAGCTGCAGCATAACTTCTGCCCCCTTGTACTCCAGTCAGAGGAGTACAAGGGGGTATAAAGGCCTTCTTGATTATTTTCTGCACCTGTTCATGACACTTCAATGATCTATGTATCTGAACCCCTAAGTCCCTTTGGACATCCACTGTTTTTAACTTTTTACCATTTAGAAAGTACCCTGTTCTATCCTTTTTTGATCCAAAGTGGATGACCTCACATTTGTCTACATTGAATTCCATTTGCCACAGTTTTGCCCATTCACCTAATCTAATTTTATGTTTTCATCTACACTGCTTACAATGCCACCAATCTTTGTGTCATTGGCAAACTTAGATATGAGACTTTCTATGCCTTCATCTAAGTCGTTAATAAATATTGTGAATAATTGAGGCCCCAAGACAGATCCCTGCGGGACTCCACTAGTCACATCCTGCCAATGTGAGTACCTACCCATTATCCCTACTCTCTGTCGCCTTTCGCTCAGCCAACTTCCTAACCAAGTCCGTACTTTTCCCTCGATTCCATGGGCTTCTTTGGAAATTTTAACCCCTGGCAGTAGACCAGAAGCAAGGGCCAGGGGTTAAAATTTCCTAGGGGTTTATCCCGATCTCCCCTTTAAACTCGTCGGAAGGTCAGTGGGAGTCCCGGAGAAATGGCTGTTGATGCTATTTCTGCCGATCACCTGCAGAAGTCACAGCTGGAAATGGGGCCAACCTCCCCCCCTCCCTTCCCATGGAAACTTTTACCTCAAAGTCTTTACCTTTGCGAGACCAGTTGAAAAATCAGCCCAAAAAACTGACGTGTTTTAAGTGAAGGACAAAGTAGAGGACTGAGAGACGCGGTGGGATATCCCAATGTCTCCTTCCCTCTGGAACCTGGAATTGATCACAGCCGAGCACGGTTCAACAAGACATGAGCTTGGCCAATGCTCGTGGAATCATAGAATGGTACAGCACAGAGGGAATGCCATTCGGTCCATCGTGCCTGTGCTATCCAATTAGTCCCGCTCCCCATAGCCCTGCACATCTTTCCTTTTCAAGTATTTATCCAATTCCCTTTTGAAAGTTATTATTGAATCTGCTTCCACCGCCCTTTCAGGCAGCACATTCCAGATCATAACAGCTCGCTGCGTAAAAAAAATTCTCCTCATCTCCCCCTCTGGTTCTTTTGCCAATTATCTCAAATCTGTGTCCTCTGGTTACCGACCCTCTCTCGATCTACTCTCTATCAAACCCCTCATGATTTTGAACACCTCTATTAAATCTTCCTTCTCTGCTCTAAGGAGAACTACTCCAGCTTCTCCAGTCTCTCCACATAACTGAAGTCCCCCATCCCTGGTACCATTCTGGTAAATCACTTCTGCACCCTCTCCAAGGCCTTGACATCCTTCCTAAAGTGTGATGCCCGAGGGCACCCACTATGGCACTGAGTGGCACATGGTGCCCATTGGCCATCAAGTTTCTTCATGTCAATCCCATGGTTTTCATGAAGAGAACTGGTTTGGACTTAAGTCAAAGTTCAGGTGGTGTTTGACCACACAAAAAATGTGTGCAAAAGTGAGAAGCACATTCTCCATCACCCTGCTCTTGAGACCAACACATCCCTTCCTCATTTGCAACAGGGATAAGAGACCTGGGTGACTGCTCTCGATTGGTATCTCTGATTGATCCTTCACCTGTACCTGTGTCTGTTCCTTCACCTGTACCTGTGTCTGCTCCTTCACCTGTACCTGTGTCCGTTCCTTCGCCTGTACCTGTGTCTGTTTGTTCACGTGTACCTGTGTCCATTCCTTCACCTGCACCTGTGTCCGATCCTTCACCTGTACCTGTGTCCGATCCTTCACCTGTACCTGTGTCCGTTCCTTCGCCTGTACCTGTGTCTGTTTGTTCACGTGTACCTGTGTCCATTCCTTCACCTGCACCTGTGTCCGATCCTTCACCTGCACCTGTGTCCGATCCTTCACCTGTACCTGTGTCCGTTCCTTCGCCTGTACCTGTGTCCGTTCCTTCACCTGTACCTGTGTCCGTTCCTTCGCCTGTACCTGTGTCTGTTTGTTCACGTGCACCTGTGTCCTTTCCTTCGCCTGTACCTGTGTCCGCTCCTTCACCTGTACCTGTGTCTGTTTGTTCACGTGCACCTGTGTCCGTTCCTTCGCCTGTACCTGTGTCCGCTCCTTCACCTGTACCTGTGTCTGCTCCTTAACATGTACCCGTGTCCTTTCCTTCGCCTGTACCTGTGTCCGCTCCTTCGCCTGTACCTGTGTCCGTTCCTTCGCCTGTACCTGTGTCTGCTCCTTCACCTGCACCTGTGTCCATTCCTTCACCTGTACCTGTGTCCGTTCCTTCACCTGTACCTGTGTCCGTTCCTTCGCCTGCACCTGTGTCTGCTCCTTCACCTGCACCTGTGTCCGTTCCTTCACCTGTACGTGTGTCCGTTCCTTCACCTGTACGTGTGACAGTTCCTTCACCTGTACCTATATCTGTTCCTTCACCTGTACCTGTTCCTTCGCCTGTACCTGTGTCCGCTCCGTCACCTGGACCTGTGTCCGTTCCTTCAACTGCACCTGTGTCCGCTCCTTCACCTGTGTCAGTTCCTTCACCTGCACCTGTGACTTTTTTTTATTCGTTCATGGGATGTGGGCGTCGCTAGCGAGGCCGGCATTCATTGCCCATCCCTAATTGCCCCTGGAGAAGGTGGTGGTGAGCCGCCTTCTTGAACCGCTGCAGTCCGTGTGGTGAAGGTTCTCCCGCAGTGCTGTTAGGAAGGGAGTTCCAGGATTTTGACCCAGCGACGATGAAGGAACGGCGATATATTTCCAAGTCGGGATGGTGTGTGACTTGGAGGGGAACGTGCAGGTGGTGTTGTTCCCATGTGCCTGCTGCTCTTGTCCTTCTAGGTGGTAGAGGTCGCGGGTTTGGGAGGTGCTGTCGAAGAAGCCTTGGCGAGTTGCTGCAGTGCATCCTGTGGATGGTACACACTGCAGCCACGGTGCGCCGGTGGTGAAGGGAGTGAATGTTTAGGGTGGTGGATGGGGTGCCAATCAAGCGGGCTGCTTTGTCCTGGATGATGTCGAGCTTCTTGAGTGTTGTTGGAGCTGCACTCATCCAGGCAAGTGGAGAGTATTCCATCACACTCCTGACTTGTACCTTGTAGATGGTGGAAAGGCTTTGGGGAGTCAGGAGGTGAGTCACTCGCCGCAGAATACCCAGCCTCTGACCTGCTCTCGTAGCCACAGTATTTATGTGGCTGGTCCAGTTAAGTTTCTGGTAAATGGTGACCCCCTGGATGTTGATGGTGGAGGATTCGGCGATGGTAATGCCGTTGAATGTCAAGGGGAGGTGGTTAGACTCTCTCTTGTTGGAGATGTTCATTGCCTGGCACTTGTCTGGCGCGAATGTTACTTGCCACTTATCAGCCCAAGCCTGGATATTGTCCAGGTCTTGCTGCATGCGGGCACGGACTGCTTCATTATCTGAGGGGTTGCGAATGGAACTGAACACTGTGCAATCATCAGCGAACATCCCCATTTCTGACCTTATGATGGGGGGAAGGTCATTGATGAAGCAGCTGAAGATGGTTGGGCCGAGGACACTGCCCTGAGGAACTCCTGCAGCAATGTCCTGGGGCTGAGATGATTGGCCTCCAACAACCATTACCATCTTCTTTTGTGCTAGGTATGACTCCAGCCACTGGAGAGTTTTCCCCCTGATTCCCATTGACTTCAATTTTACTAAGGCTCCTTGGTGCCACACTCGGTCAAATGCTGCCTTGATGTCAAGGGCAGTTACTCTCACCTCACCTCTGGAATTCAGCTCTTTTGTCCATGTTTGGACCAAGGCTGTAATGAGGTCTGGAGCTGAGTGGTCCTGGCAGAACCCAAACTGAGCATCGGTGAGCAGGTTATTGGTAAGTGCCGCTTGATAGCACTGTCGACGACACCTTCCATCACTTTGCTGATGATTGAGAGTAGACTGATGGGGCGGTAATTGGCCGGATTGGATTTGTCCTGCTTTTTGTGGACAGGACTTCCTGGGCAATTTTCCACATTGTCGGGTAGATGCCAGTGTTGTAGCTGTACTGGAACAGTTTGGCTAGAGGCGCAGCTAGTTCTGGAGCACAAGTCTTCAGCACGACAGCCAGGATGTTGTCGGGGCCCATAGCCTTTGCTGTATCCTGTGCACTCAGCCGTTTCTTGATATCACGTGGGGTGAATCGAATTGGCTGAAGACTGGCTTCTGTGATGGTGGGGATATCGGGAGGAGGCCGAGATGGATCTGTAAATCTCATCGATTCTCTGTGCCGGAGAAACACTGCCTTCAGAATCCTCACAGTGGCACTGTAGTGCTTGACAAAAATCAGGAGGGAACATATGATTTTTGCAACTCCCGCCTACACACGGCCAACTCACGTGGAAATCCCCAGCAGTCAAGCCACAAGGAACTCTTTTTGAAGTGTCGTATTAGTTGAAAGAATTTACAGACTTTTACTTGTTGTTGAGAGAGGACAGAGCTGGTTCTCTCAGCTGCTGCAATACATATACGTAGCTCTTGAGTTCAATTCGCAAAACAGAAGGACATGCAGCTTCAGATTGCCATCTCGAGGATGATGGCGTCGGTTACCTTGGCGATGCTGCTGCCAGTGACAGGTAGGTTTCAGTCTAATTATAATTCAGCGGGTGTTTATTGTATTCGTTTTATTTTTTTCTCCGTTTTCACCAACCATGAGGTGTCTACAGTGCTGTAGCCCCGTCTCCAACCCGGCCTCCCTTCGATGGAGCACCACACTGGCGGTACCAGATTTGCCCAGATGCCTCTTGTGGGGGTTTTGTGGGCACCACCAGCCGGTCCTCATGTGGGAATTTGCGCACCAATGCCGAGAGTTTCGGATGCAGGATAGAATAGGGAAGTCCAAGGTTCTCCTGATATTGGTCAGGAGATGAACCCAGTCTGAATTTGGTCCTCCGCAGTCTAGGGACACCAAGGCCAAATGTAGCCTGACCGTATAGTTGTATGTATCGTCTGTACTCTTGCAATGTGTTACTCTGTGGTAAAGCTGCACCACAAACATGGAGGGACAGTCTCTCCGAGAACTTTCTCTTTTCTCTTTACAGGGAAATAATGGGCTCAGTTTTAAACTTAAATTGCGGGTGCGTTGGGGGCCGGGACGGGGGGGGCTGCGAACATTGCAGAAATGCAGAGGGGGTTCAGAAGCCGGCTGCAACCTGCCGACTTCCGAGTTTGCCACAGACGCCCCTGTGTGCGGGCGGGCGTCCCGAGTGCAGAAGTCCCACCGGCAGTTAAAGCCAGATGATAGTTAAAGAACCAAACGTATCTCATTGAGGCACTTTACCTGTGATATATTAGGTAGTTAGAATGATTTTTAACTTATCTGGGCGGCTTTCCCACGGCTTCTGATACACGCCTGGTGAAACCAGGGTGAAGGGTCGGATCAGGGAGAAAGAAACAAAATAAATTAAATAACAAACCATTGCATAAAGTTAAAACATTAAATTAACTTACCTTCCCACCCTGCTCCGATGTCTGGTGCCTCCCTCTCCGATCGTCCTCTCTTCCCCCCACCCCGATCTCCCCCTCTTCCCCTCCGATGCCCCCTTCTTCCTCCCCCCGATGTCCCCCCAATCTCCCCCTCTTCCCCTCCGATGCCCCCTTCTTTCCCCCTGATGTCCCCCAATCTCCCCCTCTTCCCCCCGCGATGTCCCCCTCTTCCCCCGATGTCCCCCAAATCGCCCCCTCTTCTCCCCCGATGTCCCCCTCTTTACCCCCCCGATCTCCCCCTCTTCCCCCCCCCGATGTCCCCCCAATCTCCCCCTCTTCTCCCCCGATGTCCCCCTCTTCACCCCCCCGATCTCCCCCTCTTCCCCCCCCCGATGTCCCCCCAATCTCCCCCTCTTCACCCCCGATGTCCCCCTCTTCCACCCCGATTTCCCCCCATGATCTCCCCCATTCCCCCGATATCCTCTCGATCTCCCTCTCCTCATCCCCCCCGATCTTCCCCTCTCCCCTCCTGATCTCCCTCTCTTCACCCCCTTTTTATGCTCTCACCCACTCTCTCTCTTTCTTCTCCCTTTGCCTTTTTTGTTCTCATTCTTTCTCTCCTTTCTGTTGCCCTCTCTCTTCCTCAGAGTAATTAATCTCCTCCCACAGCCCATGTACTCTCTCCCCTATCATGGACTCTCCCCACCCATTTAATCTCCTCCCACAGTCCATATACTCTCTACCCTATCATGGACTCTATCCACCCATTTAATCTCCTCCCACAGTCCATATACTCTCTCCCCTATCATGGACTCTCCCCACCTATTTAATCTCCTTCCACAGTCCATATACTCTCTCCCTTATCATGGACCATCATGGACGATGGAAATAAAAACCGAGGGCAATGTAAAACAGGTTGCCGATTTGCTATCACCCATTTTACACAACCGTACAAAGTCAGAAGACGTCCAGTCATATTATTATTTCCTTTGTGGTGGACAATGGGGGATATTTTCAACAAAAAATTCCCTCTGGAGCCCGTCCAAATTTAGGATCATGTTTTCACCAAAGACTACTCTCAAACTGAGCTCATTTCCTTCTCTCTCTCTCCTCCAAAATAAACAGAGCCACATCCTCATATTTGAAAAAGGATTATAGCTGATTTAAAATGGTGCCAGTTTCACTGTTTGATGTTAGCTGTTTTCGAACATTTATTTATATCCACACGTTAATGGTTTGAATTCAGAAACTCAACTCAAATTGGCCATGACGATAGGCGATACCAAATTGGGAGAAGCAGTGGGAAATAAATTAGACAGAATATGTAAGTCCGCAGATGAAATATAACAGAGACAAGTTAGAGTACTGCACACAGCAGGGAGAAATGGGTACACTATGAATGGTGTTGAATTAGCTAACAATAGAATCCCACAGCATAGAAGGAGGCCATTCGGCCCATCATCCTGTCCCGGCTCTTTGAAAGTGCTATCCAATTAGTCCTGCTTTTTCCCCGTTGCCCTGAATTTTTTTTCCTTTTCAAGTATTTTTCCAATTCCCTTTTGAAAGTTACTATTGAATCTGCTTCCACCGCCCTTTCAGGCAGCGCGTTCCAGATCATCACAACTCGCTGCGTAAAAAATAATTCTCCTCACCTTCCCTCTGGTTCTTTTGCCAATTATCTTCAATCTGTGTCCTCTGGTTACCGACCCTCCTGCCAGTGGAAACAGTTTCTCCTTATTTACTCTATCAAAACCCTTCATGATTTTGAACACCTCAATTAAATCTCCCCTTGACCTTCTCTGCTCTAAGGAGAACAATCCCAGCTTCTCCAGTCTCTCCGCATCACTGAAGTCCCTCGTCCCCTGGTACCATTCTGTCAAATCTAAGGATGAAATTGAAAGAGATCTAGGGGGTTTAGTAGGACTTGGCACTCAATATGCCCAATCATTGCAGTGCAGCAATCAACAAAGTAAATAAAATGAGGAGTGATTGAAACAAAACAGTAGAGGACTCAGAGGTGAGACCAAGATGAAACTCTACAGTGCTCAGTTCTGACAGCATGTTGCGTCCAGATCCAAGTTCCATTCACAGTGACGTTCGAGGAGACACTCAAGTCTTGAAGGTACTTCGGAGAAGAGGCTTGAGACTGACCCCTAGCATTGGAGGGGCTGAGTTATGATGGGTGAAAATTGGGGCTTTTCAACCTGCAAAGGAGGCGGCTGAGAGCCGGTTGTGACAAAAACCGAAGCATCTTTGTCTAAGATTTAGAACGGGGTTTGCTTCTTTAATCTTGTTGTGGGTGCCGAAGGGTTAAAAACCAGCTTCGCTCGGAAATCACGTCCCAACATCACTTGATACAGGTTCATACGGACATTGACGGGCACGAAAGGACCAGCTTGTCCATCAAGCCTGCCCCACACCATGACGGCCAGAGCATCATGACTAGACACATCCCACCCTCCCTCGCACTCCCTCCTCCCCACGTACCCCCCTCCACCCCCGCCACGGCCATATAATCTCCCAGGAGAGGCAAAATACCAGAGAAAAAACCCAGGGCTAATAAGTGACAAAATACTCTGGAAAGTTCCTCTCCGACCCCCCACCTGCAACCCCCCAAGCGATGGAAAAAATTTGCTTCAGCAGCAATTAGTCTGAGACAGATGTTGAAGAGAGAGGCCAAGCCGCTCAATTCAACTACAAACATCCTTTGGGAGTCATTTGTTTGATTTGCAGCTTCTAAAAAAAAAATTGAACTGACGTTATTAAAATTAGCATGGTTGCAGTCCCCATTTTGAAGGCTTTTATCAATCTGTCTCTTTTTAATCAGTGTGTCTGTCTGTAGCCATTGACAGTCAGACCAGGTAGCTTCTGTAAATGTTGAGATTAAGGGAACAAAAAGGCTACAGAAGTACATTACTTATATTGTAGTTTGGCAGCAGTTGGCAACTAATTATTATCTTCCACTTACAAGGAAACAAGCTGAACGATCACTGTAAAAATATATGCAGCACGACTGCTGTTATTTATTTATTATTGTACTGTTTAAAAGTATATAATTGAGTCAGACCGACTGACAAAAGCGTCAGATTTATATCACACTAAATTTTAACTTCCTGCTGGTGTCCAGTTAACCGTAAGCTTGTCCTCCACCGCTGCCCTCACTTGGAGATTTCAGCGGCAGGCTAAATGTTGGCTTTTTATGTTTTTATCTTTTAAAAAAGAGGTGGCTCTGATTTCCTCTTTCCATTGTATTGCTCTGCTGGCAGTGAGCTGCTAGTCCCTGCTATGCACAATATAGCCAGAATTAAACACTTCCGATTACAACACTGTTCTCCCTCAAAAAGCGACTGTATATTACAGCTGTTCTGTCGCTTGGGGTAAGCTCGATCGGCAGCCCATTCACCCTCTCCCTTCACCACCGGCACACCGTGGCTGCAGTGTGTACCATCCACAGGATGCACTGCAGCAACTCGCCAAGGCTTCTTCGACAGCACCTCCCAAACCCGCGGCCTCTACCACCTAGAAGGACAAGAGCAGCAGGTACATGGGAACAACACCACCTGCACGTTCCCCTCCAAGTCACACACCATCCTGAACTGGGCATATATCGGCCGTTCCTTCATCGTCGCTGGGTCGAAATTCTGGAAACTCCCTCCCTAACAGCACTGTGGGAGAACCTTCACCACACGGACTGCAGCGGTTCAAGAAGGCGGCTCACCACCACCTTCTCAAAGGGCAACCAGTGATGGGTTTGTTCCTCTGAGTGGTGTGGGGTTACATTATGTGCTGAGCACTGACCGCAGTTAAAATGAAGCTAGCTGCGTTGAAGGCAGTTTCCTCATCTGTCCTCATTTCTACTCGTTAAGTTCCTCCTCTTTATCTGTTTTTATCCTTTCAAATTTCTCGATTACCTGCTCCTTTACAGTGAGATTGGCTGCATACTCTTCTTTTGCAAAGGCAGATGCAAAATGCTCAGTCCGTAAATCAGTGATGCCTTCGGCCTCCACAAGAAGGTCTCCTCTTTGGTCTCTGACTGGGCTCACCCTTCTTTTTACTGGTTAAATGGTCATAAAAGACTTTAGTGCTCCCTTTTATGTAACCCGCCAATGTATTCTTACTCACTGAATAAACTCACTGAACTGGACTGGCACATTGATGCATTACAGGCTCTGGTGCCTTGCCAAATTCTTGCATTATTTGAGTTTGAAAATCCCTGAGGGTCACTACAAATCATTTCACTGCCACTCCAGCCAATCTGCGTGCAGCTGCTTCGATTCCAGCCTAACAGGGAAAGTCAATGAAATGGGATCATCGGATCGTTGTGCCTCCTGGCTTTGCCTGTGGTTTTTGGGAATATTCTACCCAGGTACACCGACATGCTCCGGGGGTGGCTTGCTCGTTAGTTTTGTCGGATACTTTTAACTGGTTCACCACCAAGGACATTCGGCCCTTCTACTGGGCAGGGGTTTGGTTACAGTGGCTCTCGTTTATATAAAGTTAGTGGTCGGTATCTTAGGAATTGTTTGGGGCCTTTTGATGATTGACAGTTAAAGGGGCCAGTGTCTTTGATTTGTGAGGGATATTACTGTTATAGAATGACATGCATTCCATTCAAGATCAGGAAAGCAGGGGTTAGATACAGAGCTCCCTCTACACTGTCCCATCAAACACTCCCAGGGCAGGTACAGCACGGGTTAGATACAGAGTAAAGCTCCCTCTACACTGTCCCATCAAACACTCCCAGGGCAGGTACAGCACGGGTTAGATACAGAGCAAAGCTCCCTCTACACTGTCCCATCAAACACTCCCAGGGCAGGTACAGCACGGGTTAGATACAGAGCAAAACTCCCTCTACACTGTCCCCTCAAACACTCCCAGGGCAGGTACAGCACGGGTTAGATACAGAGTAAAGCTCCCTCTACACTGTCCCATCAAACACTCCCAGGGCAGGTACAGCACGGGTTAGATACAGAGCAAAGCTCCCTCTACACTGTCCCATCAAACACTCCCAGGGCAGGTACAGCACGGGTTAGATACAGAGCAAAGCTCCCTCTACACTGTCCCATCAAACACTCCCAGGGCAGGTACAGCACGGGTTAGATACAGAGCAAAGCTCCCTCTACACTGTCCCCTCAAACACTCCCAGGGCAGGTACAGCACGGGTTAGATACAGAGTAAAGCTCCCTCTACACTGTCCCATCAAACACTCCCAGGGCAGGTACAGGGTTAGATACAGAGTAAAGCTCCCTCTACACTGTCCCATCAAACACTCCCAGGGCAGGTACAGCACGGGTTAGATACAGAGCAAAGCTCCCTCTACACTGTCCCATCAAACACTCCCAGGGCAGGTACAGCACGGGTTGGATACAGAGCAAAGCTCCCTCTACACTGTCCCCTCAAACACTCCCAGGGCAGGTACAGCACGGGTTAGATACAGAGTAAAGCTCCCCCTACACTGTCCCATCAAACACTCCCAGGGCAGGTACAGGGTTAGATACAGAGTAAAGCTCCCTCTACACTGTCCCATCAAACACTCCCAGGGGCAGGTACAGCACAGGGTTAGATACAGAGTAAAGCTCCCTCTACACTGTCCCATCAAACACTCCCAGGGCAGGTACAGCACGGGTTAGATACAGAGTAAAGCTCCCTCTACACTGTCCCATCAAACACTCCCAGGGCAGGTACAGCACGGGTTAGACACAGAGTAAAGCTCCCTCTACACTGTCCCATCAAACACTCCCAGAGCAGGTAAAATGTACAAACAGACCCCCACAAACAAGTCGAACACTCACGCCCTCTCCAACACACACACACAGACACACCCACCTATACACACGCCAACACACACACACACCAACACACACACCCCAACACACACACACACACACAGACACACCCACCTATACACACCCCAACACACACACACACACACACACACCTATACACACGCCAACACACACACACCCCAACACATACACACGCCAACACACACACACACCAACACACACACCCCAACACACACACACACACACACACACACTCTAAACCCACGTGTTAACAGGAAGTCTAGCTGTGAAAGAACGGTGTCTCCTCTTTGAGTGAAGTTCACCAGATTGGTTTTGTTTCCTCCCCAAGTCTTGGCGAATAAGTTGGAGAATCAGGGCCTGGCCTGCTGTCCGGGTTATGTGGGAAAAGACGTGAAGCCGGGATACTTCAACCAGTTCGAAAAAAGTTATCAAATGATTGGCGTCTGTGGCACCCACAACATGGCAGTCGTGTGAGTATGTGTCAGATCACTCCTGTCGTGTATGTGTCAGATCACTCCTGTCGTGTATGTGTCGGATCACTCCTGTCGTGTATGTGTCGGATCACTCCTGTCGTGTATGTGTCAGATCACTCCTGTTGTGTATGTGTTAGATCACTCCTGTCGTGTATGTGTCAGATCATTCCTGTCGTGTATGTGTCAGATCACTCCTGTCGTGTATGTGTCAGATCACTCCTGTCGTGTATGTGTCAGATCATTCCTGTCGTGTATGTGTCAGATCACTCCTGTCGTGTATGTGTCAGATCACTCCTGTCGTGTATGTGTCAGATCACTCCTGTCGTGTATGTGTCGGATCACTCCTGTCGTGTATGTGTCGGATCACTCCTGTCGTGTATGTGTCGGATCACTCCTGTCGTGTATGTGTCAGATCACTCCTGTCGTGTATGTGTCAGATCACTCCTGTCGTGTATGTGTCAGATCACTCCTGTCGTGTATGTGTCAGATCACTCCTGTCGTGTATGTGTCGGATCACTCCTGTTGTGTATGTGTCGGATCACTCCTGTCGTGTATGTGTCAGATCACTCCTGTCGTGTATGTGTCAGATCACTCCTGTCGTGTATGTGTTAGATCACTCCTGTCGTGTATGTGTCAGATCTCTCTTGTCGTGTATGTGTCGGATCACTCCTGTTGTGTATGTGTCAGATCACTCCTGTCGTGTATGTGTCGGATCACTCCTGTTGTGTATGTGTCGGATCACTCCTGTCGTGTATGTGTCAGATCACTCCTGTCGTGTATGTGTCGGATCACTCCTGTTGTGTATGTGTCAGATCACTCCTGTCGTGTATGTGTCAGATCACTCCTGTCGTGTATGTGTTAGATCACTCCTGTCGTGTATGTGTCAGATCTCTCTTGTCGTGTATGTGTCAGATCATTCCTGCCGTGTATGTGTCAGATCTCTCCTGTCGTGTATGTGTCAGATCACTCCTGTCGTGTATGTGTCAGATCACTCCTGTCGTGTATGTGTCAGATCACTCCTGTCGTGTATGTGTCGGATCACTCCTGTCGTGTATGTGTCAGATCACTCCTGTCGTGTATGTGTCGGATCACTCCTGTCGTGTATGTGTCAGATCACTCCTGTCGTGTATGTGTCAGATCTCTCCTGTCGTGTATGTGTCAGATCTCTCCTGCCGTGCTTTCTGATTACAATGTGTGCAATTCCGGCCTCTTGCGCATCCCCAATTTCCTTCGCTCCACCATTGGCGGCCGTGCCTTCAGCTGCCTGGGCCCCAAGCTCTGGAATTCCCTCCCTAAACCTCTCCCCCTCTCTCCCCTCCTTTAAGACGCCGCTTAAAACCGACCTCTTTGAGCAAACCTTTGCTCACCTGTCCTAATATCTCCTTATGTGGCTCGGCTGTCAATTTTTGTCCGATTAGGCTCTTGTGAAGCGCCTTGGGACGCCTTACTACGTTAAAGGCGCTACATAAATGCAAGTTGTTGATGCTGTTGATAACATAGGTTAATTGGATCGGTGATGGTTTGGATGGGTTACTTCAGAAGGCAAGAGCTCTCAGCAACAACCAGGCCATTCTTAACACCTCAGATAAAGTTCTCTCCCAGTACTTACCCCTCACACGTTCTGGCCAAACTTGTGCTTGAGTCCCTAGATTAGAAACTCTTTGATTTATCTACATTTCAAGCAACTGCGTCATTGGTATTACAGTGAAAATTAATGGGTTGTTCATACTGCCGCTCAGCGATGACTCCAGAGTTCAGTTCAGCATCACTGCCAGCAACAGTTTTATTTATAGAATCATAGAAGTTTACAACATGGAAACAGGCCCTTCGGCCCAACATGTCCATGTCGCCCAGTTTATACCACTAAGCCAGTCCCAATTGCCTGCACTTGGCCCATATCCCTCTATACCCATCTTACCCATGTAACTGTCCAAATGCCAGCAACAGTTTTATTTAACTGTCTTTATCAATTGTTGTTTTATTATTGTTATATCAGTCAATGCACTCGCTGTGAGATTGAACAAGTTCCAACTTTTTGTCAACATCAAACACTCCCAGGGCAGGTACAGCACGGTTAGATACAGAGTAAAGCTCCCTCTACACTGTCCCATCAAACACTCCCAGGGCAGGTACAGCATGGGTTAGATACAGAGTAAAGCTCCCTCTACACTGTCCCATCAAACACCCCCAGGGCAGGTACAGCACGGGTTCGATACAGAGTAAAGCTCCCTCTACATTGTCCCATCAAACACTCCCAGGGCAGGTACAGCACGGGTTAGACACAATATAAAGTTCCGTCCCCATTGTCCCATCAAAGAATCCCAGCAATTGCAAGGAATTGGTTGAATTTTAAGCATGCTGACTATGCTCTTGGGCCTCCCTTGGTGCTGATTTACGTCCAGTCCCTAATGAGTGTGCAACAGTAGCCCGACCGTGTCTCTTCCTTCAATGTTCTTAACTTCCCTCTGTCCCACCCTCATTGTTTTCATAGCTGGCCTCAATTCAGCCCCTCCTCTCAGCAATGCTGTTGTTAACGTGGATTGGGGGAATCAGAGAGGAGAATGTGGCTCTCTCCTACATCGTTCTGTACCATGCGGTCGACCCTCTGATTGAGCAATCCATTGTGACATCTGCACCGGCTTTAAAGCCCCCTGAAAGACTTGGTTTCCTTTACAGATTCAAACATCGTAAGATTGGGACACTGTGTGTGGATCCAAAGAAGGACTGGGCAAAGCTCCTGATGAAACGAATCAATAAAGGTAGCTACTGTCAATCCTACTCAATCCTTTCAGACTGTTGACCAGAAGGGAGAAATTATTGCTTTGCTTCTTCAATTCAAAGCGCAACATATATTAATTCTACTCTTTCCCAACTCAGAACAATTAGGCAGAGGATACAGTGATGGGGTATGCGTGCATGCTCGTTATTCGGAATTATCCCGGCATCCTATCTCTCCATCATTCCATCCTGTCTCTCCATCATTCTATCCTGTCTCTCCATCATTCTATCCTATCTCTCCATCATTCCATCCTGTCTCTCCATCATTCTATCCTGTCTCTCCATCATTCTATCCTATCTCTCCATCATTCCATCCTGTCTCTCCATCATTCTATCCTGTCTCTCCATCATTCCATCCTATCTCTCCATCATTCTATCCTGTCTCTCCATCATTCTATCCTATCTCTCCATCATTCTATCCTGTCTCTCCATCATTCTATCCTATCTCTCCATCATTCCATCCTGTCTCTCCATCATTCTATCCTGTCTCTCCATCATTCTATCCTATCTCTCCATCATTCCATCCTGTCTCTCCATCATTCTATCCTGTCTCTCCATCATTCCATCCTATCTCTCCATCATTCTATCCTGTCTCTCCATCATTCTATCCTGTCTCTCCATCATTCTATCCTATCTCTCCATCATTCTATCCTATCTCTCCATCATTCCATCCTGTCTCTCCATCATTCTATCCT
This sequence comes from Heptranchias perlo, assembly GCF_035084215.1. Lineage (NCBI taxonomy): Eukaryota > Metazoa > Chordata > Chondrichthyes > Hexanchiformes > Hexanchidae > Heptranchias > Heptranchias perlo. Next base: position 24,989,755 of record NC_090359.1, on the reverse strand, counting down.
ATCTCTCCATCATTCCATCCTATCTCTCCATCATTCCATCCAATCTCTCCATCATTCTATCCTGTCTCTCCATCATTCTATCCTATCTCTCCATCATTCCATCCTGTCTCTCCATCATTCTATCCTGTCTCTCCATCATTCTATCCTGTCTCTCCATCATTCTATCCTATCTCTCCATCATTCTATCCTATCTCTCCATCATTCCATCCTGTCTCTCCATCATTCTATCCTGTCTCTCCATCATTCCATCCTATCTCTCCATCATTCCATCCTATCTCTCCATCATTCTATCCTGTCTCTCCATCATTCCATCCTGTCTCTCCATCATTCCATCCTGTCTCTCCATCATTCCATCCTGTCTCTCCATCATTCCATCCTGTCTCTCCATCATTCTATCCTGTCTCTCCATCATTCCATCCTGTCTCTCCATCATTCTATCCTGTCTCTCCATCATTCCATCCTGTCTCTCCATCATTCTATCCTGTCTCTCCATCATTCTATCCTGTCTCTCCATCATTCTATCCTATCTCTCCATCATTCTATCCTATCTCTCCATCATTCCATCCTATCTCTCCATCATTCTATCCTGTCTCTCCATCATTCTATCCTATCTCTCCATCATTCTATCCTGTCTCTCGATCATTCCATCCTGTCTCTCCATCATTCCATCCAATCTCTCCATCATTCCATCCTATCTCTCCATCATTCTATCCTATCTCTCCATCATTCCATCCTATCTCTCCATCATTCCATCCAATCTCTCCATCATTCCATCCTATCTCTCCATCATTCTATCCTATCTCTCCATCATTCCATCCTATCTCTCCATCATTCTATCCAATCTCTCCATCATTCTATCCTATCTCTCCATCATTCCATCCTGTCTCTCCATCATTCCATCCAATCTCTCCATCATTCCATCCTGTCTCTCCATCATTCTATCCTATTTCTCCATCATTCTATCCTGTCTCTCCATCATTCTATCCTGTCTCTCCATCATTCCATCCAATCTCTCCATCATTCCATCCTGTCTCTCCATCATTCTATCCTATTTCTCCATCATTCTATCCTGTCTCTCCATCATTCCATCCTGTCTCTCCATCATTCTATCCTATTTCTCCATCATTCTATCCTGTCTCTCCATCATTCCATCCTGTCTCTCCATCATTCCATCCAATCTCTCCATCATTCCATCCTGTCTCTCCATCATTCTATCCTATTTCTCCATCATTCTATCCTGTCTCTCCATCATTCCATCCTGTCTCTCCATCATTCCATCCTATCTCTCCATCATTCTATCCTATCTCTCCATCATTCCATCCTATCTCTCCATCATTCCATCCTATCTCTCCATCATTCTATCCAATCTCTCCATCATTCTATCCTATCTCTCCATCATTCCATCCTGTCTCTCCATCATTCCATCCAATCTCTCCATCATTCCATCCTGTCTCTCCATCATTCTATCCTATTTCTCCATCATTCTATCCTGTCTCTCCATCATTCTATCCTGTCTCTCCATCATTCTATCCTATCTCTCCATCATTCCATCCTATCTCTCCATCATTCTATCCTATCTCTCCATCATTCCATCCTGTCTCTCCATCATTCTATCCTGTCTCTCCATCATTCCATCCTATCTCTCCATCATTCTATCCTATCTCTCCATCATTCTATCCTATCTCTCCATCATTCCATCCTGTCTCTCCATCATTCTATCCTGTCTCTCCATCATTCCATCCTGTCTCTCATCATTCTATCCTGTCTCTCCATCATTCCATCCTGTCTCTCCATCATTCCATCCTGTCTCTCCATCATTCCATCCTGTCTCTCCATCATTCCATCCTGTCTCTCCATCATTCTATCCTGTCTCTCCATCATTCCATCCTGTCTCTCCATCATTCTATCCTGTCTCTCCATCATTCTATCCTGTCTCTCCATCATTCTATCCTATCTCTCCATCATTCTATCCTGTCTCTCGATCATTCCATCCTGTCTCTCCATCATTATATCCTATCTCTCCATCATTCTATCCTGTCTCTCCATCATTCTATCCTGTCTCTCCATCATTCTATCCTGTCTCTCCATCATTCTATCCTATCTCTCCATCATTCCATCCTATCTCTCCATCATTCTATCCTATCTCTCCATCATTCTATCCTGTCTCTCCATCATTCTATCCTATCTCTCCATCATTCCATCCTGTCTCTCCATCATTCTATCCTGTCTCTCCATCATTCTATCCTATCTCTCCATCATTCTATCCTGTCTCTCCATCATTCTATCCTATCTCTCCATCATTCCATCCTGTCTCTCCATCATTCTATCCTATCTCTCCATCATTCTATCCTGTCTCTCCATCATTCTATCCTGTCTCTCCATCATTCTATCCTGTCTCTCCATCATTCTATCCTGTCTCTCCATCATTCTATCCTATCTCTCCATCATTCCATCCTATCTCTCCATCATTCCATCCTGTCTCTCCATCATTCTATCCTGTCTCTCCATCATTCTATCCTGTCTCTCCATCATTCTATCCTATCTCTCCATCATTCCATCCTATCTCTCCATCATTCCATCCTATCTCTCCATCATTCCATCCTGTCTCTCCATCATTCTATCCTATCTCTCCATCATTCTATCCTGTCTCTCCATCATTCTATCCTGTCTCTCCATCATTCTATCCTGTCTCTCCATCATTCTATCCTGTCTCTCCATCATTCTATCCTGTCTCTCCATCATTCTATCCTATCTCTCCATCATTCCATCCTATCTCTCCATCATTCCATCCTGTCTCTCCATCATTCTATCCTGTCTCTCCATCATTCTATCCTGTCTCTCCATCATTCTATCCTATCTCTCCATCATTCCATCCTATCTCTCCATCATTCCATCCTATCTCTCCATCATTCCATCCTGTCTCTCCATCATTCTATCCTATCTCTCCATCATTCTATCCTGTCTCTCCATCATTCTATCCTGTCTCTCCATCATTCTATCCTGTCTCTCCATCATTCTATCCTGTCTCTCCATCATTCTATCCTGTCTCTCCATCATTCTATCCTGTCTCTCCATCATTCTATCCTGTCTCTCCATCATTCTATCCTGTCTCTCCATCATTCTATCCTGTCTCTCCATCATTCTATCCTATCTCTCCATCATTCCATCCTATCTCTCCATCATTCCATCCTGTCTCTCCATCATTCTATCCTGTCTCTCCATCATTCTATCCTGTCTCTCCATCATTCTATCCTATCTCTCCATCATTCCATCCTATCTCTCCATCATTCCATCCTATCTCTCCATCATTCCATCCTGTCTCTCCATCATTCTATCCTATCTCTCCATCATTCTATCCTGTCTCTCCATCATTCTATCCTGTCTCTCCATCATTCTATCCTGTCTCTCCATCATTCTATCCTGTCTCTCCATCATTCTATCCTGTCTCTCCATCATTCTATCCAGTCTCTCCATCATTCTATCCTGTCTCTCCATCATTCCATCCTATCTCTCCATCATTCTATCCTATCTCTCCATCATTCTATCCTGTCTCTCCATCATTCTATCCTATCTCTCCATCATTCCATCCTGTCTCTCCATCATTCTATCCTGTCTCTCCATCATTCTATCCTATCTCTCCATCATTCTATCCTGTCTCTCCATCATTCTATCCTATCTCTCCATCATTCCATCCTGTCTCTCCATCATTCTATCCTATCTCTCCATCATTCTATCCTGTCTCTCCATCATTCTATCCTGTCTCTCCATCATTCTATCCTGTCTCTCCATCATTCTATCCTGTCTCTCCATCATTCTATCCTATCTCTCCATCATTCCATCCTGTCTCTCCATCATTCTATCCTGTCTCTCCATCATTCTATCCTATCTCTCCATCATTCCATCCTGTCTCTCCATCATTCTATCCTGTCTCTCCATCATTCCATCCTATCTCTCCATCATTCCATCCTATCTCTCCATCATTCTATCCTGTCTCTCCATCATTCTATCCTGTCTCTCCATCATTCTATCCTGTCTCTCCATCATTCCATCCTGTCTCTCCATCATTCCATCCTGTCTCTCCATCATTCCATCCTATCTCTCCATCATTCTATCCTGTCTCTCCATCATTCTATCCTATCTCTCCATCATTCCATCCTGTCTCTCCATCATTCTATCCTGTCTCTCCATCATTCTATCCTATCTCTCCATCATTCCATCCTGTCTCTCCATCATTCTATCCTGTCTCTCCATCATTCCATCCTATCTCTCCATCATTCTATCCTGTCTCTCCATCATTCTATCCTATCTCTCCATCATTCCATCCTGTCTCTCCATCATTCTATCCTGTCTCTCCATCATTCTATCCTATCTCTCCATCATTCCATCCTGTCTCTCCATCATTCTATCCTGTCTCTCCATCATTCCATCCTATCTCTCCATCATTCTATCCTATCTCTCCATCATTCTATCCTGTCTCTCCATCATTCCATCCTGTCTCTCCATCATTCCATCCTGTCTCTCCATCATTCCATCCTGTCTCTCCATCATTCCATCCTGTCTCTCCATCATTCTATCCTGTCTCTCCATCATTCCATCCTGTCTCTCCATCATTCTATCCTGTCTCTCCATCATTCCATCCTGTCTCTCCATCATTCTATCCTGTCTCTCCATCATTCTATCCTGTCTCTCCATCATTCTATCCTGTCTCTCCATCATTCTATCCTGTCTCTCCATCATTCCATCCTGTCTCTCCATCATTCTATCCTGTCTCTCCATCATTCCATCCTATCTCTCCATCATTCTATCCTGTCTCTCCATCATTCTATCCTATCTCTCCATCATTCCATCCTGTCTCTCCATCATTCCATCCTGTCTCTCCATCATTCTATCCTGTCTCTCCATCATTCCATCCTATCTCTCCATCATTCTATCCTATCTCTCCATCATTCTATCCTGTCTCTCCATCATTCTATCCTGTCTCTCCATCATTCCATCCTATCTCTCCATCATTCCATCCTATCTCTCCATCATTCTATCCTGTCTCTCCATCATTCTATCCTATCTCTCCATCATTCCATCCTGTCTCTCCATCATTCCATCCTGTCTCTCCATCATTCTATCCTGTCTCTCCATCATTCCATCCTATCTCTCCATCATTCCATCCTGTCTCTCCATCATTCCATCCTGTCTCTCCATCATTCTATCCTGTCTCTCCATCATTCCATCCTATCTCTCCATCATTCTATCCTATCTCTCCATCATTCTATCCTATCTCTCCATCATTCCATCCTGTCTCTCCATCATTCTATCCTGTCTCTCCATCATTCTATCCTGTCTCTCCATCATTCCATCCTGTCTCTCCATCATTCCATCCTGTCTCTCCATCATTCTATCCTGTCTCTCCATCATTCTATCCTATCTCTCCATCATTCCATCCTGTCTCTCCATCATTCTATCCTGTCTCTCCATCATTCTATCCTGTCTCTCCATCATTCCATCCTATCTCTCCATCATTCTATCCTGTCTCTCCATCATTCTATCCTATCTCTCCATCATTCCATCCTGTCTCTCCATCATTCTATCCTGTCTCTCCATCATTCCATCCTATCTCTCCATCATTCTATCCTGTCTCTCCATCATTCTATCCTGTCTCTCCATCATTCTATCCTGTCTCTCCATCATTCCATCCTGTCTCTCCATCATTCCATCCTGTCTCTCCATCATTCCATCCTATCTCTCCATCATTCTATCCTGTCTCTCCATCATTCTATCCTGTCTCTCCATCATTCTATCCTGTCTCTCCATCATTCCATCCTGTCTCTCCATCATTCCATCCTGTCTCTCCATCATTCCATCCTGTCTCTCCATCATTCCATCCTGTCTCTCCATCATTCTATCCTGTCTCTCCATCATTCCATCCTGTCTCTCGATCATTCCATCCTGTCTCTCCATCATTCCATCCTGTCTCTCCATCATTCCATCCTGTCTCTCCATCATTCTATCCTGTCTCTCCATCATTCCATCCTGTCTCTCGATCATTCCATCCTGTCTCTCCATCATTCTATCCAATCTCTCCATCATTCCATCCAATCTCTCCATCATTCCATCCTGTCTCTCCATCATTCCATCCAATCTCTCCATCATTCCATCCTATCTCTCCATCATTCTATCCTGTCTCTCCATCATTCTATCCTGTCTCTCCATCATTCTATCCTGTCTCTCCATCATTCCATCCTGTCTCTCCATCATTCCATCCTGTCTCTCCATCATTCTATCCTGTCTCTCCATCATTCCATCCTGTCTCTCCATCATTCCATCCTATCTCTCCATCATTCTATCCTGTCTCTCCATCATTCTATCCTGTCTCTCCATCATTCCATCCTGTCTCTCCATCATTCCATCCTATCTCTCCATCATTCTATCCTGTCTCTCCATCATTCTATCCTGTCTCTCCATCATTCCATCCTGTCTCTCCATCATTCCATCCTATCTCTCCATCATTCTATCCTGTCTCTCCATCATTCCATCCTGTCTCTCCATCATTCCATCCTATCTCTCCATCATTCTATCCTGTCTCTCCATCATTCCATCCTGTCTCTCCATCATTCCATCCTATCTCTCCATCATTCTATCCTGTCTCTCCATCATTCCATCCTGTCTCTCCATCATTCCATCCTGTCTCTCCATCATTCTATCCTGTCTCTCCATCATTCTATCCTGTCTCTCCATCATTCCATCCTGTCTCTCCATCATTCTATCCTGTCTCTCCATCATTCCATCCTGTCTCTCCATCATTCTATCCTGTCTCTCCATCATTCTATCCTGTCTCTCCATCATTCCATCCTGTCTCTCCATCATTCCATCCTGTCTCTCCATCATTCCATCCTGTCTCTCCATCATTCCATCCTGTCTCTCCATCATTCCATCCTGTCTCTCCATCATTCCATCCTGTCTCTCCATCATTCTATCCTGTCTCTCCATCATTCCATCCTATCTCTCCATCATTCCATCCTATCTCTCCATCATTCTATCCTGTCTCTCCATCATTCTATCCTATCTCTCCATCATTCTATCCTGTCTCTCCATCATTCTATCCTATCTCTCCATCATTCTATCCTGTCTCTCCATCATTCTATCCAATCTCTCCATCATTCTATCCTGTCTCTCCATCATTCTATCCTGTCTCTCCATCATTCTATCCTGTCTCTCCATCATTCTATCCTGTCTCTCCATCATTCTATCCTATCTCTCCATCATTCTATCCTGTCTCACCATCATTCTATCCTGTCTCTCCATCATTCTATCCTGTCTCTCCATCATTCTATCCTATCTCTCCATCATTCTATCCTGTCTCACCATCATTCTATCCTGTCTCTCCATCATTCCATCCTGTCTCTCCATCATTCTATCCTGTCTCACCATCATTCTATCCTATCTCTCCATCATTCTATCCTGTCTCTCCATCATTCTATCCTGTCTCTCCATCATTCTATCCAATCTCTCCATCATTCTATCCTGTCTCTCCATCATTCTATCCTGTCTCTCCATCATTCTATCCTATCTCTCCATCATTCTATCCTGTCTCACCATCATTCTATCCTGTCTCTCCATCATTCCATCCTGTCCCTCCATCATTGCATCCTGTCTCTCCATCATTCCATCCTGTCTCTCCATCATTCTATCCAATCTCTCCATCATTCTATCCTGTCTCTCCATCATTCTATCCAATCTCTCCATCATTCTATCCTATCTCTCCATCATTCTATCCTGTCTCTCATCATTCTATCCTATCTCTCCATCATTCCATCCTGTCCCTCCATCATTCCATCCTGTCTCTCCATCATTCCATCCTGTCTCTCCATCATTCTATCCTATCTCTCCATCATTCCATCCTATCTCTCCATCATTCTATCCTGTCTCTCCATCATTCTATCCTGTCTCTCCATCATTCTATCCTATCTCTCCATCATTCCATCCAATCTCTCCATCATTCCATCCTGTCTCTCCATCATTCCATCCTGTCTCTCCATCATTCTATCCTATCTCTCCATCATTCTATCCTGTCTCTCCATCATTCTATCCTATCTCTCCATCATTCCATCCTGTCTCTCCATCATTCTATCCTGTCTCTCCATCATTCTATCCTGTCTCTCCATCATTCTATCCTGTCTCTCCATCATTCTATCCTATCTCTCCATCATTCTATCCTGTCTCTCCATCATTCTATCCTGTCTCTCCATCATTCTATCCTATCTCTCCATCATTCTATCCTGTCTCTCCATCATTCCATCCTGTCTCTCCATCATTCCATCCTATCTCTCCATCATTCCATCCTGTCTCTCCATCATTCTATCCTGTCTCTCCATCATTCTATCCTGTCTCTCCATCATTCTATCCTGTCTCTCCATCATTCTATCCTGTCTCTCCATCATTCTATCCTGTCTCTCCATCATTCCATCCTGTCTCTCCATCATTCCATCCTATCTCTCCATCATTCTATCCTGTCTCTCCATCATTCTATCCTGTCTCTCCATCATTCTATCCTGTCCCTCCATCATTCTATCCTGTCTCTCCATCATTCCATCCTGTCTCTCCATCATTCTATCCTGTCTCTCCATCATTCTATCCTGTCTCTCCATCATTCTATCCTGTCCCTCCATCATTCTATCCTGTCTCTCCATCATTCCATCCTGTCTCTCCATCATTCTATCCTGTCTCTCCATCATTCCATCCTGTCTCTCCATCATTCCATCCTGTCTCTCCATCATTCCATCCTGTCTCTCCATCATTCTATCCTGTCTCTCCATCATTCTATCCTGTCTCTCCATCATTCTATCCTGTCTCTCCATCATTCCATCCTGTCCCTCCATCATTCTATCCTATCTCTCCATCATTCTATCCTGTCTCTCCATCATTCTATCCTGTCTCTCCATCATTCAATCCTGTCTCTCCATCATTCCATCCTGTCCCTCCATCATTCTATCCTATCTCTCCATCATTCTATCCTGTCTCTCCATCATTCTATCCTGTCTCTCCATCATTCTATCCTGTCTCTCCATCATTCTATCCTGTCCCTCCATCATTCTATCCTGTCTCTCCATCATTCCATCCTGTCTCTCCATCATTCCATCCTGTCTCTCCATCATTCCATCCTGTCTCTCCATCATTCTATCCTGTCTCTCCATCATTCTATCCTGTCTCTCCATCATTCTATCCTGTCTCTCCATCATTCCATCCAATCTCTCCATCATTCTATCCTATCTCTCCATCATTCCATCCTGTCCCTCCATCATTCTATCCTATCTCTCCATCATTCTATCCTATCTCTCCATCATTCTATCCTGTCCCTCCATCATTCTATCCTGTCTCTCCATCATTCCATCCTGTCTCTCCATCATTCCATCCTGTCCCTCCATCATTCCATCCTGTCTCACCATCATTCCATCCTATCTCTCCATCATTCTATCCTATCTCTCCATCATTCCATCCTGTCTCTCCATCATTCCATCCTGTCTCACCATCATTCCATCCTATCTCTCCATCATTCTATCCTATCTCTCCATCATTCCATCCTGTCCCTCCATCATTCCATCCTGTCTCACCATCATTCCATCCTATCTCTCCATCATTCTATCCTATCTCTCCATCATTCCATCCTGTCTCTCCATCATTCCATCCTGTCTCACCATCATTCCATCCTATCTCTCCATCATTCTATCCTATCTCTCCATCATTCCATCCTGTCCCTCCATCATTCCATCCTGTCTCACCATCATTCCATCCTATCTCTCCATCATTCCATCCTATCTCTCCATCATTCTATCCTGTCCCTCCATCATTCTATCCTATCTCTCCATCATTCTATCCTATCTCTCCATCATTCTATCCTGTCCCTCCATCATTCTATCCTGTCTCTCCATCATTCCATCCTGTCTCTCCATCATTCCATCCTGTCCCTCCATCATTCCATCCTGTCTCACCATCATTCCATCCTATCTCTCCATCATTCTATCCTATCTCTCCATCATTCCATCCTGTCTCTCCATCATTCCATCCTGTCTCTCCATCATTCCATCCTGTCTCTCCATCATTCCATCCTGTCTCTCCATCATTCCATCCTGTCTCTCCATCATTCTATCCTGTCTCACCATCATTCTATCCTGTCTCTCCATCATTCTATCCTATCTCTCCATCATTCCATCCTGTCTCTCCATCATTCCATCCTGTCTCTCCATCATTCCATCCTGTCTCTCCATCATTCCATCCTGTCTCTCCATCATTCTATCCTGTCTCACCATCATTCCATCCTGTCTCTCCATCATTCCATCCTGTCCCTCCATCATTCTATCCTGTCTCTCCATCATTCCATCCTGTCTCTCCATCATTCCATCCTGTCCCTCCATCATTCTATCCTGTCTCACCATCATTCCATCCTGTCTCTCCATCATTCCATCCTGTCTCTCCATCATTCCATCCTGTCTCTCCATCATTCCATCCTGTCCCTCCATCATTCCATCCTGTCTCTCCATCATTCCATCCTGTCTCTCCATCATTCTATCCTGTCTCACCATCATTCCATCCTGTCTCTCCATCATTCCATCCTGTCCCTCCATCATTCTATCCTGTCTCTCCATCATTCCATCCTGTCTCTCCATCATTCCATCCTGTCTCTCCATCATTCCATCCTGTCTCTCCATCATTCCATCCTGTCCCTCCATCATTCCATCCTATCTCTCCATCATTCCATCCTGTCTCTCCATCATTCCATCCTATCTCTCCATCATTCCATCCTGTCCCTCCATCATTCCATCCTATCTCTCCATCATTCTATCCTGTCTCTCCATCATTCTATCCTGTCCCTCCATCATTCCATCCTATCTCTCCATCATTCCATCCTGTCTCTCCATCATTCCATCCTGTCCCTCCATCATTCTATCCTGTCTCTCCATCATTCTATCCTGTCTCACCATCATTCCATCCTGTCTCTCCATCATTCCATCCTGTCTCTCCATCATTCCATCCTGTCTCTCCATCATTCCATCCTGTCTCTCCATCATTCCATCCTGTCTCTCCATCATTCTATCCTGTCTCACCATCATTCCATCCTGTCTCTCCATCATTCCATCCTGTCTCTCCATCATTCTATCCTGTCTCACCATCATTCCATCCTGTCTCTCCATCATTCTATCCTGTCTCTCCATCATTCCATCCTGTCTCTCCATCATTCTATCCTGTCTCTCCATCATTCTATCCTGTCTCACCATCATTCCATCCTGTCTCTCCATCATTCTATCCTGTCTCTCCATCATTCCATCCTGTCTCTCCATCATTCCATCCTATCTCTCCATCATTCCATCCTGTCTCTCCATCATTCCATCCTATCTCTCCATCATTCCATCCTGTCTCTCCATCATTCTATCCTATCTCTCCATCATTCTATCCTGTCTCTCCATCATTCCATCCTATCTCTCCATCATTCTATCCTGTCTCTCCATCATTCTATCCTGTCTCTCCATCATTCTATCCTGTCTCTCCATCATTCCATCCTGTCTCTCCATCATTCCATCCTATCTCTCCATCATTCCATCCTGTCTCTCCATCATTCCATCCTGTCTCTCCATCATTCCATCCTGTCTCTCCATCATTCCATCCTATCTCTCCATCATTCCATCCTATCTCTCCATCATTCTATCCTATCTCTCCATCATTCTATCCTATCTCTCCATCATTCCATCCTATCTCTCCATCATTCTATCCTATCTCTCCATCATTCTATCCTGTCTCTCCATCATTCCATCCTGTCTCTCATCATTCCATCCTATCCCTCCATCATTCCATCCTGTCTCTCCATCATTCTATCCTATCTCTCCATCATTCTATCCTATCTCTCCATCATTCCATCCTATCTCTCCATCATTCTATCCTATCTCTCCATCATTCTATCCTATCTCTCCATCATTCCATCCTATCTCTCCATCATTCTATCCTATCTCTCCATCATTCTATCCTATCTCTCCATCATTCCATCCTATCTCTCCATCATTCTATCCTATCTCTCCATCATTCTATCCTATCTCTCCATCATTCCATCCTATCTCTCCATCATTCTATCCTATCTCTCCATCATTCCATCCTATCTCTCCATCATTCCATCCTATCTCTCCATCATTCTATCCTATCTCTCCATCATTCTATCCTGTCTCTCCATCATTCCATCCTGTCTCTCCATCATTCTATCCTATCTCTCCATCATTCTATCCTATCTCTCCATCATTCCATCCTATCTCTCCATCATTCTATCCTATCTCTCCATCATTCTATCCTGTCTCTCCATCATTCCATCCTGTCTCTCCATCATTCTATCCTATCTCTCCATCATTCCATCCTATCTCTCCATCATTCCATCCTATCTCTCCATCATTCCATCCTGTCTCTCCATCATTCCATCCTGTCTCTCCATCATTCCATCCTATCTCTCCATCATTCTATCCTATCTCTCCATCATTCTATCCTATCTCTCCATCATTCCATCCTATCTCTCCATCATTCTATCCTGTCTCTCCATCATTCCATCCTGTCTCTCCATCATTCCATCCTATCCCTCCATCATTCCATCCTATCTCTCCATCATTCCATCCTATCTCTCCATCATTCCATCCTGTCTCTCCATCATTCCATCCTATCTCTCCATCATTCTATCCTATCTCTCCATCATTCTATCCTATCTCTCCATCATTCCATCCTATCTCTCCATCATTCCATCCTATCTCTCCATCATTCCATCCTGTCTCTCCATCATTCCATCCTATCTCTCCATCATTCCATCCTATCTCTCCATCATTCTATCCTATCTCTCCATCATTCTATCCTATCTCTCCATCATTCCATCCTATCTCTCCATCATTCTATCCTATCTCTCCATCATTCTATCCTGTCTCTCCATCATTCCATCCTATCTCTCCATCATTCTATCCTGTCTCTCCATCATTCCATCCTATCTCTCCATCATTCCATCCTATCTCTCCATCATTCCATCCTATCTCTCCATCATTCTATCCTATCTCTCCATCATTCTATCCTATCTCTCCATCATTCCATCCTATCTCTCCATCATTCTATCCTATCTCTCCATCATTCTATCCTGTCTCTCCATCATTCCATCCTATCTCTCCATCATTCCATCCTGTCTCTCCATCATTCCATCCTATCTCTCCATCATTCCATCCTATCTCTCCATCATTCTATCCTGTCTCTCCATCATTCCATCCTGTCTCTCCATCATTCCATCCTATCTCTCCATCATTCCATCCTATCTCTCCATCATTCTATCCTATCTCTCCATCATTCTATCCTGTCTCTCCATCATTCCATCCTGTCTCTCCATCATTCCATCCTATCTCTCCATCATTCTATCCTATCTCTCCATCATTCTATCCTATCTCTCCATCATTCTATCCTGTCTCTCCATCATTCTATCCTGTCTCTCCATCATTCCATCCTATCTCTCCATCATTCTATCCTATCTCTCCATCATTCCATCCTATCTCTCCATCATTCTATCCTATCTCTCCATCATTCTATCCTGTCTCTCCATCATTCTATCCTGTCTCTCCATCATTCCATCCTGTCTCTCCATCATTCCATCCTATCTCTCCATCATTCTATCCTGTCTCTCCATCATTCTATCCTGTCTCTCCATCATTCCATCCTATCTCTCCATCATTCTATCCTGTCTCTCCATCATTCCATCCTGTCTCTCCATCATTCCATCCTATCTCTCCATCATTCTATCCTGTCTCTCCATCATTCCATCCTGTCTCTCCATCATTCCATCCTATCTCTCCATCATTCCATCCTATCTCTCCATCATTCTATCCTGTCTCTCCATCATTCTATCCTGTCTCTCCATCATTCCATCCTGTCTCTCCATCATTCTATCCTATCTCTCCATCATTCTATCCTGTCTCTCCATCATTCTATCCTGTCTCTCCATCATTCCATCCTGTCTCTCCATCATTCCATCCAATCTCTCCATCATTCTATCCTGTCTCTCCATCATTCTATCCTGTCTCTCCATCATTCTATCCTGTCTCTCCATCATTCCATCCTATCTCTCCATCATTCTATCCTATCTCTCCATCATTCCATCCTGTCTCTCCATCATTCTATCCTATCTCTCCATCATTCTATCCTGTCTCTCCATCATTCTATCCTGTCTCTCCATCATTCTATCCTGTCTCTCCATCATTCCATCCTGTCTCTCCATCATTCTATCCTGTCTCTCCATCATTCTATCCTGTCTCTCCATCATTCCATCCTGTCTCTCCATCATTCTATCCTGTCTCTCCATCATTCCATCCTATCTCTCCATCATTCTATCCTATCTCTCCATCATTCCATCCTGTCTCTCCATCATTCTATCCTATCTCTCCATCATTCTATCCTGTCTCTCCATCATTCTATCCTGTCTCTCCATCATTCCATCCTGTCTCTCCATCATTCTATCCTATCTCTCCATCATTCTATCCTGTCTCTCCATCATTCTATCCTGTCTCTCCATCATTCTATCCTGTCTCTCCATCATTCTATCCTGTCTCTCCATCATTCCATCCTGTCTCTCCATCATTCTATCCTGTCTCTCCATCATTCTATCCTGTCTCTCCATCATTCTATCCTGTCTCTCCATCATTCTATCCTGTCTCTCCATCATTCTATCCTGTCTCTCCATCATTCTATCCTATCTCTCCATCATTCTATCCTGTCTCTCCATCATTCTATCCTGTCTCTCCATCATTCTATCCTGTCTCTCCATCATTCTATCCTATCTCTCCATCATTCTATCCTGTCTCTCCATCATTCTATCCTGTCTCTCCATCATTCCATCCTGTCTCTCCATCATTCTATCCTATCTCTCCATCATTCTATCCTGTCTCTCCATCATTCTATCCTATCTCTCCATCATTCTATCCTGTCTCTCCATCATTCTATCCTGTCTCTCCATCATTCTATCCTATCTCTCCATCATTCTATCCTGTCTCTCCATCATTCCATCCTATCTCTCCATCATTCTATCCTGTCTCTCCATCATTCTATCCTGTCTCTCCATCATTCCATCCTGTCTCTCCATCATTCTATCCTGTCTCTCCATCATTCTATCCTGTCTCTCCATCATTCCATCCTGTCTCTCCATCATTCTATCCTGTCTCTCCATCATTCCATCCTGTCTCTCCATCATTCCATCCTATCTCTCCATCATTCTATCCTGTCTCTCCATCATTCTATCCTGTCTCTCCATCATTCCATCCTGTCTCTCCATCATTCCATCCTATCTCTCCATCATTCCATCCTATCTCTCCATCATTCTATCCTATCTCTCCATCATTCTATCCTGTCTCTCCATCATTCCATCCTGTCTCTCCATCATTCCATCCTATCTCTCCATCATTCTATCCTATCTCTCCATCATTCTATCCTGTCTCTCCATCATTCCATCCTGTCTCTCCATCATTCCATCCTATCTCTCCATCATTCTATCCTATCTCTCCATCATTCTATCCTGTCTCTCCATCATTCTATCCTGTCTCTCCATCATTCTATCCTGTCTCTCCATCATTCCATCCTATCTCTCCATCATTCTATCCTATCTCTCCATCATTCTATCCTGTCTCTCCATCATTCCATCCTATCTCTCCATCATTCTATCCTGTCTCTCCATCATTCCATCCTATCTCTCCATCATTCCATCCTGTCTCTCCATCATTCCATCCTGTCTCTCCATCATTCCATCCTGTCTCTCCATCATTCTATCCTATCTCTCCATCATTCCATCCTGTCTCTCCATCATTCTATCCTGTCTCTCCATCATTCCATCCTATCTCTCCATCATTCTATCCTGTCTCTCCATCATTCCATCCTATCTCTCCATCATTCTATCCTGTCTCTCCATCATTCCATCCTATCTCTCCATCATTCTATCCTGTCTCTCCATCATTCCATCCTGTCCCTCCATCATTCTATCCTGTCTCACCATCATTCCATCCTGTCTCTCCATCATTCTATCCTGTCTCTCCATCATTCCATCCTGTCTCTCCATCATTCTATCCTGTCTCTCCATCATTCCATCCTGTCTCTCCATCATTCCATCCTGTCTCTCCATCATTCCATCCTGTCTCTCCATCATTCCATCCTGTCTCTCCATCATTCCATCCTGTCTCTCCATCATTCTATCCTGTCTCTCCATCATTCTATCCTGTCTCTCCATCATTCCATCCTGTCTCTCCATCATTCTATCCTGTCTCTCCATCATTCCATCCTGTCTCTCCATCATTCTATCCTGTCTCTCCATCATTCCATCCTGTCTCTCCATCATTCCATCCTGTCTCTCCATCATTCCATCCTGTCTCTCCATCATTCCATCCTGTCTCTCCATCATTCCATCCTGTCTCTCCATCATTCCATCCTGTCTCTCCATCATTCTATCCTGTCTCTCCATCATTCTATCCTGTCTCTCCATCATTCTATCCTGTCTCTCCATCATTCTATCCTATCTCTCCATCATTCTATCCTGTCTCTCCATCATTCCATCCTGTCTCTCCATCATTATATCCTGTCTCTCCATCATTCCATCCTGTCTCTCCATCATTATATCCTGTCTCTCCATCATTCTATCCTGTCTCTCCATCATTCCATCCTGTCTCTCCATCATTATATCCTGTCTCTCCATCATTCCATCCTGTCTCTCCATCATTCCATCCTATCTCTCCATCATTCTATCCTGTCTCTCCATCATTCTATCCTGTCTCTCCATCATTCCATCCTGTCTCTCCATCATTATATCCTGTCTCTCCATCATTCCATCCTGTCTCTCCATCATTCCATCCTATCTCTCCATCATTCCATCCTGTCTCTCCATCATTATATCCTGTCTCTCCATCATTCCATCCTATCTCTCCATCATTCCATCCTGTCTCTCCATCATTCTATCCTATCTCTCCATCATTCCATCCTATCTCTCCATCATTCCATCCTGTCTCTCCATCATTCTATCCTGTCTCTCCATCATTCCATGCTATCTCTCCATCATTCCATCCTGTCTCTCCATCATTCTATCCTGTCTCTCCATCATTCTATCCTATCTCTCCATCATTCCATCCTATCTCTCCATCATTCCATCCTGTCTCTCCATCATTCTATCCTGTCTCTCCATCATTCTATCCTATCTCTCCATCATTCTATCCTGTCTCTCCATCATTCCATCCTGTCTCTCCATCATTCCATCCTATCTCTCCATCATTCTATCCTGTCTCTCCATCATTCCATCCTATCTCTCCATCATTCTATCCTGTCTCTCCATCATTCCATCCTATCTCTCCATCATTCCATCCTGTCTCTCCATCATTCTATCCTGTCTCTCCATCATTCTATCCTGTCTCTCCATCATTCCATCCTGTCTCTCCATCATTCCATCCTGTCTCTCCATCATTCCATCCTGTCTCTCCATCATTCCATCCTGTCTCTCCATCATTCCATCCTGTCTCTCCATCATTCTATCCTGTCTCTCCATCATTCCATCCTGTCTCTCCATCATTCCATCCTGTCTCTCCATCATTCTATCCTGTCTCACCATCATTCTATCCTGTCTCTCCATCATTCTATCCTATCTCTCCATCATTCTATCCTGTCTCTCCATCATTCCATCCTGTCTCTCCATCATTCCATCCTGTCTCTCCATCATTCCATCCTGTCCCTCCATCATTCTATCCTGTCTCACCATCATTCCATCCTGTCTCTCCATCATTCCATCCTGTCTCTCCATCATTCCATCCTGTCCCTCCATCATTCTATCCTGTCTCACCATCATTCCATCCTATCTCTCCATCATTCTATCCTATCTCTCCATCATTCCATCCTGTCTCTCCATCATTCTATCCAGTCTCTCCATCATTCTATCCTGTCTCTCCATCATTCTATCCTGTCTCTCCATCATTCTATCCTGTCTCTCCATCATTCTATCCTGTCTCTCCATCATTCTATCCTGTCTCTCCATCATTCTATCCTGTCTCTCCATCATTCTATCCTATCTCACCATCATTCTATCCTATCTCTCCATCATTCTATCCTATCTCTCCATCATTCCATCCTGTCTCTCCATCATTCTATCCTATCTCTCCATCATTCTATCCTATCTCACCATCATTCTATCCTATCTCTCCATCATTCTATCCTGTCTCTCCATCATTCTATCCTGTCTCTCATCATTCTATCCAGTCTCTCCATCATTCTATCCTATCTCTCCATCATTCTATCCTGTCTCTCCATCATTCTATCCTGTCTCTCATCATTCTATCCTGTCTCTCCATCATTCTATCCTATCTCTCCATCATTCTATCCTGTCTCTCATCATTCTATCCTATCTCTCCATCATTCTATCCTGTCTCTCCATCATTCTATCCTATCTCTCCATCATTCTATCCTATCTCTCCATCATTCTATCCTGTCTCTCCATCATTCTATCCTATCTCTCCATCATTCTATCCTGTCTCTCATCATTCTATCCTATCTCTCCATCATTCTATCCTATCTCTCCATCATTCTATCCTGTCTCTCCATCATTCTATCCTATCTCTCCATCATTCCATCCTGTCTCTCCATCATTCTATCCTGTCTCTCATCATTCTATCCAGTCTCTCCATCATTCTATCCTATCTCTCCATCATTCTATCCTGTCTCTCCATCATTCTATCCTGTCTCTCATCATTCTATCCAGTCTCTCCATCATTCTATCCTATCTCTCCATCATTCTATCCTGTCTCTCCATCATTCTATCCTGTCTCTCATCATTCTATCCTATCTCTCCATCATTCTATCCTATCTCTCCATCATTCCATCCTGTCTCTCCATCATTCCATCCTATCTCTCCATCATTCTATCCTGTCTCTCCATCATTCCATCCAATCTCTCCATCATTCTATCCTGTCTCTCATCATTCCATCCTATCTCTCCATCATTCTATCCTATCTCTCCATCATTCTATCCTATCTCTCCATCATTCCATCCTGTCTCTCATCATTCTATCCTGTCTCTCCATCATTCTATCCTATCTCTCCATCATTCTATCCTGTCTCTCATCATTCTATCCTATCTCTCCATCATTCTATCCTGTCTCTCCATCATTCTATCCTATCTCTCCATCATTCTATCCTATCTCTCCATCATTCCATCCTGTCTCTCCATCATTCCATCCTATCTCTCCATCATTCTATCCTATCTCTCCATCATTCTATCCTGTCTCTCCATCATTCCATCCAATCTCTCCATCATTCCATCCTGTCCCTCCATCATTCCATCCTGTCTCTCCATCATTCCATCCTGTCTCTCCATCATTCTATCCTGTCTCTCCATCATTCTATCCTATCTCTCCATCATTCTATCCTGTCTCTCCATCATTCTATCCAGTCTCTCCATCATTCTATCCTGTCTCTCCATCATTCTATCCTGTCTCTCCATCATTCTATCCTGTCTCTCCATCATTCTATCCTGTCTCTCCATCATTCCATCCTGTCTCTCCATCATTCTATCCTGTCTCTCCATCATTCTATCCTATCTCACCATCATTCTATCCTATCTCTCCATCATTCTATCCTGTCTCTCCATCATTCTATCCTGTCTCTCCATCATTCTATCCTGTCTCTCCATCATTCTATCCTGTCTCTCCATCATTCTATCCTGTCTCTCCATCATTCCATCCTGTCTCTCCATCATTCTATCCTGTCTCTCCATCATTCTATCCTATCTCACCATCATTCTATCCTATCTCTCCATCATTCTATCCTATCTCTCCATCATTCTATCCTGTCTCTCCATCATTCTATCCTGTCTCTCCATCATTCCATCCTGTCTCTCCATCATTCTATCCTGTCTCTCCATCATTCTATCCTATCTCACCATCATTCTATCCTATCTCTCCATCATTCCATCCTGTCTCTCCATCATTCCATCCTATCTCTCCATCATTCTATCCTATCTCACCATCATTCTATCCTATCTCTCCATCATTCCATCCTGTCTCTCCATCATTCCATCCTATCTCTCCATCATTCCATCCTATCTCTCCATCATTCTATCCTATCTCACCATCATTCCATCCTGTCCCTCCATCATTCCATCCTATCTCTCCATCATTCCATCCTATCTCTCCATCATTCCATCCTATCTCTCCATCATTCCATCCAATCTCTCCATCATTCCATCCTGTCTCTCCATCATTCTATCCTGTCTCTCCATCATTCCATCCTATCTCTCCATCATTCTATCCTATCTCTCCATCATTCCATCCTATCTCTCCATCATTCCATCCAATCTCTCCATCATTCCATCCTGTCCCTCCATCATTCTATCCTGTCTCTCCATCATTCCATCCTGTCTCTCCATCATTCCATCCTGTCCCTCCATCATTCTATCCTGTCTCTCCATCATTCTATCCTATCTCTCCATCATTCTATCCTATCTCTCCATCATTCCATCCTGTCTCTCCATCATTCTATCCTATCTCTCCATCATTCTATCCTATCTCTCCATCATTCTATCCTGTCTCTCCATCATTCTATCCTGTCTCTCCATCATTCCATCCTGTCTCTCCATCATTCCATCCTGTCCCTCCATCATTCCATCCTGTCTCTCCATCATTCTATCCTATCTCTCCATCATTCTATCCTATCTCTCCATCATTCTATCCTATCTCTCCATCATTCTATCCTGTCTCTCCATCATTCTATCCTGTCTCTCCATCATTCTATCCTGTCTCTCCATCATTCTATCCTATCTCTCCATCATTCTATCCTATCTCTCCATCATTCCATCCTATCTCTCCATCATTCTATCCTGTCTCTCCATCATTCTATCCTGTCTCTCCATCATTCTATCCTATCTCTCCATCATTCTATCCTATCTCTCCATCATTATATCCTATCTCTCCATCATTCTATCCTATCTCTCCATCATTCTATCCTATCTCTCCATCATTCCATCCTATCTCTCCATCATTCCATCCTGTCTCTCCATCATTCCATCCTATCTCTCCATCATTCTATCCTGTCTCTCCATCATTCTATCCTATCTCTCCATCATTCTATCCTGTCTCTCCATCATTCCATCCTGTCTCTCCATCATTCTATCCTGTCTCTCCATCATTCCATCCAATCTCTCCATCATTCCATCCTATCTCTCCATCATTCCATCCTATCTCTCCATCATTCCATCCTATCTCTCCATCATTCTATCCTGTCTCTCCATCATTCTATCCTATCTCTCCATCATTCTATCCTGTCTCTCCATCATTCCATCCTGTCTCTCCATCATTCTATCCTGTCTCTCCATCATTCCATCCAATCTCTCCATCATTCTATCCTATCTCTCCATCATTCTATCCTATCTCTCCATCATTCCATCCTATCTCTCCATCATTCCATCCTATCTCTCCATCATTCCATCCTATCTCTCCATCATTCTATCCTGTCTCTCCATCATTCCATCCTGTCTCTCCATCATTCCATCCTATCTCTCCATCATTCCATCCTATCTCTCCATCATTCTATCCTGTCTCTCCATCATTCCATCCTGTCTCTCCATCATTCCATCCTGTCTCTCCATCATTCCATCCTGTCTCTCCATCATTCCATCCTATCTCTCCATCATTCCATCCTATCTCTCCATCATTCCATCCTATCTCTCCATCATTCTATCCTATCTCTCCATCATTCCATCCAATCTCTCCATCATTCCATCCTATCTCTCCATCATTCCATCCTGTCCCTCCATCATTCCATCCTGTCTCTCCATCATTCTATCCTATCTCACCATCATTCTATCCTATCTCTCCATCATTCTATCCTATCTCTCCATCATTCTATCCTGTCTCTCCATCATTCTATCCTGTCTCTCCATCATTCTATCCTGTCTCTCCATCATTCTATCCTGTCTCTCCATCATTCTATCCTATCTCACCATCATTCCATCCTATCTCTCCATCATTCCATCCAATCTCTCCATCATTCCATCCTGTCTCTCCATCATTCCATCCTATCTCTCCATCATTCTATCCTATCTCTCCATCATTCCATCCAATCTCTCCATCATTCCATCCTATCTCTCCATCATTCCATCCTGTCTCTCCATCATTCCATCCTATCTCTCCATCATTCCATCCAATCTCTCCATCATTCTATCCTGTCTCTCCATCATTCTATCCTATCTCTCCATCATTCCATCCTGTCTCTCCATCATTCCATCCTATCTCTCCATCATTCCATCCAATCTCTCCATCATTCCATCCTGTCTCTCCATCATTCCATCCTGTCTCTCCATCATTCCATCCTATCTCTCCATCATTCCATCCAATCTCTCCATCATTCTATCCTGTCTCTCCATCATTCTATCCAATCTCTCCATCATTCTATCCTGTCTCTCCATCATTCCATCCTGTCTCTCCATCATTCCATCCAATCTCTCCATCATTCCATCCTATCTCTCCATCATTCCATCCTGTCTCTCCATCATTCTATCCTATCTCTCCATCATTCCATCCAATCTCTCCATCATTCCATCCTATCTCTCCATCATTCTATCCTATCTCTCCATCATTCCATCCAATCTCTCCATCATTCCATCCTGTCTCTCCATCATTCTATCCTATCTCTCCATCATTCTATCCTATCTCTCCATCATTCTATCCTATCTCTCCATCATTATATCCTATCTCTCCATCATTCTATCCTGTCTCTCCATCATTCTATCCTGTCTCTCCATCATTCTATCCTGTCTCTCCATCATTCTATCCTATCTCACCATCATTCCATCCTGTCTCTCCATCATTCCATCCTATCTCTCCATCATTCCATCCTGTCTCTCCATCATTCCATCCTATCTCTCCATCATTCCATCCAATCTCTCCATCATTCCATCCTCTCTCTCCATCATTCCATCCTATCTCTCCATCATTCCATCCAATCTCTCCATCATTCCATCCTGTCTCTCCATCATTCCATCCTATCTCTCCATCATTCCATCCTATCTCTCCAACATTCTATCCTGTCTCTCCATCATTCTATCCTGTCTCTCCTTCATTCTATCCTGTCTCTCCATCATTCTATCCTGTCTCTCCATCATTCTATCCTGTCTCTCCATCATTCTATCCTATCTCACCATCATTCTATCCTATCTCTCCATCATTCTATCCTGTCTCTCCATCATTCCATCCTGTCCCTCCATCATTCTATCCTATCTCTCCATCATTCTATCCTATCTCACCATCATTCTATCCTATCTCTCCATCATTCTATCCTGTCTCTCCATCATTCCATCCTGTCCCTCCATCATTCTATCCTATCTCTCCATCATTCTATCCTATCTCTCCATCATTCCATCCTATCTCTCCATCATTCCATCCTGTCTCTCCATCATTCCATCCTATCTCTCCATCATTCTATCCTGTCTCTCCATCATTCCATCCTGTCCCTCCATCATTCTATCCTATCTCTCCATCATTCTATCCTGTCTCACCATCATTCTATCCTGTCTCTCCATCATTCCATCCTGTCCCTCCATCATTCCATCCTGTCTCTCCATCATTCCATCCTATCTCACCATCATTCTATCCTGTCTCACCATCATTCTATCCTGTCTCTCCATCATTCCATCCTGTCCCTCCATCATTCCATCCTGTCTCTCCATCATTCCATCCTATCTCACCATCATTCTATCCTGTCTCTCCATCATTCTATCCTGTCTCTCCATCATTCCATCCTATCTCTCCATCATTCCATCCAATCTCTCCATCATTCCATCCTGTCTCTCCATCATTCCATCCTGTCTCTCCATCATTCCATCCAATCTCTCCATCATTCCATCCTGTCTCTCCATCATTCCATCCTATCTCTCCATCATTCCATCCTATCTCTCCATCATTCCATCCTGTCTCTCCATCATTCCATCCTATCTCTCCATCATTCTATCCTGTCTCTCCATCATTCCATCCTGTCCCTCCATCATTCTATCCTATCTCTCCATCATTCTATCCTGTCTCACCATCATTCTATCCTGTCTCTCCATCATTCCATCCTGTCCCTCCATCATTCCATCCTGTCTCTCCATCATTCCATCCTATCTCACCATCATTCTATCCTGTCCCTCCATCATTCCATCCTGTCTCTCCATCATTCCATCCTATCTCACCATCATTCTATCCTGTCTCTCCATCATTCTATCCTGTCTCTCCATCATTCCATCCTATCTCTCCATCATTCTATCCTGTCCCTCCATCATTCCATCCTGTCTCTCCATCATTCTATCCTGTCTCTCCATCATTCTATCCTGTCTCTCCATCATTCTATCCTGTCTCTCCATCATTCTATCCTATCTCTCCATCATTCTATCCTGTCTCTCCATCATTCTATCCTGTCTCTCCATCATTCTATCCAATCTCTCCATCATTCTATCCTATCTCTCCATCATTCTATCCTGTCTCTCCATCATTCTATCCTGTCTCTCCATCATTCTATCCAATCTCTCCATCATTCTATCCTGTCTCTCCATCATTCTATCCTGTCTCTCCATCATTCTATCCTATCTCTCCATCATTCTATCCTGTCTCTCCATCATTCTATCCTGTCTCTCCATCATTCTATCCAATCTCTCCATCATTCTATCCTATCTCTCCATCATTCTATCCTGTCTCTCCATCATTCTATCCTGTCTCTCCATCATTCTATCCAATCTCTCCATCATTCTATCCAATCTCTCCATCATTCTATCCTATCTCTCCATCATTCCATCCTATCTCTCCATCATTCCATCCTGTCTCTCCATCATTCCATCCTATCTCTCCATCATTCTATCCTGTCTCTCCATCATTCCATCCTGTCCCTCCATCATTCTATCCTATCTCTCCATCATTCTATCCTGTCTCTCCATCATTCTATCCTGTCTCTCCATCATTCCATCCTATCTCTCCATCATTCTATCCTGTCTCTCCATCATTCCATCCTGTCCCTCCATCATTCTATCCTATCTCTCCATCATTCCATCCTATCTCTCCATCATTCTATCCTGTCTCTCCATCATTCCATCCTGTCCCTCCATCATTCTATCCTGTCTCTCCATCATTCTATCCTGTCCCTCCATCATTCCATCCTGTCTCTCCATCATTCCATCCAATCTCTCCATCATTCTATCCTGTCTCTCCATCATTCTATCCTGTCCCTCCATCATTCCATCCTATCTCTCCATCATTCTATCCTGTCTCTCCATCATTCCATCCTGTCCCTCCATCATTCTATCCTATCTCTCCATCATTCTATCCTGTCTCACCATCATTCTATCCTGTCTCTCCATCATTCCATCCAATCTCTCCATCATTCCATCCTGTCTCTCCATCATTCCATCCAATCTCTCCATCATTCCATCCAATCTCTCCATCATTCTATCCTGTCTCTCCATCATTCTATCCTGTCTCTCCATCATTCTATCCTGTCTCTCCATCATTCTATCCTGTCTCTCCATCATTCTATCCTATCTCTCCATCATTCTATCCTGTCTCTCCATCATTCCATCCAATCTCTCCATCATTCCATCCTGTCCCTCCATCATTCCATCCTGTCTCTCCATCATTCCATCCTGTCCCTCCATCATTCTATCCTGTCTCTCCATCATTCCATCCAATCTCTCCATCATTCTATCCTGTCTCTCCATCATTCTATCCTATCTCTCCATCATTCTATCCTGTCTCTCCATCATTCCATCCAATCTCTCCATCATTCCATCCTGTCCCTCCATCATTCCATCCTGTCTCTCCATCATTCCATCCTGTCCCTCCATCATTCCATCCTGTCTCTCCATCATTCTATCCTGTCTCTCCATCATTCTATCCTGTCTCTCCATCATTCTATCCTGTCTCTCCATCATTCTATCCTGTCTCACCATCATTCTATCCTATCTCTCCATCATTCCATCCTGTCTCTCATCATTCTATCCTGTCTCTCCATCATTCTATCCTGTCTCTCCATCATTCCATCCTGTCCCTCCATCATTCCATCCTGTCTCTCCATCATTCCATCCTGTCTCTCCATCATTCTATCCTGTCTCTCCATCATTCTATCCTGTCTCTCCATCATTCTATCCTGTCTCTCCATCATTCTATCCTGTCTCTCCATCATTCCATCCTATCTCTCCATCATTCTATCCTATCTCTCCATCATTCCATCCTGTCCCTCCATCATTCCATCCTGTCTCTCCATCATTCTATCCTGTCTCTCCATCATTCTATCCTGTCTCTCCATCATTCTATCCTGTCTCTCCATCATTCTATCCTATCTCTCCATCATTCTATCCTGTCTCACCATCATTCTATCCTATCTCTCCATCATTCCATCCTGTCTCTCCATCATTCTATCCTGTCTCTCCATCATTCTATCCTGTCTCTCCATCATTCTATCCTATCTCTCCATCATTCTATCCTGTCTCTCCATCATTCTATCCTGTCTCTCCATCATTCCATCCTGTCCCTCCATCATTCCATCCTGTCTCTCCATCATTCCATCCTGTCCCTCCATCATTCCATCCTGTCTCTCCATCATTCTATCCTGTCTCTCCATCATTCTATCCTATCTCTCCATCATTCTATCCTGTCTCACCATCATTCTATCCTATCTCTCCATCATTCCATCCAATCTCTCCATCATTCTATCCTGTCTCTCCATCATTCCATCCTGTCTCTCCATCATTCTATCCTGTCTCTCCATCATTCTATCCTATCTCTCCATCATTCTATCCTGTCTCACCATCATTCTATCCTATCTCTCCATCATTCTATCCTGTCTCTCCATCATTCTGTCCTGTCTCTCCATCATTCCATCCAATCTCTCCATCATTCTATCCTATCTCTCCATCATTCTATCCTGTCTCTCCATCATTCTATCCTGTCTCTCCATCATTCTATCCTATCTCTCCATCATTCTATCCTGTCTCTCCATCATTCTATCCTGTCTCTCCATCATTCCATCCTGTCTCTCCATCATTCTATCCTATCTCTCCATCATTCAATCCTGTCTCTCCATCATTCTATCCTGTCTCTCCATCATTCTATCCTGTCTCTCCATCATTCTATCCTGTCTCTCCATCATTCCATCCTGTCTCTCCATCATTCCATCCTGTCCCTCCATCATTCCATCCTGTCTCTCCATCATTCTATCCTGTCTCTCCATCATTCTATCCTGTCTCTCCATCATTCTATCCTATCTCTCCATCATTCTATCCTGTCTCTCCATCATTCCATCCTGTCTCTCCATCATTCTATCCTGTCTCTCCATCATTCCATCCTGTCTCTCCATCATTCTATCCTATCTCTCCATCATTCTATCCTGTCCCTCCATCATTCCATCCTGTCTCTCCATCATTCCATCCTGTCCCTCCATCATTCCATCCTGTCTCTCCATCATTCCATCCTGTCCCTCCATCATTCCATCCTGTCTCTCCATCATTCCATCCTGTCCCTCCATCATTCCATCCTGTCTCTCCATCATTCTATCCTATCTCTCCATCATTCCATCCTGTCCCTCCATCATTCTATCCTGTCTCTCCATCATTCCATCCTGTCTCTCCATCATTCTATCCTGTCTCTCCATCATTCCATCCTATCTCTCCATCATTCTATCCTGTCTCACCATCATTCTATCCTATCTCTCCATCATTCTATCCTGTCTCTCCATCATTCTATCCTGTCTCTCCATCATTCTATCCTATCTCTCCATCATTCTATCCTGTCTCTCCATCATTCTATCCTGTCTCTCCATCATTCTATCCAATCTCTCCATCATTCCATCCTATCTCTCCATCATTCCATCCTATCTCTCCATCATTCTATCCTGTCTCTCCATCATTCTATCCAATCTCTCCATCATTCCATCCTATCTCTCCATCATTCTATCCTGTCTCTCCATCATTCTATCCTGTCTCTCCATCATTCTATCCTGTCTCTCCATCATTCCATCCTGTCTCTCCATCATTCTATCCTGTCTCTCCATCATTCCATCCTATCTCTCCATCATTCCATCCTATCTCTCCATCATTCCATCCTATCTCTCCATCATTCTATCCAATCTCTCCATCATTCCATCCTATCTCTCCATCATTCCATCCTGTCTCTCCATCATTCCATCCTATCTCTCCATCATTCTATCCTGTCTCTCCATCATTCTATCCTGTCTCTCCATCATTCTATCCAATCTCTCCATCATTCTATCCTGTCTCTCCATCATTCTATCCTATCTCTCCATCATTCTATCCTGTCTCTCCATCATTCTATCCTGTCTCTCCATCATTCTATCCTGTCTCTCCATCATTCTATCCTGTCTCTCCATCATTCTATCCAATCTCTCCATCATTCCATCCTATCTCTCCATCATTCTATCCTGTCTCTCCATCATTCTATCCTGTCTCTCCATCATTCTATCCTGTCTCTCCATCATTCTATCCAATCTCTCCATCATTCCATCCTATCTCTCCATCATTCTATCCTGTCTCTCCATCATTCTATCCTGTCTCTCCATCATTCTATCCTGTCTCTCCATCATTCTATCCTGTCTCTCCATCATTCTATCCTGTCTCTCCATCATTCCATCCTGTCCCTCCATCATTCCATCCTATCTCTCCATCATTCTATCCTGTCTCTCCATCATTCTATCCTATCTCTCCATCATTCCATCCTATCTCTCCATCATTCTATCCTGTCTCTCCATCATTCTATCCTGTCTCTCCATCATTCCATCCTGTCTCTCCATCATTCTATCCTGTCTCTCCATCATTCTATCCTGTCTCTCCATCATTCCATCCTGTCTCTCCATCATTCTATCCTGTCTCTCCATCATTCTATCCTATCTCTCCATCATTCTATCCTGTCTCTCCATCATTCTATCCTATCTCTCCATCATTCTATCCTGTCTCACCATCATTCTATCCTATCTCTCCATCATTCTATCCTATCTCTCCATCATTCTATCCTATCTCTCCATCATTCTATCCTGTCTCACCATCATTCTATCCTATCTCTCCATCATTCTATCCTATCTCTCCATCATTCCATCCTATCTCTCCATCATTCTATCCTGTCTCTCCATCATTCCATCCAATCTCTCCATCATTCCATCCTATCTCTCCATCATTCTATCCTATCTCTCCATCATTCTATCCTATCTCTCCATCATTCTATCCTATCTCTCCATCATTCTATCCTATCTCTCCATCATTCTATCCTGTCTCACCATCATTCTATCCTATCTCTCCATCATTCTATCCTATCTCTCCATCATTCTATCCTATCTCTCCATCATTCTATCCTGTCTCACCATCATTCTATCCTATCTCTCCATCATTCCATCCTGTCTCTCCATCATTCCATCCTGTCCCTCCATCATTCCATCCTGTCTCTCCATCATTCTATCCTGTCTCTCCATCATTCCATCCTGTCTCTCCATCATTCCATCCTGTCCCTCCATCATTCCATCCTGTCCCTCCATCATTCCATCCTGTCTCTCCATCATTCTATCCTGTCCCTCCATCATTCTATCCTGTCTCTCCATCATTCCATCCTGTCCCTCCATCATTCCATCCTGTCTCTCCATCATTCCATCCTGTCCCTCCATCATTCCATCCTGTCTCTCCATCATTCTATCCTATCTCTCCATCATTCTATCCTGTCTCTCCATCATTCCATCCTGTCCCTCCATCATTCCATCCTGTCTCTCCATCATTCTATCCTATCTCTCCATCATTCCATCCTGTCTCTCCATCATTCCATCCTGTCCCTCCATCATTCCATCCTGTCTCTCCATCATTCTATCCTATCTCTCCATCATTCTATCCTGTCTCTCCATCATTCCATCCTGTCTCTCCATCATTCTATCCTATCTCTCCATCATTCTATCCTGTCTCTCCATCATTCTATCCTGTCTCTCCATCATTCTATCCTGTCTCTCCATCATTCCATCCAATCTCTCCATCATTCTATCCTGTCTCTCCATCATTCTATCCTGTCTCTCCATCATTCTATCCTGTCTCTCCATCATTCCATCCTGTCCCTCCATCATTCCATCCTGTCCCTCCATCATTCTATCCTATCTCTCCATCATTCTATCCTATCTCTCCATCATTCTATCCTGTCTCTCCATCATTCTATCCTGTCTCTCCATCATTCTATCCTGTCTCTCCATCATTCTATCCTATCTCTCCATCATTCCATCCTATCTCTCCATCATTCTATCCTATCTCTCCATCATTCCATTCTGTCTCTCCATCATTCTATCCTGTCTCTCCATCATTCCATCCTGTCTCTCCATCATTCTATCCTGTCTCTCCATCATTCTATCCTGTCTCTCCATCATTCCATCCTATCTCTCCATCATTCTATCCTGTCTCTCCATCATTCTATCCTGTCTCTCCATCATTCCATCCTGTCTCTCCATCATTCTATCCTGTCTCTCCATCATTCCATCCTGTCTCTCCATCATTCCATCCTGTCTCTCCATCATTCTATCCTGTCTCTCCATCATTCCATCCTGTCTCTCCATCATTCTATCCTGTCTCTCCATCATTCCATCCTATCTCTCCATCATTCTATCCTGTCTCTCCATCATTCTATCCTGTCTCTCCATCATTCCATCCTATCTCTCCATCATTCTATCCTATCTCTCCATCATTCCATCCTATCTCTCCATCATTCTATCCTGTCTCTCCATCATTCTATCCTGTCTCTCCATCATTCTATCCTGTCTCTCCATCATTCCATCCTGTCTCTCCATCATTCCATCCTGTCTCTCCATCATTCTATCCTGTCTCTCCATCATTCCATCCTGTCTCTCCATCATTCCATCCTGTCTCTCCATCATTCTATCCTGTCTCTCCATCATTCTATCCTGTCTCTCCATCATTCTATCCTGTCTCTCCATCATTCTATCCTGTCTCTCCATCATTCTATCCTATCTCTCCATCATTCCATCCTATCTCTCCATCATTCCATCCTATCTCTCCATCATTCCATCCTATCTCTCCATCATTCCATCCTGTCTCTCCATCATTCTATCCTGTCTCTCCATCATTCTATCCTGTCTCTCCATCATTCTATCCTATCTCTCCATCATTCCATCCTATCTCTCCATCATTCCATCCTATCTCTCCATCATTCCATCCTGTCTCTCCATCATTCTATCCTGTCTCTCCATCATTCCATCCTGTCTCTCCATCATTCCATCCTGTCTCTCCATCATTCTATCCTGTCTCTCCATCATTCTATCCTGTCTCTCCATCATTCTATCCTGTCTCTCCATCATTCTATCCTATCTCTCCATCATTCCATCCTATCTCTCCATCATTCTATCCTGTCTCTCCATCATTCCATCCTATCTCTCGATCATTCTATCCTGTCTCTCCATCATTCTATCCTGTCTCTCCATCATTCTATCCTATCTCTCCATCATTCTATCCTGTCTCTCCATCATTCTATCCTATCTCTCCATCATTCTATCCTGTCTCTCCATCATTCTATCCTGTCTCTCCATCATTCTATCCTATCTCTCCATCATTCTATCCTGTCTCTCCATCATTCTATCCTATCTCTCCATCATTCTATCCTGTCTCTCCATCATTCTATCCTGTCTCTCCATCATTCTATCCTATCTCTCCATCATTCTATCCTGTCTCTCCATCATTCTATCCTATCTCTCCATCATTCTATCCTGTCTCTCCATCATTCTATCCTGTCTCTCCATCATTCTATCCTGTCTCTCCATCATTCTATCCTGTCTCTCCATCATTCTATCCTATCTCTCCATCATTCTATCCTGTCTCTCCATCATTCCATCCTATCTCTCCATCATTCTATCCTATCTCTCCATCATTCTATCCTATCTCTCCATCATTCCATCCTGTCTCTCCATCATTCCATCCAATCTCTCCATCATTCTATCCTATCTCTCCATCATTCTATCCTATCTCTCCATCATTCCATCCTATCTCTCCATCATTCCATCCTGTCTCTCCATCATTCCATCCAATCTCTCCATCATTCTATCCTATCTCTCCATCATTCTATCCTATCTCTCCATCATTCCATCCTGTCTCTCCATCATTCTATCCTGTCTCTCCATCATTCCATCCTGTCTCTCCATCATTCCATCCTGTCCCTCCATCATTCCATCCTATCTCTCCATCATTCTATCCTGTCTCTCCATCATTCTATCCTATCTCTCCATCATTCTATCCTGTCTCTCCATCATTCTATCCTATCTCTCCATCATTCTATCCTGTCTCTCCATCATTCTGTCCTGTCTCTCCATCATTCTATCCTATCTCTCCATCATTCCATCCTGTCTCTCCATCATTCTATCCTGTCTCTCCATCATTCTATCCTGTCTCTCCATCATTCTATCCTGTCTCTCCATCATTCCATCCTGTCTCTCCATCATTCTATCCTGTCTCTCCATCATTCCATCCTGTCTCTCCATCATTCTATCCTGTCTATCCATCATTCCATCCTGTCTCTCCATCATTCCATCCTGTCTCTCCATCATTCTATCCTGTCTCTCCATCATTCTATCCTGTCTCTCCATCATTCTATCCTGTCTCTCCATCATTCCATCCTGTCTCTCCATCATTCTATCCTGTCTCTCCATCATTCTATCCTGTCTCTCCATCATTCTATCCTGTCTCTCCATCATTCTATCCTATCTCTCCATCATTCCATCCTGTCTCTCCATCATTCTATCCTGTCTCTCCATCATTCTATCCTGTCTCTCCATCATTCCATCCTGTCTCTCCATCATTCTATCCTGTCTCTCCATCATTCCATCCTATCTCTCCATCATTCCATCCTATCTCTCCATCATTCCATCCTGTCTCTCCATCATTCTATCCTGTCTCTCCATCATTCTATCCTGTCTCTCCATCATTCTATCCTGTCTCTCCATCATTCTATCCTGTCTCTCCATCATTCTATCCTGTCTCTCCATCATTCCATCCAATCTCTCCATCATTCCATCCTGTCTCTCCATCATTCCATCCTATCTCTCCATCATTCTATCCTATCTCTCCATCATTCTATCCTATCTCTCCATCATTCTATCCTGTCTCTCCATCATTCTATCCTGTCTCTCCATCATTCTATCCTGTCTCTCCATCATTCCATCCAATCTCTCCATCATTCCATCCTGTCTCTCCATCATTCCATCCTATCTCTCCATCATTCTATCCTATCTCTCCATCATTCTATCCTATCTCTCCATCATTCTATCCTATCTCTCCATCATTCTATCCTATCTCTCCATCATTCTATCCTATCTCTCCATCATTCTATCCTGTCTCTCCATCATTCCATCCTGTCTCTCCATCATTCTATCCTATCTCTCCATCATTCTATCCTATCTCTCCATCATTCTATCCTGTCTCTCCATCATTCTATCCTGTCTCTCCATCATTCTATCCTGTCTCTCCATCATTCTATCCTGTCTCTCCATCATTCCATCCTGTCTCTCCATCATTCCATCCTATCTCTCCATCATTCCATCCTATCTCTCCATCATTCCATCCAATCTCTCCATCATTCTATCCTATCTCTCCATCATTCTATCCTGTCTCTCCATCATTCTATCCTGTCTCTCCATCATTCCATCCTATCTCTCCATCATTCCATCCTATCTCTCCATCATTCCATCCAATCTCTCCATCATTCTATCCTATCTCTCCATCATTCTATCCTGTCTCTCCATCATTCTATCCTGTCTCTCCATCATTCCATCCAATCTCTCCATCATTCTATCCTATCTCTCCATCATTCTATCCTGTCTCTCCATCATTCCATCCTATCTCTCCATCATTCCATCCAATCTCTCCATCATTCTATCCTGTCTCTCCATCATTCTATCCTATCTCTCCATCATTCCATCCAATCTCTCCATCATTCTATCCTATCTCTCCATCATTCTATCCTGTCTCTCCATCATTCCATCCTATCTCTCCATCATTCCATCCAATCTCTCCATCATTCTATCCTGTCTCTCCATCATTCTATCCTATCTCTCCATCATTCCATCCAATCTCTCCATCATTCTATCCTGTCTCTCCATCATTCTATCCTGTCTCTCCATCATTCTATCCTGTCTCTCCATCATTCCATCCAATCTCTCCATCATTCCATCCAATCTCTCCATCATTCTATCCTATCTCTCCATCATTCCATCCTGTCTCTCCATCATTCTATCCTGTCTCTCCATCATTCCATCCTGTCTCTCCATCATTCTATCCTATCTCTCCATCATTCTATCCTATCTCTCCATCATTCTATCCTGTCTCTCCATCATTCTATCCTATCTCTCCATCATTCTATCCTGTCTCTCCATCATTCTATCCTGTCTCTCCATCATTCCATCCAATCTCTCCATCATTCTATCCTATCTCTCCATCATTCTATCCTGTCTCTCCATCATTCTATCCTGTCTCTCCATCATTCTATCCTGTCTCTCCATCATTCTATCCTGTCTCTCCATCATTCCATCCTGTCTCTCCATCATTCTATCCTGTCTCTCCATCATTCTATCCTGTCTCTCCATCATTCTATCCTGTCTCTCCATCATTCCATCCTGTCTCTCCATCATTCCATCCTATCTCTCCATCATTCCATCCAATCTCTCCATCATTCTATCCTGTCTCTCCATCATTCCATCCAATCTCTCCATCATTCCATCCTGTCTCTCCATCATTCTATCCTGTCTCTCCATCATTCCATCCAATCTCTCCATCATTCTATCCTGTCTCTCCATCATTCTATCCTGTCTCTCCATCATTCTATCCTGTCTCTCCATCATTCCATCCAATCTCTCCATCATTCCATCCTGTCTCTCCATCATTCTATCCTGTCTCTCCATCATTCTATCCTGTCTCTCCATCATTCTATCCTGTCTCTCCATCATTCCATCCAATCTCTCCATCATTCTATCCTGTCTCTCCATCATTCTATCCTGTCTCTCCATCATTCTATCCTGTCTCTCCATCATTCTATCCTGTCTCTCCATCATTCTATCCTGTCTCTCCATCATTCCATCCAATCTCTCCATCATTCTATCCTGTCTCTCCATCATTCCATCCTGTCTCTCCATCATTCTATCCTGTCCCTCCATCATTCCATCCTGTCTCTCCATCATTCTATCCTGTCTCTCCATCATTCCATCCAATCTCTCCATCATTCCATCCTGTCTCTCCATCATTCTATCCTGTCTCTCCATCATTCTATCCTGTCTCTCCATCATTCTATCCTGTCTCTCCATCATTCCATCCAATCTCTCCATCATTCTATCCTGTCTCTCCATCATTCTATCCTGTCTCTCCATCATTCTATCCTGTCTCTCCATCATTCTATCCTGTCTCTCCATCATTCTATCCTGTCTCTCCATCATTCTATCCTGTCTCTCCATCATTCTATCCTGTCTCTCCATCATTCTATCCTGTCTCTCCATCATTCTATCCTGTCTCTCCATCATTCTATCCTGTCTCTCCATCATTCTATCCTATCTCTCCATCATTCTATCCTGTCTCTCCATCATTCCATCCTGTCTCTCCATCATTCCATCCAATCTCTCCATCATTCTATCCTGTCTCTCCATCATTCTATCCTGTCTCTCCATCATTCCATCCTATCTCTCCATCATTCTATCCTGTCTCTCCATCATTCTATCCTGTCTCTCCATCATTCCATCCAATCTCTCCATCATTCTATCCTGTCTCTCCATCATTCTATCCTATCTCTCCATCATTCTATCCTATCTCTCCATCATTCTATCCTGTCTCTCCATCATTCTATCCTATCTCTCCATCATTCTATCCTGTCTCTCCATCATTCTATCCTGTCTCTCCATCATTCCATCCAATCTCTCCATCATTTTATCCTATCTCTCCATCATTCTATCCTGTCTCTCCATCATTCTATCCTGTCTCTCCATCATTCCATCCAATCTCTCCATCATTCTATCCTATCTCTCCATCATTCTATCCTATCTCTCCATCATTCTATCCTGTCTCTCCATCATTCTATCCTGTCTCTCCATCATTCCATCCAATCTCTCCATCATTCTATCCTATCTCTCCATCATTCTATCCTGTCTCTCCATCATTCCATCCTGTCTCTCCATCATTCCATCCAATCTCTCCATCATTCTATCCTGTCTCTCCATCATTCCATCCAATCTCTCCATCATTCCATCCTATCTCTCCATCATTCAATCCTATCTCTCCATCATTCTATCCTGTCTCTCCATCATTCTATCCTGTCTCTCCATCATTCCATCCAATCTCTCCATCATTCTATCCTATCTCTCCATCATTCTATCCTATCTCTCCATCATTCTATCCTGTCTCTCCATCATTCTATCCTGTCTCTCCATCATTCTATCCTATCTCTCCATCATTCTATCCTGTCTCTCCATCATTCCATCCTGTCTCTCCATCATTCCATCCAATCTCTCCATCATTCTATCCTGTCTCTCCATCATTCCATCCAATCTCTCCATCATTCTATCCTGTCTCTCCATCATTCTATCCTATCTCTCCATCATTCTATCCTGTCTCTCCATCATTCTATCCTGTCTCTCCATCATTCCATCCAATCTCTCCATCATTCTATCCTATCTCTCCATCATTCTATCCTGTCTCTCCATCATTCTATCCTGTCTCTCCATCATTCTATCCTGTCTCTCCATCATTCTATCCTATCTCTCCATCATTCTATCCTGTCTCTCCATCATTCTATCCTGTCTCTCCATCATTCTATCCTATCTCTCCATCATTCTATCCTATCTCTCCATCATTCTATCCTGTCTCTCCATCATTCTATCCTATCTCTCCATCATTCTATCCTGTCTCTCCATCATTCTATCCTGTCTCTCCATCATTCTATCCTGTCTCTCCATCATTCCATCCTGTCTCTCCATCATTCTATCCTGTCTCTCCATCATTCTATCCTGTCTCTCCATCATTCTATCCTGTCTCTCCATCATTCTATCCTATCTCTCCATCATTCCATCCTGTCTCTCCATCATTCTATCCTATCTCTCCATCATTCTATCCTGTCTCTCCATCATTCTATCCTGTCTCTCCATCATTCTATCCTGTCTCTCCATCATTCTATCCTATCTCTCCATCATTCTATCCTGTCTCTCCATCATTCTATCCTGTCTCTCCATCATTCTATCCTGTCTCTCCATCATTCTATCCTATCTCTCCATCATTCTATCCTGTCTCTCCATCATTCCATCCTGTCTCTCCATCATTCCATCCAATCTCTCCATCATTCCATCCTGTCTCTCCATCATTCCATCCTATCTCTCCATCATTCCATCCAATCTCTCCATCATTCCATCCTGTCTCTCCATCATTCTATCCTATCTCTCCATCATTCTATCCAATCTCTCCATCATTCCATCCTGTCTCTCCATCATTCTATCCTGTCTCTCCATCATTCCATCCTGTCTCTCCATCATTCCATCCTATCTCTCCATCATTCTATCCTATCTCTCCATCATTCCATCCAATCTCTCCATCATTCTATCCTGTCTCTCCATCATTCTATCCTATCTCTCCATCATTCTATCCTGTCTCTCCATCATTCTATCCTGTCTCTCCATCATTCCATCCAATCTCTCCATCATTCTATCCTATCTCTCCATCATTCTATCCTGTCTCTCCATCATTCTATCCTGTCTCTCCACATTCTATCCTGTCTCTCCATCATTCCATCCTGTCTCTCCATCATTCCATCCTATCTCTCCATCATTCCATCCAATCTCTCCATCATTCCATCCTGTCTCTCCATCATTCTATCCTATCTCTCCATCATTCTATCCAATCTCTCCATCATTCCATCCTGTCTCTCCATCATTCTATCCTGTCTCTCCATCATTCCATCCTGTCTCTCCATCATTCCATCCTGTCTCTCCATCATTCCATCCTGTCTCTCCATCATTCTATCCTGTCTCTCCATCATTCTATCCTATCTCTCCATCATTCCATCCAATCTCTCCATCATTCTATCCTGTCTCTCCATCATTCTATCCTGTCTCTCCATCATTCTATCCTGTCTCTCCATCATTCCATCCAATCTCTCCATCATTCTATCCTGTCTCTCCATCATTCCATCCAATCTCTCCATCATTCTATCCTGTCTCTCCATCATTCTATCCTGTCTCTCCATCATTCTATCCTGTCTCTCCATCATTCTATCCTGTCTCTCCATCATTCCATCCAATCTCTCCATCATTCTATCCTGTCTCTCCATCATTCTATCCTGTCTCTCCATCATTCCATCCAATCTCTCCATCATTCTATCCTGTCTCTCCATCATTCTATCCTGTCTCTCCATCATTCCATCCAATCTCTCCATCATTCCATCCTGTCTCTCCATCATTCTATCCTATCTCTCCATCATTCCATCCTGTCTCTCCATCATTCCATCCTGTCTCTCCATCATTCTATCCTGTCTCTCCATCATTCCATCCAATCTCTCCATCATTCCATCCTGTCTCTCCATCATTCTATCCTATCTCTCCATCATTCCATCCTGTCTCTCCATCATTCCATCCTGTCTCTCCATCATTCTATCCTGTCTCTCCATCATTCTATCCTGTCTCTCCATCATTCCATCCAATCTCTCCATCATTCCATCCAATCTCTCCATCATTCTATCCTGTCTCTCCATCATTCTATCCTGTCTCTCCATCATTCCATCCTGTCTCTCCATCATTCTATCCTGTCTCTCCATCATTCTATCCTGTCTCTCCATCATTCCATCCAATCTCTCCATCATTCTATCCTGTCTCTCCATCATTCCATCCAATCTCTCCATCATTCTATCCTGTCTCTCCATCATTCTATCCTGTCTCTCCATCATTCTATCCTGTCTCTCCATCATTCTATCCTATCTCTCCATCATTCTATCCTGTCTCTCCATCATTCTATCCTATCTCTCCATCATTCTATCCTATCTCTCCATCATTCTATCCTGTCTCTCCATCATTCTATCCTATCTCTCCATCATTCTATCCTGTCTCTCCATCATTCCATCCTGTCTCTCCATCATTCTATCCTGTCTCTCCATCATTCCATCCAATCTCTCCATCATTCCATCCTGTCCCTCCATCATTCCATCCTGTCTCTCCATCATTCTATCCTATCTCTCCATCATTCTATCCTGTCTCTCCATCATTCTATCCTATCTCTCCATCATTCTATCCTGTCTCTCCATCATTCTATCCTGTCTCTCCATCATTCTATCCTATCTCTCCATCATTCCATCCTGTCTCTCCATCATTCCATCCTATCTCTCCATCATTCTATCCTGTCTCTCCATCATTCCATCCAATCTCTCCATCATTCTATCCTGTCTCTCCATCATTCCATCCTGTCTCTCCATCATTCTATCCTGTCTCTCCATCATTCCATCCAATCTCTCCATCATTCCATCCTGTCTCTCCATCATTCCATCCTATCTCTCCATCATTCTATCCTATCTCTCCATCATTCCATCCTGTCTCTCCATCATTCTATCCTGTCTCTCCATCATTCCATCCTGTCTCTCCATCATTCTATCCTGTCTCTCCATCATTCTATCCTGTCTCTCCATCATTCCATCCAATCTCTCCATCATTCTATCCTGTCTCTCCATCATTCTATCCTGTCTCTCCATCATTCCATCCAATCTCTCCATCATTCTATCCTATCTCTCCATCATTCCATCCTGTCTCTCCATCATTCCATCCTGTCTCTCCATCATTCTATCCTGTCTCTCCATCATTCCATCCAATCTCTCCATCATTCTATCCTGTCTCTCCATCATTCTATCCTGTCTCTCCATCATTCCATCCAATCTCTCCATCATTCCATCCTGTCTCTCCATCATTCCATCCTATCTCTCCATCATTCTATCCTATCTCTCCATCATTCTATCCTGTCTCTCCATCATTCTATCCTGTCTCTCCATCATTCCATCCTATCTCTCCATCATTCCATCCTGTCTCTCCATCATTCCATCCTATCTCTCCATCATTCTATCCTATCTCTCCATCATTCTATCCTGTCTCTCCATCATTCTATCCTGTCTCTCCATCATTCTATCCTGTCTCTCCATCATTCCATCCTATCTCTCCATCATTCTATCCTGTCTCTCCATCATTCCATCCTGTCTCTCCATCATTCTATCCTGTCTCTCCATCATTCCATCCAATCTCTCCATCATTCTATCCTATCTCTCCATCATTCTATCCTGTCTCTCCATCATTCCATCCAATCTCTCCATCATTCCATCCTATCTCTCCATCATTCTATCCTATCTCTCCATCATTCTATCCTGTCTCTCCATCATTCTATCCTGTCTCTCCATCATTCCATCCAATCTCTCCATCATTCCATCCTGTCTCTCCATCATTCCATCCTATCTCTCCATCATTCTATCCTATCTCTCCATCATTCTATCCTGTCTCTCCATCATTCTATCCAATCTCTCCATCATTCCATCCTGTCTCTCCATCATTCCATCCAATCTCTCCATCATTCCATCCAATCTCTCCATCATTCTATCCTATCTCTCCATCATTCCATCCTGTCTCTCCATCATTCCATCCTGTCTCTCCATCATTCCATCCTATCTCTCCATCATTCTATCCTATCTCTCCATCATTCTATCCTGTCTCTCCATCATTCTATCCAATCTCTCCATCATTCCATCCTGTCTCTCCATCATTCCATCCAATCTCTCCATCATTCCATCCAATCTCTCCATCATTCTATCCTATCTCTCCATCATTCCATCCTGTCTCTCCATCATTCCATCCTGTCTCTCCATCATTCCATCCTATCTCTCCATCATTCCATCCTATCTCTCCATCATTCTATCCTGTCTCTCCATCATTCTATCCTGTCTCTCCATCATTCTATCCTGTCTCTCCATCATTCCATCCAATCTCTCCATCATTCCATCCTGTCTCTCCATCATTCTATCCTGTCTCTCCATCATTCTATCCTGTCTCTCCATCATTCCATCCAATCTCTCCATCATTCTATCCTATCTCTCCATCATTCCATCCTGTCTCTCCATCATTCCATCCTGTCTCTCCATCATTCTATCCTGTCTCTCCATCATTCTATCCTGTCTCTCCATCATTCCATCCAATCTCTCCATCATTCTATCCTATCTCTCCATCATTCTATCCTGTCTCTCCATCATTCCATCCTGTCTCTCCATCATTCCATCCTGTCTCTCCATCATTCTATCCTGTCTCTCCATCATTCTATCCAATCTCTCCATCATTCTATCCTGTCTCTCCATCATTCCATCCTGTCTCTCCATCATTCTATCCTGTCCCTCCATCATTCTATCCTGTCTCTCCATCATTCCATCCAATCTCTCCATCATTCTATCCTGTCTCTCCATCATTCTATCCTGTCTCTCCATCATTCTATCCTGTCTCTCCATCATTCTATCCTGTCTCTCCATCATTCCATCCAATCTCTCCATCATTCCATCCTGTCTCTCCATCATTCTATCCTATCTCTCCATCATTCTATCCTGTCTCTCCATCATTCTATCCTGTCTCTCCATCATTCTATCCTATCTCTCCATCATTCTATCCTGTCTCTCCATCATTCCATCCAATCTCTCCATCATTCCATCCAATCTCTCCATCATTCTATCCTATCTCTCCATCATTCTATCCTATCTCTCCATCATTCCATCCTGTCTCTCCATCATTCTATCCTATCTCTCCATCATTCTATCCTGTCTCTCCATCATTCTATCCTATCTCTCCATCATTCTATCCTGTCTCTCCATCATTCTATCCTATCTCTCCATCATTCCATCCTGTCTCTCCATCATTCTATCCTGTCTCTCCATCATTCTATCCTGTCTCTCCATCATTCTATCCTATCTCTCCATCATTCCATCCTGTCTCTCCATCATTCTATCCTATCTCTCCATCATTCTATCCTGTCTCTCCATCATTCTATCCTGTCTCTCCATCATTCTATCCTATCTCTCCATCATTCTATCCTGTCTCTCCATCATTCCATCCAATCTCTCCATCATTCCATCCAATCTCTCCATCATTCTATCCTATCTCTCCATCATTCTATCCTGTCTCTCCATCATTCTATCCTGTCTCTCCATCATTCCATCCTGTCTCTCCATCATTCCATCCAATCTCTCCATCATTCCATCCAATCTCTCCATCATTCCATCCTGTCTCTCCATCATTCTATCCTATCTCTCCATCATTCCATCCAATCTCTCCATCATTCCATCCTGTCTCTCCATCATTCTATCCTGTCTCTCCATCATTCCATCCAATCTCTCCATCATTCCATCCTGTCTCTCCATCATTCTATCCTATCTCTCCATCATTCCATCCAATCTCTCCATCATTCCATCCAATCTCTCCATCATTCTATCCTGTCTCTCCATCATTCTATCCAATCTCTCCATCATTCCATCCAATCTCTCCATCATTCTATCCTATCTCTCCATCATTCCATCCAATCTCTCCATCATTCCATCCAATCTCTCCATCATTCTATCCTGTCTCTCCATCATTCTATCCTATCTCTCCATCATTCCATCCAATCTCTCCATCATTCCATCCAATCTCTCCATCATTCCATCCAATCTCTCCATCATTCTATCCTATCTCTCCATCATTCCATCCTGTCTCTCCATCATTCTATCCTGTCTCTCCATCATTCCATCCAATCTCTCCATCATTCCATCCAATCTCTCCATCATTCTATCCTGTCTCTCCATCATTCTATCCTGTCTCTCCATCATTCCATCCAATCTCTCCATCATTCCATCCAATCTCTCCATCATTCTATCCTGTCTCTCCATCATTCCATCCAATCTCTCCATCATTCTATCCTGTCTCTCCATCATTCCATCCAATCTCTCCATCATTCTATCCTATCTCTCCATCATTCCATCCTATCTCTCCATCATTCTATCCTGTCTCTCCATCATTCCATCCAATCTCTCCATCATTCTATCCTGTCTCTCCATCATTCCATCCAATCTCTCCATCATTCCATCCAATCTCTCCATCATTCCATCCAATCTCTCCATCATTCTATCCTGTCTCTCCATCATTCCATCCTGTCTCTCCATCATTCCATCCAATCTCTCCATCATTCCATCCTGTCTCTCCATCATTCTATCCTGTCTCTCCATCATTCCATCCAATCTCTCCATCATTCCATCCAATCTCTCCATCATTCCATCCAATCTCTCCATCATTCTATCCTGTCTCTCCATCATTCCATCCTGTCTCTCCATCATTCCATCCAATCTCTCCATCATTCCATCCTGTCTCTCCATCATTCTATCCTGTCTCTCCATCATTCCATCCAATCTCTCCATCATTCCATCCAATCTCTCCATCATTCCATCCAATCTCTCCATCATTCCATCCTGTCTCTCCATCATTCTATCCTGTCTCTCCATCATTCCATCCAATCTCTCCATCATTCCATCCAATCTCTCCATCATTCCATCCAATCTCTCCATCATTCCATCCTGTCTCTCCATCATTCCATCCTGTCTCTCCATCATTCTATCCTGTCTCTCCATCATTCCATCCAATCTCTCCATCATTCCATCCTGTCTCTCCATCATTCTATCCTGTCTCTCCATCATTCCATCCTATCTCTCCATCATTCCATCCAATCTCTCCATCATTCCATCCAATCTCTCC
Organism: Heptranchias perlo; assembly: GCF_035084215.1. Lineage (NCBI taxonomy): Eukaryota > Metazoa > Chordata > Chondrichthyes > Hexanchiformes > Hexanchidae > Heptranchias > Heptranchias perlo. The sequence continues at coordinate 24,945,935 of NC_090359.1, read as the reverse complement.
ATCATTCTATCCTGTCTCTCCATCATTCCATCCAATCTCTCCATCATTCCATCCTGTCTCTCCATCATTCTATCCTGTCTCTCCATCATTCTATCCTATCTCTCCATCATTCCATCCTGTCTCTCCATCATTCTATCCTGTCTCTCCATCATTCTATCCTATCTCTCCATCATTCCATCCAATCTCTCCATCATTCCATCCAATCTCTCCATCATTCCATCCTATCTCTCCATCATTCCATCCTGTCTCTCCATCATTCTATCCTGTCTCTCCATCATTCTATCCTATCTCTCCATCATTCCATCCAATCTCTCCATCATTCCATCCAATCTCTCCATCATTCCATCCAATCTCTCCATCATTCTATCCTGTCTCTCCATCATTCTATCCTATCTCTCCATCATTCCATCCTGTCTCTCCATCATTCTATCCTGTCTCTCCATCATTCTATCCTATCTCTCCATCATTCCATCCAATCTCTCCATCATTCCATCCAATCTCTCCATCATTCCATCCAATCTCTCCATCATTCCATCCTGTCTCTCCATCATTCTATCCTGTCTCTCCATCATTCCATCCAATCTCTCCATCATTCTATCCTGTCTCTCCATCATTCCATCCAATCTCTCCATCATTCTATCCTGTCTCTCCATCATTCTATCCTGTCTCTCCATCATTCCATCCAATCTCTCCATCATTCCATCCTGTCTCTCCATCATTCTATCCTGTCTCTCCATCATTCCATCCAATCTCTCCATCATTCCATCCTATCTCTCCATCATTCTATCCTGTCTCTCCATCATTCCATCCAATCTCTCCATCATTCTATCCTGTCTCTCCATCATTCCATCCAATCTCTCCATCATTCTATCCTGTCTCTCCATCATTCCATCCAATCTCTCCATCATTCTATCCTGTCTCTCCATCATTCCATCCAATCTCTCCATCATTCTATCCTGTCTCTCCATCATTCCATCCAATCTCTCCATCATTCTATCCTATCTCTCCATCATTCCATCCAATCTCTCCATCATTCCATCCAATCTCTCCATCATTCTATCCTGTCTCTCCATCATTCCATCCAATCTCTCCATCATTCCATCCTGTCTCTCCATCATTCCATCCTGTCTCTCCATCATTCTATCCTGTCTCTCCATCATTCCATCCAATCTCTCCATCATTCCATCCTATCTCTCCATCATTCTATCCTGTCTCTCCATCATTCTATCCTGTCTCTCCATCATTCTATCCTATCTCTCCATCATTCGATCCTGTCTCTCCATCATTCCATCCTGTCTCTCCATCATTCTATCCTGTCTCTCCATCATTCCATCCTGTCTCTCCATCATTCCATCCTGTCTCTCCATCATTCTATCCTGTCTCTCCATCATTCCATCCTGTCTCTCCATCATTCCATCCTGTCTCTCCATCATTCCATCCAATCTCTCCATCATTCCATCCTGTCTCTCCATCATTCTATCCTGTCTCTCCATCATTCCATCCTGTCTCTCCATCATTCTATCCTGTCTCTCCATCATTCTATCCTATCTCTCCATCATTCCATCCTATCTCTCCATCATTCCATCCAATCTCTCCATCATTCCATCCAATCTCTCCATCATTCTATCCTGTCTCTCCATCATTCTATCCTGTCTCTCCATCATTCTATCCTGTCTCTCCATCATTCTATCCTATCTCTCCATCATTCGATCCTGTCTCTCCATCATTCCATCCTGTCTCTCCATCATTCCATCCTGTCTCTCCATCATTCCATCCTATCTCTCCATCATTCCATCCTATCTCTCCATCATTCCATCCAATCTCTCCATCATTCCATCCAATCTCTCCATCATTCCATCCTGTCTCTCCATCATTCTATCCTGTCTCTCCATCATTCCATCCAATCTCTCCATCATTCCATCCAATCTCTCCATCATTCCATCCAATCTCTCCATCATTCTATCCTGTCTCTCCATCATTCTATCCTATCTCTCCATCATTCTATCCTGTCTCTCCATCATTCCATCCAATCTCTCCATCATTCCATCCTATCTCTCCATCATTCTATCCTGTCTCTCCATCATTCTATCCTGTCTCTCCATCATTCTATCCTGTCTCTCCATCATTCTATCCTGTCTCTCCATCATTCCATCCTGTCTCTCCATCATTCTATCCTGTCTCTCCATCATTCCATCCTGTCTCTCCATCATTCTATCCTATCTCTCCATCATTCTATCCTGTCTCTCCATCATTCTATCCTATCTCTCCATCATTCTATCCTGTCTCTCCATCATTCCATCCTGTCTCTCCATCATTCTATCCAATCTCTCCATCATTCTATCCTGTCTCTCCATCATTCCATCCAATCTCTCCATCATTCCATCCTATCTCTCCATCATTCCATCCTGTCTCTCCATCATTCTATCCTGTCTCTCCATCATTCTATCCTGTCTCTCCATCATTCCATCCTATCTCTCCATCATTCCATCCTGTCTCTCCATCATTCCATCCTGTCTCTCCATCATTCCATCCTATCTCTCCATCATTCTATCCTGTCTCTCCATCATTCCATCCTGTCTCTCCATCATTCTATCCTATCTCTCCATCATTCCATCCTGTCTCTCCATCATTCCATCCTGTCTCTCCATCATTCCATCCTGTCTCTCCATCATTCCATCCTATCTCTCCATCATTCTATCCTGTCTCTCCATCATTCCATCCTGTCTCTCCATCATTCTATCCTGTCTCTCCATCATTCCATCCTGTCTCTCCATCATTCCATCCTGTCTCTCCATCATTCTATCCTATCTCTCCATCATTCCATCCTGTCTCTCCATCATTCCATCCTGTCTCTCCATCATTCCATCCTGTCTCTCCATCATTCCATCCTATCTCTCCATCATTCTATCCTGTCTCTCCATCATTCCATCCTGTCTCTCCATCATTCCATCCTGTCTCTCCATCATTCCATCCTATTTCTCCATCATTCTATCCTGTCTCTCCATCATTCCATCCTATCTCTCCATCATTCTATCCTGTCTCTCCATCATTCTATCCTGTCTCTCCATCATTCTATCCTGTCTCTCCATCATTCCATCCTATCTCTCCATCATTCTATCCTGTCTCTCCATCATTCTATCCTGTCTCTCCATCATTCTATCCTGTCTCTCCATCATTCTATCCTATTTCTCCATCATTCTATCCTGTCTCTCCATCATTCCATCCTATCTCTCCATCATTCTATCCTGTCTCTCCATCATTCTATCCTGTCTCTCCATCATTCCATCCTATTTCTCCATCATTCCATCCTGTCTCTCCATCATTCCATGCTGTCTCTCCATCATTCCATCCTATCTCTCCATCATTCTATCCTGTCTCTCCATCATTCCATCCTGTCTCTCCATCATTCTATCCTATTTCTCCATCATTCTATCCTGTCTCTCCATCATTCCATCCTATCTCTCCATCATTCTATCCTGTCTCTCCATCATTCTATCCTGTCTCTCCATCATTCCATCCTATCTCTCCATCATTCCATCCTATCTCTCCATCATTCTATCCTGTCTCTCCATCATTCTATCCTGTCTCTCCATCATTCTATCCTGTCTCTCCATCATTCTATCCTGTCTCTCCATCATTCCATCCTGTCTCTCCATCATTCTATCCTGTCTCTCCATCATTCCATCCTGTCTCTCCATCATTCTATCCTATCTCTCCATCATTCTATCCTGTCTCTCCATCATTCTATCCTATCTCTCCATCATTCTATCCTGTCTCTCCATCATTCCATCCTGTCTCTCCATCATTCTATCCAATCTCTCCATCATTCTATCCTGTCTCTCCATCATTCCATCCAATCTCTCCATCATTCTATCCTGTCTCTCCATCATTCCATCCTATCTCTCCATCATTCTATCCTGTCTCTCCATCATTCTATCCAATCTCTCCATCATTCTATCCTGTCTCTCCATCATTCCATCCTATCTCTCCATCATTCCATCCTGTCTCTCCATCATTCTATCCTGTCTCTCCATCATTCTATCCTGTCTCTCCATCATTCCATCCTATCTCTCCATCATTCCATCCTGTCTCTCCATCATTCCATCCTGTCTCTCCATCATTCCATCCTATCTCTCCATCATTCTATCCTGTCTCTCCATCATTCCATCCTGTCTCTCCATCATTCTATCCTATTTCTCCATCATTCTATCCTGTCTCTCCATCATTCCATCCTATCTCTCCATCATTCTATCCTGTCTCTCCATCATTCCATCCTATCTCTCCATCATTCCATCCTATCTCTCCATCATTCTATCCTGTCTCTCCATCATTCTATGCTGTCTCTCCATCATTCCATCCTATCTCTCCATCATTCCATCCTATCTCTCCATCATTCCATCCTGTCTCTCCATCATTCCATCCTGTCTCTCCATCATTCCATCCTATCTCTCCATCATTCTATCCTGTCTCTCCATCATTCCATCCTGTCTCTCCATCATTCTATCCTATTTCTCCATCATTCTATCCTGTCTCTCCATCATTCCATCCTATCTCTCCATCATTCCATCCTGTCTCTCCATCATTCCATCCTGTCTCTCCATCATTCCATCCTGTCTCTCCATCATTCTATCCTGTCTCTCCATCATTCCATCCTATCTCTCCATCATTCCATCCTATCTCTCCATCATTCCATCCTATCTCTCCATCATTCTATCCTGTCTCTCCATCATTCTATCCTATTTCTCCATCATTCTATCCTGTCTCTCCATCATTCCATCCTATCTCTCCATCATTCCATCCTATCTCTCCATCATTCTATCCTATTTCTCCATCATTCTATCCTGTCTCTCCATCATTCTATCCTATCTCTCCATCATTCCATCCTGTCTCTCCATCATTCCATCCTGTCTCTCCATCATTCCATCCTGTCTCTCCATCATTCTATCCTGTCTCTCCATCATTCCATCCTATCTCTCCATCATTCCATCCTATCTCTCCATCATTCCATCCTATCTCTCCATCATTCTATCCTGTCTCTCCATCATTCCATCCTATCTCTCCATCATTCCATCCTGTCTCTCCATCATTCCATCCTGTCTCTCCATCATTCTATCCTGTCTCTCCATCATTCCATCCTATCTCTCCATCATTCCATCCTATCTCTCCATCATTCCATCCTATCTCTCCATCATTCCATCCTGTCCCTCCATCATTCTATCCTATTTCTCCATCATTCTATCCTGTCTCTCCATCATTCCATCCTATCTCTCCATCATTCCATCCTGTCTCTCCATCATTCCATCCTGTCTCTCCATCATTCTATCCTGTCTCTCCATCATTCCATCCTATCTCTCCATCATTCCATCCTATCTCTCCATCATTCTATCCTGTCTCTCCATCATTCCATCCTGTCTCTCCATCATTCTATCCTATTTCTCCATCATTCTATCCTGTCTCTCCATCATTCCATCCTGTCTCTCCATCATTCTATCCTATCTCTCCATCATTCTATCCTGTCTCTCCATCATTCCATCCTATCTCTCCATCATTCCATCCTGTCTCTCCATCATTCCATCCTGTCTCTCCATCATTCCATCCTATCTCTCCATCATTCTATCCTGTCTCTCCATCATTCTATCCTGTCTCTCCATCATTCCATCCTATCTCTCCATCATTCTATCCTGTCTCTCCATCATTCCATCCAATCTCTCCATCATTCAATCCTGTCTCTCCATCATTCCATCCTATCTCTCCATCATTCCATCCTATCTCTCCATCATTCTATCCTGTCTCTCCATCATTCCATCCAATCTCTCCATCATTCCATCCTGTCTCTCCATCATTCTATCCTGTCTCTCCATCATTCCATCCTGTCTCTCCATCATTCCATCCTATCTCTCCATCATTCTATCCTGTCTCTCCATCATTCCATCCAATCTCTCCATCATTCCATCCTGTCTCTCCATCATTCTATCCTGTCTCTCCATCATTCCATCCTGTCTCTCCATCATTCCATCCTATCTCTCCATCATTCTATCCTGTCTCTCCATCATTCCATCCTGTCTCTCCATCATTCTATCCTGTCTCTCCATCATTCCATCCTATCTCTCCATCATTCCATCCTATCTCTCCATCATTCTATCCTGTCTCTCCATCATTCTATCCTGTCTCTCCATCATTCTATCCTGTCCCTCCATCATTCTATCCTGTCTCTCCATCATTCCATCCTGTCTCTCCATCATTCCATCCTATCTCTCCATCATTCTATCCTGTCTCTCCATCATTCCATCCTGTCTCTCCATCATTCTATCCTGTCTCTCCATCATTCCATCCTATCTCTCCATCATTCCATCCAATCTCTCCATCATTCCATCCTGTCTCTCCATCATTCTATCCTGTCTCTCCATCATTCCATCCTATCTCTCCATCATTCCATCCTATCTCTCCATCATTCTATCCTATCTCTCCATCATTCTATCCTGTCTCTCCATCATTCTATCCTGTCTCTCCATCATTCCATCCTGTCTCTCCATCATTCTATCCTATCTCTCCATCATTCTATCATGTCTCTCCATCATTCCATCCTATCTCTCCATCATTCTATCCTGTCTCTCCATCATTCCATCCTGTCTCTCCATCATTCTATCCTATCTCTCCATCATTCTATCCTGTCTCTCCATCATTCTATCCTGTCTCTCCATCATTCTATCCTATCTCTCCATCATTCTATCCTGTCTCTCCATCATTCCATCCTGTCTCTCCATCATTCTATCCTGTCTCTCCATCATTCTATCCTATCTCTCCATCATTCTATCCTGTCTCTCCATCATTCTATCCTGTCTCTCCATCATTCTATCCTATCTCTCCATCATTCTATCCTGTCTCTCCATCATTCTATCCTGTCTCTCCATCATTCCATCCTGTCTCTCCATCATTCTATCCTGTCTCTCCATCATTCTATCCTGTCTCTCCATCATTCCATCCTGTCTCTCCATCATTCCATCCTGTCTCTCCATCATTCTATCCTGTCTCTCCATCATTCTATCCTATCTCTCCATCATTCCATCCTATCTCTCCATCATTCTATCCTGTCTCTCCATCATTCTATCCTATCTCTCCATCATTCTATCCTGTCTCTCCATCATTCTATCCTGTCTCTCCATCATTATATCCTATCTCTCCATCATTCTATCCTGTCTCTCCATCATTCTATCCTATCTCTCCATCATTCCATCCTGTCTCTCCATCATTCTATCCTATCTCTCCATCATTCTATCCTATTTCTCCATCATTCTATCCTGTCTCTCCATCATTCCATCCTGTCTCTCCATCATTCCATCCTATCTCTCCATCATTCTATCCTGTCTCTCCATCATTCTATCCTATCTCTCCATCATTCTATCCTGTCTCTCCATCATTCTATCCTGTCTCTCCATCATTATATCCTATCTCTCCATCATTCTATCCTGTCTCTCCATCATTCTATCCTGTCTCTCCATCATTCCATCCTGTCTCTCCATCATTCTATCCTGTCTCTCCATCATTCTATCCTATCTCTCCATCATTCTATCCTATCTCTCCATCATTCTATCCTATCTCTCCATCATTCTATCCTGTCTCTCCATCATTCTATCCTATCTCTCCATCATTCCATCCTATCTCTCCATCATTATATCCTATCTCTCCATCATTCTATCCTATCTCTCCATCATTCTATCCTATCTCTCCATCATTCTATCCTATCTCTCCATCATTCTATCCTGTCTCTCCATCATTCCATCCTGTCTCTCCATCATTCTATCCTATCTCTCCATCATTCTATCCTATCTCTCCATCATTCTATCCTGTCTCTCCATCATTATATCCTATCTCTCCATCATTCCATCCTATCTCTCCATCATTCTATCCTGTCTCTCCATCATTCTATCCTGTCTCTCCATCATTCTATCCTGTCTCTCCATCATTATATCCTATCTCTCCATCATTCCATCCTATCTCTCCATCATTCTATCCTGTCTCTCCATCATTATATCCTATCTCTCCATCATTCCATCCTATCTCTCCATCATTCTATCCTGTCTCTCCATCATTATATCCTATCTCTCCATCATTCCATCCTATCTCTCCATCATTCTATCCTGTCTCTCCATCATTCTATCCTGTCTCTCCATCATTCTATCCTATCTCTCCATCATTCTATCCTGTCTCTCCATCATTCTATCCTATCTCTCCATCATTCCATCCTGTCTCTCCATCATTCTATCCTATCTCTCCATCATTCTATCCTATTTCTCCATCATTCTATCCTGTCTCTCCATCATTCTATCCTGTCTCTCCATCATTCTATCCTGTCTCTCCATCATTCTATCCTATCTCTCCATCATTCCATCCTGTCTCTCCATCATTCTATCCTATCTCTCCATCATTCTATCCTATTTCTCCATCATTCTATCCTGTCTCTCCATCATTCTATCCTGTCTCTCCATCATTCTATCCTGTCTCTCCATCATTCTATCCTATCTCTCCATCATTCTATCCTGTCTCTCCATCATTCTATCCTATCTCTCCATCATTCTATCCTATCTCTCCATCATTCTATCCTGTCTCTCCATCATTCTATCCTATCTCTCCATCATTCTATCCTATCTCTCCATCATTCTATCCTATCTCTCCATCATTCTATCCTATTTCTCCATCATTCTATCCTGTCTCTCCATCATTCTATCCTGTCTCTCCATCATTCTATCCTATCTCTCCATCATTCCATCCTGTCTCTCCATCATTCTATCCTATCTCTCCATCATTCTATCCTATCTCTCCATCATTCCATCCTATCTCTCCATCATTCTATCCTATCTCTCCATCATTCTATCCTGTCTCTCCATCATTACATCCTATCTCTCCATTATTATATCCTATCTCTCCATCATTCCATCCTGTCTCTCCATCATTCAATCCTGTCTCTCCATCATTCTATCCTATCTCTCCATCATTCCATCCTGTCTCTCCATCATTCTATCCTATCTCTCCATCATTCTATCCTATCTCTCCATCATTCCATCCTATCTCTCCATCATTCTATCCTATCTCTCCATCATTCTATCCTATCTCTCCATCATTCTATCCTGTCTCTCCATCATTCCATCCTATCTCTCCATCATTATATCCTATCTCTCCATCATTCTATCCTATCTCTCCATCATTCTATCCTGTCTCTCCATCATTCTATCCTGTCTCTCCATCATTCTATCCTATCTCTCCATCATTCTATCCTATCTCTCCATCATTCTATCCTATCTCTCCATCATTCCATCCTATCTCTCCATCATTCTATCCTATCTCTCCATCATTCTATCCTATCTCTCCATCATTCTATCCTGTCTCTCCATCATTCCATCCTATCTCTCCATCATTATATCCTATCTCTCCATCATTCTATCCTATCTCTCCATCATTCTATCCTGTCTCTCCATCATTCTATCCTGTCTCTCCATCATTATATCCTATCTCTCCATCATTCCATCCTGTCTCTCCATCATTCTATCCTATCTCTCCATCATTCTATCCTATCTCTCCATCATTCCATCCCATCTCTCCATCATTCTATCCTATCTCTCCATCATTCTATCCTATCTCTCCATCATTCTATCCTGTCTCTCCATCATTCCATCCTATCTCTCCATCATTATATCCTATCTCTCCATCATTCTATCCTATTTCTCCATCATTCTATCCTGTCTCTCCATCATTCTATCCTGTCTCTCCATCATTCTATCCTGTCTCTCCATCATTCCATCCTATCTCTCCATCATTCTATCCTATCTCTCCATCAATCTATCCTATCTCTCCATCATTCTATCCTGTCTCTCCATCATTCCATCCTGTCTCTCCATCATTCCATCCTGTCTCTCCATCATTCCATCCTGTCTCTCCATCATTCCATCCTGTCTCTCCATCATTCTATCCTGTCTCTCCATCATTCTATCCTATCTCTCCATCATTCCATCCTGTCTCTCCATCATTCTATCCTGTCTCTCCATCATTCTATCCAGTCTCTCCATCATTCTATCCTATCTCTCCATCATTCTATCCTGTCTCTCCATCATTCTATCCTGTCTCTCCATCATTCTATCCTGTCTCTCCATCATTCTATCCTGTCTCTCCATCATTCTATCCTGTCTCTCCATCATTCTATCCTGTCTCTCCATCATTCTATCCTGTCTCTCCATCATTCTATCCTATCTCTCCATCATTCTATCCTGTCTCTCCATCATTCTATCCTATCTCTCCATCATTCTATCCTGTCTCTCCATCATTCCATCCTATCTCTCCATCATTATATCCCATCTCTCCATCATTCTATCCTATTTCTCCATCATTCTATCCTGTCTCTCCATCATTCTATCCTGTCTCTCCATCATTCCATCCTGTCTCTCCATCATTCCATCCTGTCTCTCCATCATTCTATCCTGTCTCTCCATCATTCTATCCTGTCTCTCCATCATTCTATCCTATCTCTCCATCATTCTATCCAATCTCTCCATCATTCTATCCTGTCTCTCCATCATTCTATCCTATCTCTCCATCATTCTATCCTATCTCTCCATCATTCTATCCTGTCTCTCCATCATTCTATCCTATCTCTCCATCATTCTATCCTGTCTCTCCATCATTCTATCCTATCTCTCCATCATTCTATCCTGTCTCTCCATCATTCTATCCTGTCTCTCCATCATTCTATTCTATCTCTCCATCATTATATCCTATCTCTCCATCATTATATCCTATCTCTCCATCATTCTATCCTATCTCTCCATCATTCTATCCTATCTCTCCATCATTCTATCCAATCTCTCCATCATTCTATCCTGTCTCTCCATCATTCTATCCTATCTCTCCATCATTCTATCCTATCTCTCCATCATTCTATCCTGTCTCTCCATCATTCTATCCTGTCTCTCCATCATTCTATCCTGTCTCTCCATCATTCTATCCTATCTCTCCATCATTCCATCCTGTCTCTCATCATTCTATCCTATCTCTCCATCATTCTATCCTATCTCTCCATCATTCTATCCTGTCTCTCCATCATTCTATCCTGTCTCTCCATCATTCTATCCTATCTCTCCATCATTCCATCCTGTCTCTCATCATTCTATCCTATCTCTCCATCATTCTATCCTATCTCTCCATCATTCCATCCTGTCTCTCATCATTCTATCCTATCTCTCCATCATTCTATCCTGTCTCTCCATCATTCTATCCTGTCTCTCCATCATTCTATCCTGTCTCTCCATCATTCCATCCTGTCTCTCCATCATTCTATCCTATCTCTCCATCATTCTATCCTGTCTCTCCATCATTCTATCCTGTCTCTCCATCATTCTATTCTATCTCTCCATCATTATATCCTATCTCTCCATCATTATATCCTATCTCTCCATCATTCTATCCTATCTCTCCATCATTCTATCCTATCTCTCCATCATTCTATCCAATCTCTCCATCATTCTATCCTGTCTCTCCATCATTCTATCCTATCTCTCCATCATTCTATCCTATCTCTCCATCATTCTATCCTGTCTCTCCATCATTCTATCCTGTCTCTCCATCATTCTATCCTGTCTCTCCATCATTCTATCCTATCTCTCCATCATTCCATCCTGTCTCTCATCATTCTATCCTATCTCTCCATCATTCTATCCTATCTCTCCATCATTCTATCCTGTCTCTCCATCATTCTATCCTGTCTCTCCATCATTCTATCCTATCTCTCCATCATTCCATCCTGTCTCTCATCATTCTATCCTATCTCTCCATCATTCTATCCTATCTCTCCATCATTCCATCCTGTCTCTCATCATTCTATCCTATCTCTCCATCATTCTATCCTGTCTCTCCATCATTCTATCCTGTCTCTCCATCATTCTATCCTGTCTCTCCATCATTCTATCCTGTCTCTCCATCATTCCATCCTGTCTCTCCATCATTCTATCCTATCTCTCCATCATTCTATCCTGTCTCTCCATCATTCTATCCTGTCTCTCCATCATTCCATCCTGTCTCTCCATCATTCTATCCTGTCTCTCCATCATTCTATCCTATTTCTCCATCATTCTATCCTGTCTCTCCATCATTCTATCCTGTCTCTCCATCATTCCATCCTATCTCTCCATCATTCTATCCTGTCTCTCCATCGTTCCATCCTGTCTCTCCATCATTCTATCCTGTCTCTCCATCATTCCATCCTGTCTCTCCATCATTCTATCCTATCTCTCCATCATTCTATCCTGTCTCTCCATCATTCCATCCTGTCTCTCCATCATTCTATCCTGTCTCTCCATCATTCTATCCTATCTCTCCATCATTCCATCCTCTCTCCATCATTCTATCCTGTCTCTCCATCATTCTATCCTGTCTCTCCATCATTCTATCCTGTCTCTCCATCATTCCATCCTATCTCTCCATCATTCTATCCTGTCTCTCCATCATTCTATCCTGTCTCTCCATCATTCTATCCTATCTCTCCATCATTCCATCCTGTCTCTCCATCATTCTATCCTGTCTCTCCATCATTCTATCCTGTCTCTCCATCATTCTATCCTATCTCTCCATCATTCTATCCTGTCTCTCCATCATTCCATCCTGTCTCTCCATCATTCTATCCTGTCTCTCCATCATTCTATCCTGTCTCTCCATCATTCTATCCTGTCTCTCCATCATTCCATCCTATCTCTCCATCATTCTATCCTGTCTCTCCATCATTCTATCCTATCTCTCCATCATTCCATCCTCTCTCCATCATTCTATCCTGTCTCTCCATCATTTTATCCTGTGTCTCCATCATTCTATCCTATCTCTCCATCATTCTATCCTGTCTCTCCATCATTCTATCCTGTCTCTCCATCATTCTATCCTGTCTCTCCATCATTCCATCCTATCTCTCCATCATTCTATCCTATCTCACCATCATTCTATCCTGTCTCTCCATCATTCTATCCTGTCTCTCCATCATTCTATCCTATCTCTCCATCATTCTATCCTGTCTCTCCATCATTCTATCCTGTCTCTCCATCATTCCATCCTATCTCTCCATCATTCTATCCTGTCTCTCCATCATTCTATCCTATTTCTCCATCATTCTATCCTGTCTCTCCATCATTCTATCCTGTCTCTCCATCATTCCATCCTATCTCTCCATCATTCTATCCTATTTCTCCATCATTCTATCCTGTCTCTCCATCATTCCATCCTATCTCTCCATCATTCTATCCTATTTCTCCATCATTCTATCCTGTCTCTCCATCATTCTATCCTATTTCTCCATCATTCTATCCTGTCTCTCCATCATTCTATCCTATCTCTCCATCATTCCATCCTATCTCTCCATCATTCTATCCTATTTCTCCATCATTCTATCCTGTCTCTCCATCATTCTATCCTGTCTCTCCATCATTCCATCCTATCTCTCCATCATTCCATCCTGTCTCTCCATCATTCTATCCTGTCTCTCCATCATTCTATCCTGTCTCTCCATCATTCCATCCTATCTCTCCATCATTCTATCCTATCTCACCATCATTCCATCCTGTCTCTCCATCATTCTATCCTATCTCTCCATCATTCTATCCTATCTCTCCATCATTCAATCCTGTCTCTCCATCATTCTATCCTGTCTCTCCATCATTCTATCCTGTCTCTCCATCATTCTATCCTGTCTCTCCATCATTCTATCCTATCTCTCCATCATTCAATCCTGTCTCTCCATCATTCTATCCTGTCTCTCCATCATTCTATCCTATCTCTCCATCATTCCTTCCTGTCTCTCCATCATTCTATCCTGTCTCTCCATCATTCTATCCTATCTCTCCATCATTCCATCCTGTCTCTCCATCATTATATCCTGTCACTCCATCATTCCATCCTGTCTCTCCATCATTCTATCCCATCTCTCCATCACTGTTAACCTATTGCTGTATAGTTTCTGTCCTATTTCTGACCTAACGAATCTTCTCAAACAGCAAAGACGTCCCAGCGAGACGCAGCACAGAACAACAAACCTGAAAAGCACGCCGGCGCCCGCAACACCACACCTGGGATTGGCAAAACCACACGGTCAACGTCAACATCTGCTGCCCCCACCTCCACACCAGTGACCACCACACACAAGGAAAAAACGTGCAATCCGGAAGACTCAACACAGGCCCAGGGTAATGATCAACGTGTCACCTGGTGGTTTGCTGGTGTCCAGTTGTAACCAAACACTCAATAGTGGTGGCTGCAAGGCAGAGACTATCAGGAAAGTGATGATGTCTTTGTGGCTATGTCCCCATTCATAAAATTGTGTGTTGTTGGTGATCTGATTCACCTGATGGGTCAGTTCATGTACCAGTGGGATGGTCTTCAATGTGAGAGCTCCTGTACTAGAGGGATGGGCTTCAACTGCAGAATATCAAAGAGGGAGGAGCTTCAATGGGGGAACTCATATACCCGAGGAATGGGCTTCAACGGGAGAACTAATGAACCAAATGTCCCTCTCGGGGATCTAACCCCGTCTCATTGCACTGACGACATCGATCTCTCCCCAAACAGGCAGCAGTAAAAGTCCCGGAAACCCTCAGCAAGGCGAAGGAGCTGGAAACTCTGAAGAACAAACTCGCACTGACCCATCGACACCTGAGGGAGACACAACCACGATGAGCTCATCGGCGGCCCCAGAACCTCCACCATCCACCCCGTCAACAGTCGCACACGGGGAAACAACAAGGAGCCCCACAGCACAGCAGGGTAAGGATCACTGTGTCAGCGGCGGGTTTGGTTGGGCTCCCTCTATATAAGTACTTTACTTCCCCTACACGTAACATTTAGGGGGAGGTTGCAATGATGGGGAGTGCATACATGCTGACTATTCTGCGTTATCATGGTCTCCTACCTCACCATCACTGCTGCCCAGTCTCTCCATCATTGTCACCTATCTCTCCGTCATTGCCACCTATCTCTCCGTCATTGCCACCTATCTCTCCGTCATTGCCACCTATCTCTCCGTCATCGCCACCTATCTCTCCGTCATCACCACCTATCTCTCCGTCATTGCCACCTATCTCTCCGTCATCGTCACCTATCTCTCCGTCATTGCCACCTATCTCTCCGTCATCACCACCTATCTCTCCATCATTGTCACCTATCTCTCCGTCATCACCACCTATCTCTCCATCATTGTCACCTATCTCTCCATCATTGTCACCTATCTCTCCATCATTGTCACCTATCTCTCCATCATTGTTACCTATCTCTCCATCATTGTCACCTATCTCTCCGTCATCACCATCTATCTCTCCATCATCACCACCTATCTCTCCATCATTGTCACCTATCTCTCCATCATTGTCACCTATCTCTCCATCATCGTCACCTATCTCTCCGTCATCACCATCTATCTCTCCATCATCACCACCTATCTCTCCATCATTGTCACCTATCTCTCCATCATTGTCACCTATCTCTCCATCATCACCACCTATCTCTCCATCATTGTCACCTATCTCTCCATCATTGTCACCTATCTCTCCATCATTGTCACCTATCTCTCCGTCATCACCATCTATCTCTCCATCATCACCATCTATCTCTCCATTATTGTCACCTATCTCTCCGTCATTGCCACCTATCTCACCGTCATCGTCACCTATCTCTCCGTCATCGCCACCTATCTCTCCGTCATTGTCACCTATCTCTCCATCATTGTCACCTATCTCTCCGTCATCACCACCTATCTCTCCATCATTGTCACCTATCTCTCCATCATTGTCACCTATCTCTCCGTCATCACCACCTATCTCTCCATCATTGTCACCTATCTCTCCATCATTGTCACCTATCTCTCCGTCATCGTCACCTATCTCTCCGTCATTGCCACCTATCTCTCCGTCATTGTCACCTATCTCTCCATCATCGTCACCTATCTCTCCATCATTGTCACCTATCTCTCCGTCATCGTCACCTATCTCTCCATCATTGTCACCTATCTCTCCGTCATCGCCACCTATCTCTCCGTCATTGTCACCTATCTCTCCGTCATCGTCACCTATCTCTCCATCATTGTCACCTATCTCTCCGTCATCGCCACCTATCTCTCCGTCATTGTCACCTATCTCTCCGTCATTGTCACCTATCTCTCCATCATCGTCACCTATCTCTCCATCATTGTCACCTATCTCTCCGTCATCGTCACCTATCTCTCCATCATTGTCACCTATCTCTCCGTCATCGTCACCTATCTCTCCATCATTGTCACCTATCTCTCCGTCATCGCCACCTATCTCTCCGTCATTGCCACCTATCTCTCCGTCATTGTCACCTATCTCTCCGTCATCGCCACCTATCTCTCCGTCATTGCCACCTATCTCTCCGTCATCGCCACCTATCTCTCCGTCATCGCCATCTATCTCTCCGTCATTGTCACCTATCTCTCCGTCATCGTCACCTATCTCTCCGTCATTGCCACCTATCTCTCCGTCATCGCCACCTATCTCTCCGTCATCGCCACCTATCTCTCCGTCATTGTCACCTATCTCTCCATCATCATCATCTATCTCTCTATCATTGTCACCTATCTCTCCGTCATCGTCACCTATCTCTCCTTCATCGTCACCTATCTCTCCGTCATCGTCACCTATCTCTCCGTCATCACCACCTATCTCTCCGTCATCACCACCTATCTCTCCGTCATCGTCACCTATCTCTCCGTCATCGTCACCTATCTCTCCGTCATCGTCACCTATCTCTCCGTCATCGTCACCTATCTCTCCATCATTGCCACCTATCTCTCCATCATTGTCACCTATCTCTCCGTCATCGTCACCTATCTCTCCGTCATCGTCACCTATCTCTCCGTCATCGTCACCTATCTCTCCATCATTGCCACCTATCTCTCCGTCATCGCCATCTATCTCTCCGTCATTGTCACCTATCTCTCCGTCATTGCCACCTATCACTCCATCATCACCACCTATCTCTCCGTCATCGTCACCTATCTCTCCGTCATCGTCACCTATCTCTCCGTCATCGTCACCTATCTCTCCATCATTGCCACCTATCTCTCCGTCATCGCCATCTATCTCTCCGTCATTGCCACCTATCTCTCCGTCATCACCACCTATCTCTCCGTCATCACCACCTATCTCTCCGTCATCACCACCTATCTCTCCGTCATCGTCACCTATCTCTCCGTCATCGTCACCTATCTCTCCGTCATCGTCACCTATCTCTCCGTCATCGCCACCTATCTCTCCATCATCGCCACCTATCTCTCCGTCATCGTCATCTATCTCTCCATCATTGTCACCTATCTCTCCGTCATCGTCACCTATCTCTCCGTCATCGTCACCTATCTCTCCGTCATCACCACCTATCTCTCCGTCATCGCCACCTATCTCTCCGTCATCACCACCTATCTCTCCGTCATTGTCACCTATCTCTCCGTCATCGCCACCTATCTCTCCATCATCGCCACCTATCTCTCCGTCATCGCCACCTATCTCTCCATCATCGTCACCTATCTCTCCGTCATCGCCACCTATCTCTCCATCATTGTCACCTATCTCTCCGTCATCGTCACCTATCTCTCCGTCATTGTCACCTATCTCTCCGTCATTGTCACCTATCTCTCCATCATTGCCATCTATCTCTCCATCATTGTCACCTATCTCTCCATCATTGTCACCTATCTCTCCATCCTATCTCTCCATCATTGCCATCTATCTCTCCGTCATTGTCACCTATCTCTCCGTCATTGCCACCTATCTCTCCGTCATTGCCACCTATCTCTCCATCATTGTCACCTATCTCTCCATCATTGCCTACTATCTCTCCGTCATTGCCATCTATCTCTCCATCATTGTCACCTATCTCTCCATCATTGTCACCTATCTCTCCATCATCGTCACCTATCTCTCCATCATCGTCACCTATCTCTCCGTCATCGTCACCTATCTCTCCATCATTGTCACCTATCTCTCCATCATTGCCATCTATCTCTCCATCATTGTCACCTATCTCTCCATCATTGTCACCTATCTCTCCATCCTATCTCTCCATCATTGCCATCTATCTCTCCGTCATTGTCACCTATCTCTCCGTCATTGCCACCTATCTCTCCGTCATTGCCACCTATCTCTCCATCATTGTCACCTATCTCTCCATCATTGCCTACTATCTCTCCCTCATTGTCACCTATCTCTCCATCATTGTCACCTATCTCTCCATCATTGTCACCTATCTCTCCATCATTGCCACCTATCTCTCCATCATTGTCACCTATCTCTCCATCATTGCCATCTATCTCTCCGTCATCGCCACCTATCTCTCCGTCATTGTCACCTATCTCTCCGACATTGCCTACTATCTCTCCGTCATCGCCACCTATCTCTCCGTCATTGTCACCTATCTCTCCATCATGGTCACCTATCTCTCCATCATTGCCATCTATCTCTCCATCATTGCCACCTATCTCTCCATCATTGTCACCTATCTCTCCATCATTGCCATCTATCTCTCCGTCATCGCCACCTATCTCTCCGTCATCGCCATCTATCTCTCCGTCATCGCCACCTATCTCTCCGACATTGCCTACTATCTCTGACAGCCATCCGTGGCTAAGTAAAGAAATTAAGGATAGTATCCGACTAAAAACAAGGACATATAAGGTAGCCAAACTTAGTGGGAGGATAGAAGATTGGGAAGTCTTCAAAAGACAGCAAAAAGTAACGAAAGGATTGATTAAGAAAGGGAAGATAGATTATGAAAATAAATTAGCAAAAAATATAAAAACAGATAGCAAGAGTTTCTACAGTTATATAAAAAGAAAAAGGGTGGCTAAGGCAAACGTAGGTCCCTTAGAGGATGAGACCGGGAAATTAATGGTGGGAAACATGGAGATGGCAAAAATGCTGAACAAATATTTTGTTTCAGTCTTTACATAGAGGACACTAAGAATATCCCAACAGTGGACAAACGGGGGGCTCTAGGGGGCGAGGAGCTAAATACGATTAAAATCACTAAGGAATTGGTACTCAGTAAATTGATGGGACTCAAGGCGGATAAATCCCCTGGACCTGATGGCTTACATCCTAGGGTCTTGAGGGAAGTGGCAGTAGGGATTGTGGATGCTTTGGTAATAATTTTCCAAAATTCTCTGGACTCGGCAAAGGTCCCGGCAGATTGGAAAACTGCTAATGTAACACCGTTATTTAAAAAGGGTATTAGGCAGAAGGCTGGAAATTATAGACCAGTTAGCCTAACATCTGTGGTGGGTAAAATTTTGGAGTCTATTATTAAGGAGACAGTAGCGGAACATTTGGATAAACATAATTTAATAGGACAAAGTCAGCATGGCTTTACGAAGGGGAAGTCATATCTGACAAATTTGCTTGAGTTCTTTGAGGTCATAACGTACAGGGTGGATAAAGGGGAACCAGTGGACATAGTGTATTTAGACTTCCAGAAGGCATTCGACAAGGTGCCACATAAAAGATTATTGCTCAAGATAAAGAATCACTGGATTGGGGGTAATATTCTGGCATGGGTGGAGGATTGGTTATCTAACAGGAAGCAGAGAGTTGGGATAAATGGTTCATTCTCGGACTGGCAACCAGTAGCCAGTGGTGTTCCGCAGGGGTCGGTGCTGGGTCCCCAACTCTTTACAATCTATATTAACGATTTGGAGGAGGGGACCGAGTGTAACATATCAAAGTTTGAAGATGATACAAAGATGGGAGGAAAAGTAGAGAGTGAGGAGGACATAAAAAACCTACAAGGGGATATAGACAGGCTAGGTGAGTGGGCGGAGATTTGGCAGATGCAATACAATATTGGAAAATGTGAGGTTATGCACTTTGGCAGGAAAAATCGGAGAGCAAGTTATTATCTCAATGGCGAGAAACTGGAAAGTACTGCAGTACAAAGGGATCTGGGGGTCCTTGTGCAAGAAAATCAAAAGGTTAGTATGCAGGTGCAGCAGGTGATCAAGAAGGCCAACGGAATGTTGGCTTTTATTGCTAGGGGGATAGAATATAACAACAGGGAGGTATTGCTGCAGTTATATAAGGTATTGGTGAGACCGCACCTGGAATACTGCATACAGTTTTGGTGTCCATACTTAAGAAAAGACATACTTGCTCTCGAGGCAGTACAAAGAAGGTTCACTCGGTTAATCCCAGGGATGAGGGGGCGGACATATGAGGAGAGGTTGAGTAGATTGGGACTCTACTCATTGGAGTTCAGAAGAATGAGAGGCGACCTTATTGAAACATATAAGATTGTGAAGGGGCTTGATCGGGTGGATGCGGTAAGGATGTTCCCAAGGATGGGTGAAACTAGAACGAGGGGGCATAATCTTAGAATAAGGGGATGCTCTTTCAAAACTGAGAGGAGGAGAAACTTCTTCACTCAGAGGGTAGTGGGTCTGTGGAATTTGCTGCCCCAGGAAGCTGTGGAAGCTACATCATTAAATAAATTTAAAACAGAAATAGACAGTTTCCTAGAAGTAAAGGGAATTAGGGGTTACGGGGAGCGGGCAGGAAATTGGACATGATTTTAGATTTGAGGTTAGGACCAGATCAGCCATGATCTGATTGAATGGCGGAGCAGGCTCGAGGGGCCGATTGGCCTACTCCTGCTCCTATTTCTTATGTTCTTATTGCCACCTATCTCTCCATCATTGTCACCTATCTCTCCATCATTGTCACCTATCTCTCCATCATTGCCATCTATCTCTCCATCATTGCCACCTATCTCTCCATCATTGTCACCTATCTCTCCGTCATTGTCACCTATCTCTCCGTCATTGTCACCTATCTCTCCGTCATTGTCACCTATCTCTCCATCATTGCCACCTATCTCTCCATCATTGTCACCTATCTCTCCGTCATTGTCACCTATCTCTCCGTCATTGTCACCTATCTCTCCATCATTGTCACCTATCTCTCCATCATTGTCACCTATCTCTCCATCATTGCCATCTATCTCTCCATCATTGCCACCTATCTCTCCATCATTGTCACCTATCTCTCCGTCATTGTCACCTATCTCTCCGTCATTGTCACCTATCTCTCCGTCATTGTCACCTATCTCTCCATCATTGCCACCTATCTCTCCATCATTGTCACCTATCTCTCCGTCATTGTCACCTATCTCTCCGTCATTGTCACCTATCTCTCCATCATTGCCACCTATCTCTCCGTCATTGCCACCTATCTCCAACCCTCCAATCTTCCGTTCAGTTCAACGTCTCACTCGAAGCACAGCAACACCGACAATGCTGCACTCCTTCAGTACTGCAGTGAAGTGTCATCCTGGGTCAAAAGCTCAAGCCCTGGATTGGAGCTTGAACCCATGACCTTCTGACTCAGAGGCGAGAGTGCCACCAATTGAACCCACATTGGGGGTAATCTTGGGATGTTCTACACATGCAGACTCAGCGCAGGCCCAGGGTAAGGATCACTGTGTCACCTGGTGGTTTGATAGAGTTCGGTTATAACCAAACACTCAATACTGGTGTAAAAACAGAAAATGTTGGGAGCACTCAGCAGGTCAGGTAGCATCAGTGGAGAGAGACAAGAATTAATGTTTCAGGTCGATGGTAGTTGCAAGGCAGTGACTGTCAGAAAAGTAACTAAGTTTTTGTGGATATGTCCCTCTACCCCACATTGTTGTTGGTGATCTGATCCGTCAGATGGGAGAGTTAATGTGCCAGAGGAAGGGGATTCAATGGGAGAGTTAATGTGCCAGAGGGTGGGGTTTCAATGGGAGAATTAATGGACCAGAGGGAGGGGTTTCAATGGGAGAATTAATGGACCAGAGTAAGGGCATTTAATGGGAGAATTAATGGACCAGAGGGACGGGTTTCAATGGGAGAGTTAATGTATCAGAGGAAGGGGTTTCAATGGGAGAATTAATGGACCAGAGGGTGGGGTTTCAATGGGAGAATTAATGGACCAGAGGGACGGGTTTCAATGGGAGAATTAATGGACCAGAGGAAGGGGATTCAATGGGAGAGTTAATGTACCAGAGGAAGGGGTTTCAATGGGAGAATTAATGGACCAGAGGAAGGGGATTCAATGGGAGAATTAATGGACCAGAGGAAGGGGTTTCAATGGGAGAATTAATGGACCAGAGGAAGGGGATTCAATGGGAGAATTATTGGACCAGAGGGAGGGGATTCAATGGGAGAATTAATGGACCAGAGGAAGGGGATTCAATGGGAGAATTAATGGACCAGAGGGAGGGGTTTCAATGGGAGAGTTAATGTACCAGAGGAAGGGGATTCAATGGGAGAATTAATGGACCAGAGGGAGGGGTTTCAATGGGAGAGCTAATGTACCAGAGGAAGGGGTTTCATTGGGAGAATTAATGGACCAGAGGGAGGGGATTCAATGGGAGAATTAATGGACCAGAGGAAGGGGTTTCAATGGGAGAATTAATGGACCAGAGGAAGGGGTTTCAATGGGAGAATTAATGGACCCTAGAGATGGACTTCGATGGGAGAGTTAATGTGCCATGAGCTTGAGGACCAATGATTAACTTGCCTTTCTATTCCCATTTACAGAACATTTTGAACAGACTGGATTGCAATTTCTAATATTGGAATATCTGGATCTGGGAGGGGGGCAAACACTGAGTTAATTCAAATGTCCCTCTCGGGGATCTAACCCTGTCTCATTGCACTGACGACATCGATCTCTCCCCAAACAGGCAGCAGTAAAAATCCCGGAAACCCTCAGCAAGGCGAAGGAGCTGGAAACTCTGAAGAACAAACTCGCACTGACCCATCGACACCTGAGGGAGACACAACCACGATGAGCTCATCGGCGGCCCCAGAACCTCCACCATCCACCCCGTCAACAGTCGCACACGGGGAAACAACAAGGAGCCCCACAGCACAGCAGGGTAAGGATCACTGTGTCAGCGGCGGGTTTGGTTGGGAATCAGGAGAACTCCCTAATCTTAAAAAAGTGCCCTGCGATCCTTCACACCCACCTGAACAGGGAGACAGGACCTCGGTCTCCTCTGAAGGACGGCTTCGCTGACCGTATTTACCAGACACCGGGGTATTTACCAGACCCTGGGGTATTTACAGACACCCTGGGCTCAAAGGGTTAAATTACGAGGACAGGTTGCACAGACTGGGCCTGTATTCCCTCGAGTGTAGAAGATTAAGGGGTGATCTAATCGAGGTGTTTAAGATTGAAGGATTTGAGAGGGTGGATAGAGAGAAACTATTTCCTCTGGTGGGGGGAGTCCAGAACAAGGGGCAGAACCTTAAAATTAGAGCCAGGCCGTTCAGGGGTGATGTCAGGAAGCACTTCTTCACACAAAGGGGAGTGGAAATCTGGAACTCTCTCCCCCAAAAAGCTGTTGAGACTGGGGGTCAATTGAAAATGTCATAACTTGAGATTGATAGATTTTTGTTGGGTGAGGGGATTAAGGGATACAGAACCAAGGCGGGTAAATGGAGTTAAGATACAGATCAGCCAAGATCTAATTGAATGGCGGAACAGGCTCGAGGGGCTGAATGGCCACCTCCTGCTCCCTACGAGTCTCGGATACCACTAACAGCAGCTTTCCTGCTTCGTTGTACAGGATGCGAGGGGTCTGAGACGAGGCCCCCGAGTAACCGGGCCTCCCCCACCGCCCTGGGGAAGGCACAGACGATTGGGCACCCTCCGCCTTCCCGGGAGCTGCAGCTGAGTCCGGCCCACGAGACCCCCACGCCAAGCGGGCAGAGGGACAGCGGGCGCAAGAAGAAAGGGCTGACCACCAGTGAGACGGCTGTGCTCATTCTCGTTCCCACCACCCTCGTACTTCTGTCTGTCATCGCCACCATGTACTTCAAAAAGAAAGCAAGAGCGGGTAAGGGTTTTTTTTTTGTAACCTTTCTTTCATAGATTCATAGAATGATACAGCAAAGAAGGAGGCCGTTCGGCCCATCGTGCCCATGCCGGCTCTTTGAAAGAGCTCTCCAATTAGTCCTGCTGCCCCCTGCTCTTTCCCTCTGGCCCTTGCACGTTTTTCCCTTTCAAGTATTTATCCACTCCCCCTTTGACAGTTACTATTGAATCTGCCTCCACCAACCCTTCCGGCAATGCTTCCCAGAATTTTATCCCAGATTTACATTCAAAACATTTCATTTTCCTCTCCCTCCCCCTCCCCCTTTAAAAGCAGGGAAGTCCATGCTACACCTGTACAGGGTGCTGGTGAGACCACACCTGGAGTACTGCGTACAGTTCTGGTGCCCTTATTTAAGGAAGGACATACTTGCATTGGTGGCAGTTCAGAGAACATAGGAACATAGGAACAGGAGTAGGCCATTCAGCCCCTCGTGCCTGCTCCGCCATTTGATAAGATCATGGCTGATCTGTGATCTAACTCCATATACCTGCCTTTGGCCCATATCCCTTAATACCTTTGGTTGCCAAAAAGCTATCTCTCTCAGATTTAAATTTAGCAATTGAGCTAGTATCAATTGCCGTTTGCGGAAGAGAGTTCCAAACTTCTACCACCCTTTGTGTGTAGAAATGTTTTCTAATCTCACTCCTGAAAGGTCTGGCTCTAATTTTTAGACTGTGCCCCCTACTCCTAGAATCCCCAACCAGCGGAAATAGTTTCTCTCTATCCACCCTATCCGTTCCCCTCAATATCTTATAAACTTTGATCAGATCTCCTCTTAACCTTCTAAACTCTAGAGAATACAACCACAATTTGTGTAATCTCTCCTCGTAACTTAACCCTTGAAGTCCGGGTATCATTCTAGTAAACCTACGCTGCACTCCCTCCAAGGCCAATATGTCCTTCCGAAGGTGCGGTGCCCAGAACTGCTCACAGTACTCCAGGTGCGGTCTAACCAGGGTTTTGTATAGCTGCAGCATAACTTCTGCCCCCTTGTACTCTAGTCCTCGAGATATAACGGCCAGCATTCCATTAGCCTTATTGATTATTTTCTGCACCTGTTCATGACACTTCAATGATCTATGTACCTGAACCCCTAAGTCCCTTTGGACATCCACTGTTTTTAACTTTTTACCATTTAGAAAGTACCCTGTTCTATCCTTTTTAGGTCCAAAGTGGATGACCTCACATTTGCTTACATTGGGCAAAACTGTGGCAAATGGAATTCATTCACCTAATCTATCAATATCGCTTTGTAATTTTATGTTTTCATCTACACTGCTTACAATGCCACCAATCTTTGTGTCATTGGCAAACTTAGATACGAGACTTTATATGCCTTCACCTAAGTCGTTAATAAATATTGTGAATAATTGAGGCCCCAAGACAGATCCCTGCGGGACTCCACTAGTCACATCCTGCCAATGTGAGTACCTACCCATTATCCCTACTCTCTGTCACCTTTCGCTCAGCCAACTTCCTAACCAAGTCCGTACTTTTCCCTCGATTCCATGGGCTTCTATCTTAACTAACAGTCTTTTACGTGGGACTTTATCAAATGTCTTCTGGAAGTCCATATAAATAACATCCATTGACAGTCCCCTGTCCACTACTTTAGTCACCTCTTTAAAAAATTCAATCAGGTTTGTCAGGCACGACCTACCTTTCACAAATCCATACTGACTCTCTCTGATTGACTGAACATTCTCGAGGTGTTCAGTCACCCTATCCTTAATTATAGACTCCAGCATTTTCCCCACAACAGATGTTAGGCTAACTGGTCTATAATTCCCTGGTTTCCCTCTCTCTCCTTTCTTAAAAAGTGGAGTGACATGTGCAATTTTCCAATCTAGAGGGACAGTTCCTGAATCTAGAGAACTTTGAAAGATTATAGTTAGGGCATCTGCAATGTGCTCACCTACTTCCTTTAAATCCCTGGGATGGAAACCATCTGGTCCTGGGGATTTGTCACTCTTTAGTGCTATTATTTTCTTCATTACTGTTGTTTTACTTATGTTAATTTTATTGAGTCCCTGTTCCCGATTCAATATTAGTTTTCTTGGGATTTCTGGCATGCTATCCTCTTTTTCTACTGTAAATACTGACACAAAGTAATTATTCAACATGTCCGCCATTTCCCCATTGTCAATGACAATATCCCCACTTTCAGTTTTTAAGGGGCCAACACTGCTCCTGACCACCCTCTTTTTCCTAATATAACTATAAAAGTTCTTCGTATTGGTTTTGATATCCCTTGCAAGTTTCTTTTCATACTCTCTTTTTGTAGCTCTTACTATCTGTTTTGTGACCCTTTGTTGATCTTTGTATCTTTCCCATTCGCCAGGATCTGTGCCATTTTTTGCCTTTTTGTATGCCCTTTCCTTATGTCTTATACTGTCCCTTACCTCTTTAGTTGTCCATGGCTGTTTTTTTTGGCAAGTAGAGTTCTTGCCCCTCAGGGGTATAAACCGGTTCTGTATCTCGTTAAATGTTTCTTTAAACATTTCTCACTGATCACCAGTCGTTTTACCCATTAACAGATTTGCCCAGTTTACTGTGGACAGTCTCTGTCTCATCCCATTGAAGTCGGCCTTACCCAAGTCTAGAATCTTAGCAGCTGATTCACTTTTTTCCCTTTCAAACACTATCTTGAACTCGATCATGTTATGATCGCTATTGGATAGATGTTCACGCACAGTTAAGCTGTTAACTAAATCTGGTTCACTAGGTTGATTCCGGGTATGGAAGGGTTTTCTTATGAGGAAAGATTGAACAGGTTGGGTCTATACTCATTGGAGTTTAGAAGAATGAGAGGAGATCTTATTGAAACATACAAGATTCTGAGTGGACTCGATAGGGTAGATGCTGAGAGGATGTTACCCTTCATGAGGGAATCTAAAACTAGGGGGGCATAGTCTCAGAATAAAGGGTCACCTGTTTAAGACAGAAATGAGGAGGAATTTCTTCTCCCAGAGGGTCGTGAATCTTTGGAATTCTTTACCCCAACAAGCTGTGGAGGCTGAGTCATTGAATACATTCAAGGCTGAGTTAGACACATTTTTGATCAGCGAGGGGGTCAAAGGATATGGGGAAAGGGCGGGAAAGTGGAGTTGAGGTAAAAATCAGATCAGCCATGATCTCAATGAATGGAGGAGCAGGCTCGAGGGGCCGAATGGCCTACTCCTGCTCCTATCTCTCATGGTCTTGAAGGCCCCAGGCAGGAAGGTGCGGGCTCTACAAGTCCTCACGTCTCCGAAGCGAGCAGCGTAATGCTGTAGCTGGATACCGCGCAGCTCCAGGCACGAGACCCAGATTTGACTCACCCTCCTGGAGTGGAAATGTGCCACCGCCCTCCCAGCTCGCTACATCCCCCTCCCACCCCGGGCACATCAGGGCATTCACTGCATGGATTTTAAGTCCCTCCGGGCGATAAATGCCGGCCTTGCCAGTGACGCCCACAACCCCGAGAATGAATGAAAAAACAAATGATAGTAACGACGTCATAAGGCCTGTTCTGACTTTAAACCCAACTTCTTTCTCTCAGGCACCAGGTATAAAATGGCTCCAAGCGAAATTGCTGAAGGTGTCTACGACTCCTTGTAGGCGAGACGCTCGCACCAGGTCACGCCAAACGCTTGTGCTTTCAACACCCGTGGTTCGAGGAGTGAGGGGATCAAGCAGGACATCGCGCCCAGCACGCGTCCACCGCGACCTCCGTCCTGAGCCTGCCGACCAACGCAAGGCCCAATGAATGATCGGCCAGGAGCCTCGGCCTGACGCAACATGCCGCTCGTCAGTCTGCAGCCGGGCACCGCCGCGGATCGATCCCTCCCTCCCTGAATCTCGTGGGAACCACGCCCAGCGTCACCCGCCAGGCAGCACGCCCGGGGTCTGTCCGACTGCCAGACGGCCTCGGTGAGCACGCACGTTATTATCTGCACCAAGTACTGCCAAATACATCCTTCCTCCTCCCTGCGTCTTTTCCACGTCGAAAATCGAGAACCGTCGCCTTGTCCCTGACCCTGGCTCATTCTTTCTCATCACTTGTCTCGTTTCTCTCTCCGTTAAGGGGGCAAGTCGTATCTCAGACCTGAGCAACTATGTCTCCTCGTCTCAGTCTTCTCTTCTTACAACCTTCGGGTTCTCCAAAAACTTGGTCTTTCCTATCTTGATTTACCTCATTGTCTCTCCTACTCTTTCAGTCTTGGTGACGTCCTGCACCATCGGCCATGGCCGCGCTCCTTGTTTCTGCCACTGCTGGGCGATGCACCTTACCTTGTTACCTGCAATTGGCCGTGCTCGCATTATGTTACGTAAACTGTCATGTAATATCCAAGCTAAGCTGCCATTAAATATTGCACGATCATTCCAGAATATGTTCTAAGCCTCTGCTCTGTGTGTTACAGCCGATAGGTCACCAAACCATGACCTCGTCTCAAAACGAACCCAATTCTGACCCAATGTTCCATCACTTCAAATGACATGACTGGTTGGTAGATCTGGTCCTTGGTTCCTCACATTCCCTGTTTCCTGGGTTACATAAGAATTTTTAGGAACAGGAAAGATCATTAAGCCCAACAAGCACAATCCTTATTGATGGCACTTAACCCAGTTTCCTTAAACCATGTTCTGTAAGTGACCCTGTTACATGTACCCACTGTCTCACTATATCCCTCAATCACACCTACCCCCTGTCTCACTATATCCCTCAATCACACCTACCCCCTGTCTCACTATATCCCTCAATCACACCTACCCACTGTCTCACTATATCCCTCAATCGCACCTACCCACTGTCTCACTATATCCCTCAATCGCACCTACCCCCTGTCTCACTATATCCCTCAATCACACCTACCCCCTGTCTCACTATATCCCTCAATCACACCTACCCACTGTCTCACTATATCCCTCAATCGCACCTACCCACTGTCTCACTATATCCCTCAATCACACCTACCCACTGTCTCACTATATCCCTCAATCACACCTACCCACTGTCTCACTATATCCCTCAATCACACCTACCCCCTGTCTCACTATATCCCTCAATCACACCTACCCACTGTCTCACTATATCCCTCAATCGCACCTACCCCCTGTCTCACTATATCCCTCAATCGCACCTACCCACTGTCTCACTATATCCCTCAATCACACCTACCCACTGTCTCACTATATCCCTCAATCGCACCTACCCCCTGTCTCACTATATCCCTCAATCACACCTACCCCCTGTCTCACTATATCCCTCAATCGCACCTACCCCCTGTCTCACTATATCCCTCAATCGCACCTACCCACTGTCTCACTATATCCCTCAATCGCACCTACCCCCTGTCTCACTATATCCCTCAATCGCACCTACCCACTGTCTCACTATATCCCTCAATCGCACCTACCCACTGTCTCACTATATCCCTCAATCACACCTACCCCCTGTCTCACTATATCCCTCAATCACACCTACCCACTGTCTCACTATATCCCTCAATCACACCTACCCCCTGTCTCACTATATCCCTCAATCGCACCTACCCACTGTCTCACTATATCCCTCAATCACACCTACCCCCTGTCTCACTATATCCCTCAATCGCACCTACCCACTGTCTCACTATATCCCTCAATCGCACCTACCCCCTGTCTCACTATATCCCTCAATCACACCTACCCACTGTCTCACTATATCCCTCAATCACACCTACCCCCTGTCTCACTATATCCCTCAATCGCACCTACCCCCTGTCTCACTATATCCCTCAATCACACCTACCCACTGTCTCACTATATCCCTCAATCGCACCTACCCCCTGTCTCACTATATCCCTCAATCACACCTACCCACTGTCTCACTATATCCCTCAATCACACCTACCCACTGTCTCACTATATCCCTCAATCACACCTACCCCCTGTCTCACTATATCCCTCAATCGCACCTACCCACTGTCTCACTATATCCCTCAATCGCACCTACCCCCTGTCTCACTATATCCCTCAATCACACCTACCCACTGTCTCACTATATCCCTCAATCACACCTACCCCCTGTCTCACTATATCCCTCAATCACACCTACCCACTGTCTCACTATATCCCTCAATCACACCTACCCACTGTCTCACTATATCCCTCAATCGCACCTACCCACTGTCTCACTATATCCCTCAATCGCACCTACCCCCTGTCTCACTATATCCCTCAATCACACCTACCCACTGTCTCACTATATCCCTCAATCACACCTACCCACTGTCTCACTATATCCCTCAATCGCACCTACCCACTGTCTCACTATATCCCTCAATCACACCTACCCCCTGTCTCACTATATCCCTCAATCACACCTACCCCCCTTCTCACCATATCCCTCAACCCACCTTACCCACCTTCTCACCATATCCCTCAATCCCACTACGAACCTTCTCACTGAATCTCTCAACCTCATCTCCCCACCTTCTCACTGAATCTCTCAACCCACCTACCCACCTTCTCACCATATCCCTCAACCCACCTTACCCACCTTCTCACCATATCCCTCAATCCCACCTACCCACCTTCCCACTCCACCACCTCAGGCTCTTTGCTCTCTGGAAATGCGTCTAACGGTTGCTCACACCCATCATGCCTTCTTTGGTCCCTCTGTGCCCGATCCTTCTTCTACCTGGTCTTCTCCTGGCTCCTGTCGAGACGAGTTTCATCTCTGCTGATTGCTCTGCCCTGAGCTCAGGAAACAGTTGCCTGTTACCCCGACCTGTGCAATGCCTGGTCCCAACTGATGCAGGTTCAACACATTACTGCAGGGATGTTGGAGCACGGAGGGACAAATCCTTATTTTGAATCAAAGAAGGCATGTCAAGGGCTCAAGTGCAATTAATTCTATTATATATTTATTTGCATCCTATCCTATCTGTAAAACAAAAATATCTTT
The DNA here is from genome assembly GCF_035084215.1 of Heptranchias perlo. NCBI lineage: Eukaryota > Metazoa > Chordata > Chondrichthyes > Hexanchiformes > Hexanchidae > Heptranchias > Heptranchias perlo. Next base: position 24,915,058 of record NC_090359.1, on the reverse strand, counting down.
AGGGCTGGATAGCTCAGTGGGTATGGGCAAGGAGGCCCTCCGTTCAGTGCCTCATCTAGATCAAGTTACCTTGTGTGACAGTAGAGGGACTACAATTGGCTTCAGTGCCCTTGGTTAGGGGGCAGGGTCGCTGCTCCTGTTCACTATGAGACAGACGCCAAGCCTGGATCAACACAAGACATAGGGGCGAGGTAACCCCAGTTCGAAAACGCATGCGGACATCGGGCCAAGCTCAGGCGCGCGGCTTGGGCGGTTGAAGGACCTGTCGACCTTTCCATGGCACGCAGGAGAAATGGGCACAGGGGGTGGGTGGGTGGGTGGTGAGGGACTGGGGATGCAGCCGACACACCTGGAACTGCACTGAAAGAATGACCTGCATTTATATAGCGCCTTTCAAAAACCTCAGGACATCCCAAAGCGCTTCACAGCCAATGAGGTACTTCATTGAAGTGCAGTCACTGTTGTAATGTAGGAGACGCGACAGACAATTAGCGCACAGCAAGATCCCACAAACAGCAATGTGGTAATGACCCAGATAAGCTGTTTTTTTAGCGATGTTGGTTGAGGGATAAATATTGGCCCCAGGACACCAGGGAGAACTCCCCCTGCTCTTCTTCCAAATACTGGCCGTGGGATCTATTTACATCCACCAGAGAGGGCAGGCAGGGCCTCGTTTAACATCCCATCTGAAAGACGGCACCTCCAACAGTGCAGCGCTTCCCCCAGTACTGCACTGGGGGGGCGTCGGCCTAGATTTTGTGCTCAAGTCTCACGGAGTGGGGCTCGAACCCATGACCTTCGGACTCAGAGGCGAGAGAGAGTGCGACCCACTGAGCCACTGACGTCGCCTGGCTGCAGCCAGCAAGGGTGGTTGGTGAATAGAATCATAGAATTGTTACATCACAGAAGGAGGCCATTCAGCCCATTGAGCCCGTACTGGCTCTGTGTAAGAGCAATCCAGTTAGTCCCATTCCCCCTCTCTTTCCCCCCGAGCCCTGCAAATTTTTTCTCTTCAAATATTTATCCAATTCCTTTTTGAAAGCCACGATTGAATCTGCTTCCACCGCCCTTTCAGGCAGCGCATTCCTGATCAAAACTACTCGCCGTGTAAAAAAGTTTTTCCTCATGTCGCCTTTGGTTCTTTTGCCAATCACCTTAAATCTGCGTCCCTCTGGTTCTCGACCCTTCCGCCAATGGGAACAGTTTCTCTTTATTCCCTTTATCTAAACCTGTCATGATTTTGAACACCTCTGTCAAATCTCCTCTCAATTGCCTGCTCTAAGGAGAACAGCCCCAGCCTCTCCACCTAACTGAAGTCCCTCATCCCTGGCGCCATTCTAGTAAATCTCCTCCGCACGTTGTGGGCAATATTAACCCTGGAGCGTTGGCAACCCTACTTACTGGTCGTACTGGTTGAGAGAGGGATCGGAGGGTAAGGGTATTAAGGGATACGGAGCAAAAGTGGGCAACGTTAACCCTCCCCTCGGATTTCCCCCTCCCAATGGAAAGGCCGGGAACGTCCGCTGCCTCCGGTTTGGGTGCGCCCCTTCCTTTATTAAAAAGAAGAACCAGCATGCGAGTGGAAAAGTGCCAAGATGTTCCCCCCCACCACCACCACTTTACGGTGGATGGTAGGTGGGCACTGCTGCCCCGTGTTGCCGACGGTGTTACTGTTCTGTTGATGAGTGTACAGGTTTTAAAACTAAACACCAAGCTTAAGTGTGGTTATGTTTGAATGCCCTTCCTGTGTACGATTGAGTCTATTTTTATAATAAAGTCTTTACAAGAATCACGTCTCCTTTTTTTTTGTTTACGTTGGCCATCGCGTCCTGTTTCATGCATCGGGCACTTCTCTCTGTACAGCCCTCACCCACACAGTCTTAGTGTAACCGATTAGGTCCCACAGTCCCTTCCATAACCCTGTAATAATAATTGTAAACAATTTTACAACACCAAGTTATAGTCCAGCAATTTTATTTTAAATTCACAAGCTTTCGGAGGCTTCCTCCTTCCTCAGGTGAACGATGTGAAAATGAAATCCTCGAAATGAAATCGCATTTATAATTCACAGAACAATGCTTGGTGAGTACAGACAGTTTTTTCAACTGCCCGTTGCCAAGGCAATCAGTGTGCAGACAGACAGGTGTTACCTGCCAGGTCTCAGAATATACAAATCACCAAAAAAAACAACAAACAAAAAAAAAGAGATAGAGAGGTAGAAACATAGAAAAGACAGCAACTGACCCGTTATATTAAAAACAGATAACATTTGTTCGCTGGTGGGGTAACGTGTAGCGTGACATGAACCCAAGATCCCGGTTGAGGCCGTCCTCATGGGTGCGGAACTTGGCTATCAATTTCTGCTCGACGATTTTGCGTTGTCGTGTGTCTCGAAGGCCGCCTTGGAGTACGCTTACCCGAAGGTCGGTGGATGAATGTCCTTGACTGCTGAAGTGTTCCCCGACTGGGAGGGAACCCTCCTGTTTGGTGATTGTTGCGCGGTGTCCGTTCATCCGTTGTCGCAGCGTCTGCATGGTCTCGCCAATGTACCATGCTCTGGGGCATCCTTTCCTGCAACGTATGAGGTAGACAACGTTGGCCGAGTCACAGGAGTATGAACTATGCACCTGGTGGGTGGTGTCCTCTCGTGTGATGGTGGTATCTGTGTCGATGATCTGGCATGTCTTGCAGAGGTTACCGTGGCAGGGTTGTGTGGTGTCGTGGACGCTGTTCTCTTGAAAGCTAGGTAATTTGCTGCGAACGATGGTCTGTTTGAGGTTGGGTGGCTGTTTAAAGGCAAGTAGTGGAGGTGTGGGGATGGCCATAGCGAGGTGTTTGTCCTCATTGATGACATGTTGATACATCTGTAATAATAAAGCACCTCACCACATCCAAATGTACCCAGAGCATTTCACACGGTGGACGACATTTGAACTTCTTTGGCGGTTGTCATGGAGACAAACACGGCAGCCATTTTTCGCACCAGCCATGCCCCACAAACTCCCAATGAGGTGAATCGGTGAGTTAAATCCTTCTTATTGGCGAGGGGTCGCCAACTCTGGTTGGACCGATTCCTGGAGGTTTCATCACATGACCTCCTCCCTTCAAGTGAGCCGTCCCCACACTCACGCCATTGGTCGCCTGACGCGTCCATCCTCGCAGCTCCCCTCCTTCCCACGGCCAATCGGAAAGCGCACAGACTCTTCGTTACCCGATTGGATGAATCTTGACTGTCAGTCAAACAGCCTTTTCTTTCTCACTTCCAAGGTTTTCAGAACTTGGAATCAGAAATGTTGAAAGACATTCTTTTTAACGCCCCAATTTTTTAAATTTCAAAATATATGTTATTTCATAAAATTTAAAGATACACACAGTTAAAGTAAAAAGGCACAATTTCAAGCAAAACAGTTCAAAGTGTTACAGTGCACATCGCACGCACTATAATCTCATTATTACAATTTTTCGAATACATTCTGTACAATACAAGGAGGGGTGGCTTTTTACGATGGCCTTTCCCCATAGAGCCTTAGCGTAGGCCGCACCTCGCCTCAGTGCGTCCCGCAGCACGTACTCCTGGACCTTGGAGTGCGCCAGTCGGCGACACTCGGTCGTGGACAGCTCCTTCAGCTGGAAGGCCAGCAGGTTTCGGACGGGCCAAAGGGCCTCCTTCACTCGAGTTGATGATCTTCCGGCCGCTGGCGATACCTGTCTCGGTGTGCGTCCCGGGGAACAGGGCGTGCAGCGCAGCGTCCTGTGTCACCGAACTGCTGGGGGATGAACCGGGACGGATACCAACGCATCTCGCTCCACACCCTCTGCGCGAGGGGGCGGCCCATCAGGAGATGGACGACGGTCTCTTCCCCGCAGCAGCCTCGAGGGCAGCTCGCGGTGGCGCTGAGATTCCGTGCGTGTTAGGAGGACCGCGCTGGGGAGGGCCTTTCTCACCACCATCCAGGCTGTGATATTTCTCCTGGTTTGTTCCCAGCCATGTCCCTGAAGACTAATCTTCAATTCCTGGAGATTCCAGGACAATCCTTTGACGACCAGGACCAGGACGGGCCAGGACCTACTCCGTTAATGGTAGGGCTTTGGGGAGAGTTATAGAACAAAGAGATCTGGGAGTACAGGTTCATAGCTCCTTGAAAGTGGAGTCACAGGTGGATAGGGTGGTGAAGAAGGCATTCGGCATGCTTGGTTTCATTGGTCAGAACATTGAATACAGGAGTTGGGATGTCTTGTTGAAGTTGTACAAGACATTAGTAAGGCCACACTTGGAATACTGTGTACAGTTCTGGTCACCCTATTATAGAATACGCCATGTTCTCCGCAGCCTTCAACATGTCATCAATGAGGACAAACACCTCGCTATGGCCATCCCCACACCTCCACTACTCGCCTTTAAACAGCCACCCAACCTCAAACAGACCATCGTTCGCAGCAAATTACCCAGCTTTCAAGAGAACAGCGTCCACGACACCACACAACCCTGCCACGGTAACCTCTGCAAGACTTGCCAGATCATCGACACAGATACCACCATCACACGAGAGGACACCACCCACCAGGTGCACGGTTCATACTCCTGTGACTCGGCCAACGTTGTCTACCTCATACGTTGCAGGAAAGGATGCCCCAGAGCATGGTACATTGGCGAGACCATGCAGACGCTGCGACAACGGATGAACGGACACCGCGCAACAATCGCCAAACAGGAGGGTTCCCTCCCAGTCGGGGAACACTTCAGCAGTCATGGACATTCATCCACCGACCTTCGGGTAAGCGTACTCCAAGGCGGCCTTCGAGACACACGACAACGCAAAATCGTCAAGCAGAAATTGATAGCCAAGTTCCGCACCCATGAGGACGGCCTCAACCGGGATCTTGGGTTCATGTCACGCTACACGTTACCCCACCAGCGAACAAATGTTATCTGTTTTTAATATAACGGGTCAGTTGCTGTCTTTTCTATGTTTCTACCTCTCTATCTCTGTTTTTTTTTTGTTTGTTGTTTTTTTTGGTGATTTGTATATTCTGAGACCTGGCAGGTAACACCTGTCTGTCTGCACACTGATTGCCTTGGCAACGGGCAGTTGAAAAAACTGTCTGTACTCACCAAGCATTGTTCTGTGAATTATAAATGCGATTTCATTTCGAGGATTTCATTTTCACATCGTTCACCTGAGGAAGGAGGAAGCCTCCGAAAGCTTGTGAATTTAAAATAAAATTGCTGGACTATAACTTGGTGTTGTAAAATTGTTTACTATTATAGAAAGGATATTATTAAACTAGAAAGAGTGCAGAAAAGATTTACCAGGATGCTACCGGGACTTGATGGTTTGACTTATAGGGAGAGGTTAGATAGACTGGGACTTTTTTCCCTGGAGAGTAGGAGGTTAAGGGGTGATCTTATAGAAGTCTATAAAATAATGAGGGGCATAGATAAGGTAGATAGTCAAAATCTTTTCCCAAAGGTAGGGGAGTCTATAACGAGGGGACATAGATTTAAGGTGAGAGGGGAGAGATACAAAAGGGTCCAGAGGGGCAATTTTTTCACTCAAAGGGTGGTGAGTGTATGGAACGAGCTGCCAGAGGCAGTAGTAGAGGCGGGTACAATTTTGTCTTTTAAAAAGCATTTGGACAGTTACATGGGTAAGATGGGTATAGAGGGATATGGGCCAAGCGCAGGCAATTGGGACTAGCTTAGTGGTATAAACTGGGCGACATGGACATGTTGGGCCGAAGGGCCTGTTTCCATGTTGTAAACTTCTATGATTCCATGATTCTATGACCCTACTTATTGGTCGTACTGGTTGAGAGAGGAAATTGAGCCAAGACATCGGGAGAACTCCCAGCTGCTTTAGGGTCAAGGAATCTTCAATGTCCACCAGAACAGGCAGGTGGGACCCTGGTTACAGGAACATAGGGAAAGGAGGAGGCCACTCAGCCCCTCGAGCCTATTCCGCCATTCGATTAGACCTGCGCCTCAACTCCATTTACTCACCGTTGCACCCTATCCCTCGATACCCTTACCCAAAAATATCTCTCAATCTTAGTCTTGAAAGCTGCAAATGACCCCCAGCATCCACAGCCTTCTGGGGACAGAGATCCAGATTTCCACTACCCTTTTGTGCGAAGAAAGTGCTTCCTGATATCACTCCCGAATGGCCCAGCTCTTGCAACAACTAGTGACTGAGTGGAGTCATGGGGGAACTCCCTACACTGCAGCAATTTGAAGAATGGGGACTTTCGCAGTCGGTGATTTGCAAAAACAAAAAATCGAGTACTTTTCCCTCGAGGCCACTCTCCTTGCGTGGCTGTGTCTGATTTCTCCACAGCACACGCCCCATTCTAGGCCGGAGTGGCACGTGCCAGGCGAGATGGTGCCAGCCTCTGCCAATCCAGCTGCTGAAAATGCCACGGGAGGTTGCCTCAATCTCTCCTCGGCCTCTTCCTCCGCACCGCGTCTCCCCTCCGACAGGTCAGGAACGGGCGCGCAGCCGTGTAACCGCGTCCCGCCTCTCCGCGTAACCGCCCCGCGCCACGAGGGGCTTGGAGCGGCGGTGCCCCGTCTCCGTCGCATTTTCCGGCACCAGAAGGGGGAATTTTAACTCCCGGCGCAAACCGGGCGGGACGGGGGTTGAAATCGAGCTGGCTCCATTTGCCGGTGCGATCCCGTTCTGCGGCAAGGTTTACCTCCGCTGCTTCTGCCGGTGGGTCTCGTTAACAAACACTAATCTTCGGGGTCGTACGGTCCACGCAGTAAGACCCGACGGAGAAGTGGAGACTCCAAAGGGTATGTTCGAACCTTATCTCTGTGAGGCCAGGAGGAGCTGGAGGGCTGCTCCTGGTCCCACAAGAAATGTCAGGGCCGCTGCTGCCCATGGCTACCCCCCACCACGCTCCCCCCACCTCCAGACACAACCGAACCCCTGGACCCAACTGACCTGAATGTAAATGTGACCCAAAAATTTGGCCAGGCCTCTAATGAAGATTCCTGGGTGGGCGGCCTGCAAATTCTGCTGGTTAAAACACCCCCGCAAGGGTCAGCAATAACTGTGGTAAAGAAATAGAAGATCCCTCTACAGTGACCCATCAAACACTCCCAGGGCAGGTACAGGGTTAGATACAGAGTAAAGCTCCCTCTACACTGTCCCATCAAACACTCACAGGGCAGGTACAGGGTTAGATACAGAGTAAAGCTCCCTCTACACTGTTCAATCAATGCACCTCAGCCCCAGAAGGTCACCCTCTCTTGTACCCGTGTACATTTCTCGCACCAGCCATCCTGTGGGTGTCGTCGGTTTGGCAGAAATTACGAGCAATTTTGTGCTGTGGTCACTTGGCTGCTACAAATTGTGTTGAGACTCCCTTAACTGATTTCATGTTGGAACCATTCATTCCACCTCACCAAATCCTTTATTCCTACCTATCCACCTCCTCACCAAATTCCTCAACCCCATCCATCCACCTCCTCACCAAATCCTTCAATCCCATCCATCCACCTCCTCACCAAATTCCTCAACCCCATCCATCCACCTCCTCACCAAATTCCTCAACCCCATCCATCCACCTCCTCACCAAATTCCTCAACCCCATCCATCCACCTCCTCACCAAATTCCTCAACCCCATCCATCCACCTCCTCACCAAATTCCTCAATCCCATCCATCCACCTCCTCACCAAATTCCTCCACCCCCAATGACAGACCTAATCTCTTAATCCCACCTAAACACCTCCTCCCCAAACACCTCATTCACCAAATCATTCATTTCCATCTGTTCTCCTACCGACCAAACCCCTGAATCCCACCTACCGACCAAACCCCTGAATCTCACCTACCCACTAAACCCCTCAATCCCATCTACCCACTAAACCCCTCAATCCCATCTACCCACTAAACTCCTCAATCCCATCTACCCACTAAACTCCTCAATCCCAACTACCGACCAAACCCCTCAATCCCACCTACCCACCAAACCCCTCAATCCCATCTCCAGAACAAATCCATTCCACGTTCAGAATCATATCTAGTTGTCCCTTGAACCTATTAGTGCCGGTCACTCAGAACAATCCCACCTTCTCACCATGTCCTTAAACCCACCTCCCCACCTCATCCTTAAACCCACCTCCCACCTCATCCTTAAACCCACCTCCCACCTCATCCTTAAACCCACCTCCCACCTCATCCTTAAACCCACCTCCCACCTCATCCTTAAACCCACCTCCCCACCTCATCCTTAAACCCACCTCCCACCTCATCCTTAAACCCACCTCCCACCTCATCCTTAAACCCACCTCCCCACCTCATCCTTAAACCCACCTCCCACCTCATCCTTAAACCCACCTCCCACCTCATCCTTAAACCCACCTCCCACCTCATCCTTAAACCCACCTCCCACCTCATCCTTAAACCCACTTCCCCACCTCCTCCTTAAACCCACCTCCCACTTCCCCACCTCATCCTTAAACCCACCTCCCACTTCCCCACCTCCTCCTTAAACCCACCTCCCACTTCCCCACCTCATCCTTAAACCCACCTCCCACTTCCCCACCTCATCCTTAAACCCACCTCCCACTTCCCCACCTCCTCCTTAAACCCACTTCCCCACCTCCTCCTTAAACCCACCTCCCCACCTCCCACCTCATCCTTAAACCCACCTCCCACCTCCCCACCTCATTCTAAAACCCACCTTATCCTTAAACCCACCTCCCCAATTTCTCACCAAATTCTGAAAACCCCGATTGACCATTCTCCACTCTCAGTCTTTTATCCCATCTCCAATATTTTTTATAACTAATAAATGAATGAGCTCAAAGAAAGTAAAAAAACACGTAATGTTTTTTTTATCCCCTAGGATTTTCCTCATGTGATGCTGGCAGCCGTGTCCCGTCGTTTACCTTTAATTCCCGGAAACTCCCTGTGATTATCCGAAGATTGGCAAAGTTACCCTGTCACTGGCTGTGAATTTGGAGGGAATGGAATTTCCGTGAGTAACGGAAACCCCCCTGGGGCGAGGCTCTCTTTCGGCTCATTTGTTCGAGAGCAGGGTGGCGTGATTCAACCCACCTCCTGCTATAAATGGACAACACGAGATAACTCTCCTGAATGAGTGAGTCAGGCAGCGTTTAGAACAGGCTCACGCCTCTGGTACAGGCAGGAGTTTTATTACAAGTGCAGAAGGAGAGGGGAGTGGCTCCTGGGATTTGGGACTCAGTATCGTGACTCTCAGAGTCTGGAGTCTGCTTTTCCCTGTGATTGGAGACTCTCTGTGTCTGCACTCTCTATCTGTGTCTGGAGTCTGCTTTTCCCTGTGATTGGGGACTCTCTGTGTCTGCACTCTCTATCTGTGTCTGGAGTCTGCTTTTCCCTGTGATTGGGGACTCTCTGTGTCTGCACTCTCTATCTGTGTCTGGAGTCTGCTTTTCCCTGTGATTGGGGACTCTCTGTGCCTGCACTCTCTATCTGTGTCTGGAGTCTGCTTTTCCCTGTGATTGGAGACTCTCTGTGTCTGCACTCTCTATCTGTGTCTGGAGTCTGCTTTTCCCTGAGATTGGGGACTCTCTGTGTCTGCACTCTCTATCTGTGTCTGGAGTCTGCTTTTCCCTGAGATTGGGGACTCTCTGTGTCTGCACTCTGTATCTGTGTCTGGAGTCTCCTTTTGCCTGAGATTGGAGACTCTCTGTGTCTGCACTCTCTTGTGTCTGGAGTCTGCTTTTGCCTGAGATTGGGGACTCTCTGTGTCTGCACTCTCTATCTGTGTCTGAAGTCTCTTGTGTCTGGAGTCTGCTTTTCCCTGAGATTGGGGACTCTCTGTGTCTGCACTCTCTATCTGTGTCTGGAGTCTGCTTTTCCCTGTGATTGGGGACTCTCTGTGTCTGCACTCTCTATCTGTGTCTGAAGTCTCTTGTGTCTGGAGTCTGCTTTTCCCTGAGATTGGGGACTCTCTCTCTCTCTCTGGTGTCTGGACTCTTATCTTCTCCTCTCTCGGCGATGGACCCTCCTCACCGGACTCTGCTCCTCTGCCTTTTGCTCTGCTCCTGGGTCGCGGGTAAGTTTCTCCTAAAGCAGTGTGAGTGTTTCAGTTCAGCCCTGTCCAGACCCGGACCACTAAGCCCCGGCGGCCCGGTAGCACTGAGAGGGAGCGGAGCGGAGTGGGTGGTGGATGCAAGGGGCGACCCGGGACTGTCGGGGGGAGGCAGGGGGGAGTTGATCTGAAGACCCTCCTGGGGGGGGGGGGGGGGGGAGAGAGAGCGAAACAGACCCGGGATTAGAGACCAGAATGGATAAAAGGGGACTGGGATTTGGGTCCCAGAGGCGATGGGAATCAGACAGTTAAAGGACAGAGATTCCGCTAGTTCAGTGCTACAGATGCAAACCCCAGGTATAGAAATTAACTTCCATTTATTCAACTAGTTTATTAAAAAAATTAAGAGTTTTATAAAATTCACAGGTTCGAGGAGTTGCTAAATAAAGTTTCAGTGCAGTTACCACGCTGTTATCCATCTGTATTTTGGGTGACTAGGTTTCTGTAGGATGTGCCACTTCATCCACCCCCCTCTCTCCCTCTCTCTCTCTTTCCCCCCCCCCCCCCATTGGGATACCGCAGGCTTATTGAGGAGAGGAGAATGAACACTGAAAATAAGCCAGGATTCTGCTCCTGCTTCCCTCCGACTGCCCTCCCCGCTCTGGCTGTGGAGGACGAACAGGCTTGGGTTGGGATGTGATGCCCGGCACAGTCGAATTGCCCGCCCTGCCACTTGCCCGGCTGCAGACTCCAAAGTAACTATCCCCGAACACGGCTGAGCGTTTACGTCTAGGGGGGGGGGGGGTTAATATTATTCAAAAGGGCACCTTTTCGACAGACAGAAACTTCTTTGTTGCCCCTTTTAATTGAAGACAGTGCCCCTTTAAGAGTGCAGATGGTTTATTGCAGAAAGGGATCCTCCCAATTCGAAGTTGCTTGATTTAAATTATTTGATCATTCAATTTCTTTAGCATAAAAACACAAATTTGACCCATCAGGCGAAGGCTGTGAGCGTAGCAACAGATAAGAGGGAAAAACCCTTCATTGTGAAGCTTTGCTTGGATCTGGCTTTTGCTCAATGACAGACAGACCGGTGAGTGACTGACACATTGTGTGTGTGCTTTATTCACAGTGTTCAGTAACCGACTCTCGGGGAATGCGGGGGTCACCTGCTGTCAGCGGATTCTACAATCCCAGCTTTCCAAAGCTCAGTTGAAAGTACTGAAAAGCTACGTGCATTTGCCGAGTCATGCAGCCTGCTCCGAGTATCTGCAGTAAGTACCGAGCTGTGTATTTAAATTATGCTCATCGTGGTGCGGTGAGGTCTGAGAGATTACTTCGAGCTGTGTGACACTGGGGGTCCAGTACTGGTGGATGCAGGTCTGTCACTGTATAACACTGGGGTACAGTACTGGTGGATACAGGTCTGTCACTGTATAACACTGGGGTACAGTACTGGTGGGTACAGGTCTGTCACTGTATAACACTGGGGTACAGTACTGGTGGGTACAGGTCTGTCACTGTATAACACTGGGGTACAGTTCTGGTGGGTACAGGTCTGTCACTGTATAACACTGGGGTACAGTACTGGTGAGTACAGGTCCCTCACTGTATAACATGGGTACAGTACTGGTGGGTACAGGTCTGTCACTGTTTTACACTGGGGTACAGTACTGGTGGGTACAGGTCTGTCACTGTATAACACTGGGGTACAGTACTGGTGGGTACAGGTCTGTCACTGTTTTACACTGGGGTACAGTACTGGTGGGTACAGGTCTGTCACTGTATAACACTGGGGTACAGTACTGGGGAGTACAGGTCTGTCACTGTATAACACTGGGGTACAGTACTGGTGGGTACAGGTCCCTCACTGTATAACACTGGGGTACAGTACTGGTGGGTACAGGTCTGTCACTGTATAACACTGGGGTACAGTACTGGGGAGTACAGGTCTGTCACTGTATAACACTGGGGTACAGTACTGGTGGGTACAGGTCCCTCACTGTATAACACTGGGGTACAGTACTGGTGGGTACAGGTCTGTCACTTGCAGTGGGAGCAATTTGAAGTGTTGAGTTAAATAATAAGCTGTTAAGGATATTTCCTCTGAGCTACAGTATCAGGACAGGGAGTAGAGCTGCTGGTTTGTGGTGTGTGCTGGGGACGTGTTTGAGGGTCTTGTCATCACATGTTGGTCCAGTGGGCTTCCCTCAACCCTCAGTCAACACCAAACAGGACATATTTCATCTTCATTGGCGTTTATTAGGAACAAGAGTCGGCCATTCAGCCCATCGAGAGCGTTCCGCCATCAATGAGATCATGGCTGATCTGTACCTCAACTCCATTTACCTGTCTTTTGCTCCCTATCCCTCGATACCCTTACCCAACAGAAATTTATCAATCTCAGTCTCTCCACCTCCAAATGACCCCCAGCATCCACAGCCTTTTGGGGGGGAGAGAGAGATCCAGATTTTTTACCACCCTTAGTGTGAAAGAGTGTTTCCTGATTTCGCTCCTGAATGGCCCGTCTCGAACTTTAAGATTTTTCCCCCTTGCTCTTGATCGCCCCCCACCAGAGGAAATAGTTTCTCCGTATCTACCCCATCGAATCCATTTTAAACGCCTCGATCAGATCACCCCTCGATCGTCTATACCCCAGAGAATACAAGCCTTTATTGACCTGTTGCCTTTTCAGAATTCAGTTTGTGACGAATTTATTTCTGATTTTCGCAGATTTACCACGTACGCGGGACAGAGCTTCTGCGTGTCGCTGAGAGAGGGCTGGGTGCAGGAAATGAAAGACACTGTCGATTCCCGATCCAAAGGTGAGAATCTCGGGCCCACTTTGACCACCATTGGTCCCGGTCGCAGATTTAATCGGAACGGTTTAGCAACAAGTGAATTGGAGCCTGGTTTAGGAACACTGTTTCTCAAATCACACTACAGGAGCCTACAAGGGCCAAACATCCATTTCGGACACTTTCCTGTTTGTACAAGTGCGATAGTTTGCACCTTTACGATTAGGGTTGCCAACCCTGCATGTCTTTTTAGTGCCCCTGCGATTTTTCTCCCCGGGTTTGTGTCTTGGAGATTAATCTTCAATTCCAGGAGACTCCAGGACAATCCTGGAGGGTTGGCGACCCTAAACTCAGCATGTCAGTGCCTCAGAATGGGAGGGGGGGGGTGGGGGTTGGTGGGGAAGTGGGGACCAAATTAGGGAGAGGGGACAACTAGCCTTTCCAGACTCCTGTAATGCGTCACCTGCCGGTTAACAGTCGCAGTGGATTAAAGTAATTCATTGCTCGAAGTTTCAATGCAATAGCGTACTACTTATTATTAGGGTTCACTGCTCCGCTCTTCTTAAAGAGGGAATTGCGGGCCACTGAATTGAGTCCTAGGCCGCTAGCCATCCCATCAACCGGAAAAAGAAGTGTTTCATTTTCTAGAGTTGCTGAATTTACCGTGTTGAAAGGACTCGATTTTTGTCCTTTGATGCTCCTTGAAGATATAGCATGCAAATGTCCACAAATTGTTGACCTGACGACAAATATTTTGCGGCCTCAGGTCCGACTGCAAAAGACAGACCGTCCACGGGCTCCCAAACCGGTGCAAAAGAGCAAGCTGAAATCAGAAAAGGAACTCCTCGTCCAGCACCTGTTTCTACATCAGCTACACAAGGCCATAAAGAAACCCGAACATCCAGCTCCTCCGTCACAGCTCTCCCTGGGCAAGAGAGAACCCCTGCCCTTCCATCAATGCCACCTTCTCCTACATCAGCACCACAAGGCCATAAAGCAACCCCATCATCCAGCTCCTCCGTCACAGCTCTCCACGGGCAAGAGAGAACCCCTGCCCTTCCATCAATGCCACCTTCTCCTACATCAGCACCACAAGGCCATAAAGCAACCCCATCATCCAGCTCCTCCGTCACAGCTCTCCACGGGCAAGAGAGAACCACAACCCTTCAGTCAACACCTCGTCCTTTCACCAGAGCCTTGTTGCCTCCACAAGAGGATGTGGGAACAAGAGAAACAACGAAAGAAACACCGGGAACCAGTCTTCATCCAGGGAGTATTGTAGTCACATCCCGACCAAACAAACACGAGGAAGGAGAGGACAAAACTACAGGATTCACCTACAATCCCAGTAAGAATCATTTTCTGCTGTGTATGTTTGAGAATAACAGCTCCTGTGTGTATTGTAGATATTATAGAATCATACAGCACAGAAGGGGGTTATTCTGGGCAACGCACATTAGGAAGGATATATTGGCCTTGGATGGAGTGCAGCGCAGATTCAACAGAATGTCACCAGGGCTCCAAGGGTTAGATTATGTCCAGTGATTACATAAAGTGGGCTTGTATTCCCTGGAATATAGAAGGTTAAGAGGTGGTCTGATTGAGATTTTTAGGATTTTGAAAGGAATTGATAGGGTAGATAGAGAGAAACTTTTTCCGCTGGTGGGGAAAGTCTAGGACAAGGGGACGTAACCTCAAAATCAGGGCCAGGCCATCAGGAGAGAAGTTAGGAAACACTTCTCCACGCAAAGTGGTGATAGAAGTGAGGAACCCTCTCCCACAGAAAGCAGTAGATACTATCTCGATTAATAATTTTAAACCTGAGATCGATAGATTTTTGCCAGCCGTGGGTATTAAGGATATGGAGCTGAGACGGGTAGATGCGGAGTTAGGATACAGATCAGCCGTGATCTCATTGAATGGCGGAACAGGCTCGAGGGGCTGAATGGCCTCCTCCTGTTCCTATGTTTACCATTCGGCCCATCCTGCCTGTGCCGGCTCTTTGAAAGATTAATCCCACTCCCCCCTGCTCTTCCCCCACAGCCCTGCAATTTTTCCCCTTCAAATATTTTTCCAATTCCCTTTTGAAAGTTACTATTGAATCTGCTTCCACTGCCCTTTCAGGCAGCGCGTTCCAGATCGTCACAACTCGCTGCGTTTTAAAAAAAAATCTCCTCCTCTCTCCTCCTGGTTCTTTTGCCAATTATCTTAAATCTGTGTCCTCTGGTTACCGACCCTCCTGCCACTGGAAAGAGTTTCTCCTTATCAAAATGTTTTATGTGTGAATAACTGTAATAGCATTCCACTTGCAAAGCAAGTTCTACACAAGTTACCAGCAAGATTCAGTCTGTTTATTGAAAGAGTTTTGTCTGACAATAATTAGATTTTAAAACCAATTTGCATTGGTGTTTTAACAGGCTCCACCATGACAGCACATGGAGGCCCGAGACAAGGCGATCAGGTCGAGCCTCAGGTTGGAATCGGCCTGTATCCCGGAGACTCCGACAAGGAACGTGGATCCTCGGGAGAGGCGGATCGGGCCACAAAGGGCCAATGGCTGAAGTTGGGCCTGATCCTAGTGACTGCCGTTCTGCTCCTCGCTGCTGCCATCGCCCTCGTGAGCGTCAAGTTAAAGAAAAGACCAGGTGGGCTAACGAGAGAGACACTGTCCCACGTTCAGTCCCTCTGTGAATGTAGGGAGGGAACGAGGTGGGAGGCCGAGCTTCTCGCAGAATTAAAATAAAAAGTCCTTTACGTGGGGATAGCGAGGCCAACTGGCAGTGGATGGGCGGCTTACTAGGAGCGGGAATGGCAAGTGTTTGGATTCGGCCCATCTAGCCTCTGCTGGCTCTTTCCCTTTTGAAAAGTCCCTATTGAATCTGCTTCCACCACCCTCTCTGACAGCGCGCTCCAAATCATAACCACTCGCTGTGTTTAAAGTGTTTACATTTTTGCATAGAATTGTGTTTTGAAGAAGTTTGATTCAGTTGTTTACGGTTAATGGTCCTGTTGTAAAGTGTTTTTTTTTCCCCTGTTTTTTTATTGCTGTTAGTGCTTGTCACAGACTGAGAGCTGGAAATAACTTTATAAAAAGTCAGCCCAGGGGGCAGGCAGACGTTTCCCGGGGTCTGCCAACAGTCTAAGGGTTAAATTGCGGACTTTAACGTCAAACTTTTGTGTTTTGTTTAGCTGTTGTGGTTGAACTCATCCGATACAGCGCATACAGCGATGCTCGGGATGGAGCTGTTTGAGGAGCAAAGGCAGCGTAAAGCAGGAAGATTTAACGAACTGGAGGACCACTCGTGTGGGCAAACAGATGGACCTTTACCATACTCGATCGTCAGTGGCTGAGCAAAGCAGCAATCGGCGCGAAGAACAGGGAGTCGTTCAAATAGGCCGAGCCATTTTGGAAGACTTTTGGACAAAGTGATTCAGGAAAGTCTTTTGTAGGTGCATTGGGCCAATATCGTAAGATCTGTGCACCTTACTCTCTTTCCCCCTCCTCAGACTTACTTCTGGAGGAGTTGTTTAAAGGGCGTGTTTACTAGATCCGTCCAGAAGAACGTCCAGTGGGTGGGACGCTTTGGTGCGACTCGTTTCTCCGCTCCGCGTTGAACTTAATTTTCGTTCTTTTACCCGAGGGTGGGGGGTGACTTTACGGGCAGCCTTCGTGCCCCCTTTATCACCCCCTCTTTCCCCCCCCCCCCCCCCCCCCCCCATCCCCAAGTGGTTCCACTACTACCATTCGCAAAATGCCACTCTCCAAGCTCGGAACTACCACGCAGGGCAGGGGGGGGCAGAGCGGGAGGAGTACTGTGGGAAGCAACCGACCGAAAGTAGCCGAGGAACCAGAGGGCGCAGCCACCCAGGCCGTGAGGAGCTATTGTGTTCATCGAGGCAACCGAACTGAATCCCACGGTCGAATAGCGCCAGAAATCAGTGCGTTTTTGCATCATTTGTACTGTTTGTTATTTTTTACCTGTTCGATTTATTGTCTGTGGACAGTCCCAACACCGGGGTGATTTAAAGGGTCAGCGACGTCTGATCTAGGAGATGCCGATAGACTTCAGCTCACCCTGTCAGCTCACCTCTGCTGTGTTCCGAAGGCTTCGTATACTGGCTTGTTATTTGTATCGGAATCAAATGCTGAAGGGGAAATATTGTTAAAGCAGCACATGACAGGGAGTCCTGGAATGGGGCAGTGAGACCTGAGGGGCTTGTTTAATATTCAGGGTCTGACAAGCTAGACTTGAGCAGATGTGTGCACACATACCGAGACACAGACAGACAGACAGACAGACAGATGCGGGCATACTGACTGATATATACACACAGGACAGAGAGAGAGACACACACACACGCAGGCATACTGACTGATATATACACAGGACAGAGACACAATCATGTACACACACAGGGTCGTACTGACAGATATATACACACAGGACAGAGACACAATCATGTACACACACAGGGTTGTACTGACAGATATATACACACAGGACAGAGACACAATCATGTACACACACAGGGTCATACTGACAGATATACACAGGAAGCAATCACAAGATACAGACACAGGGATCCTATCTCCTGACTTATAAAGTCCCCTTTTTGGGAGAGGCCTTTTATTATCAGGTCCACACTAACCTGCTATTTTCTGTTACACTTAGTTGGTTCAAGGTTGTTTCTATAGGTCACAGCCTGTGGTAACCGTGTAGCCTGTTCTACCGGGTCACAATAATTGTGATCACCCCCACCCCCACCCCCCTCCCAATGGTACCTTCTTCTTGAAAGGCTGCTTTTTACTGATTTCATTTTATTGAAGTATTCAAACCTCATAACTTTTATTTTTGACCAGTTTATTTAAGATTGGTTTTTACAACCATGATATTGAAATGATTTGACGTGAATTTGTCTTTTAAAGCTACTGTAAAGATGTGTCTTAAATGGTCACAGACTGCACTGTTCTCTTATTAATAAAGATCCTTGGGGAAAGGCAGCATCACTCTCTGTTTTGAATATACTCAATGACTGAGCCTCCACAGCCCTCTGTGTTAGAGAATTCCAAAGATTCACCACCCTCTGAGTGAAGAAATTCCTCCTCATCTCAGTCCTAAATGGCCCACCCTTTATTCTGAGACTGTGACCCCTGGTTCTAGACTCTCCAGCCAGGGGAAACATCCTCCCTGCATCTACCCGGTCAAGCCCTGTAAGAATTTTGTATGTTTCAATGAGATCCCCTCTTATTCTTCGAGACTCTAGAGAATATAAGCCCATTCTACTCAATCTCTCCCCATATGACAATCCCACCATTCCAGGAATCAGTCTGGTGAACCTTCGTTGCACTCCCTCTATGGCAAGTATATCCTTTCTTAGGTAAGGAGACCAAAATTGTACACAATACTCCAGGCGCGGTCTCACCAAGGCCCTATATAATTGCAGTAAGACATCTTTACTCCTGTACTCAAATCCTCTTGAAATAAAGGCCAACAATTACATTAATTAAACTGTTCCCTATCCCTAAATTCTCACTGACTGATTTGACAGCTGTTTTGTATTTTTGACTCAATTAAAAAATTCTGATTGCGCCCCATTTATTCCTGTTTGAATCAGAGTCAACATAAGAAGTAGGAGCAGGAGTAGGGCCATTCGGCCCCTCAAACCTGTTCTGCCTTTCAATAAGATCAGGGCCGATCTTTAAGCTGATTCAACAAAAAGCTGATTGGAATTGTTCCCATCAGATAATTTTTAATAACGTATATTGAGACTAGTCTGCTCAATCCTAGTGCAACTTAAGAAACCCATTTCATAAATTATATAAATTTATCAGCCAACATAACATTAAATTGTTACAATTATCCATTATTTTGTGCATTTGTTCTGTTTGTTCTATACCCCGATTAATGTTTTCTAAAAAGACGTTCTATTCCATAGAACCACAGAAAAGATACAGCACAGAAGGGGGCCATTTGGCCCATCGTGTCCATGCCGGCTAGAAGAACAACCAGGTGCCCATTCTAATCCCACCTTCCAGCACCCGGTCCGTAGCCCTGCAGCTTACAGCACTTTAGGTGCAGGCCCAGGTACTTTTTAAAAGAGTTGAGGGTCCCTGCCTCTACCACCAATTCAGGCAGTGAATTCCATACACCCACCACCCTCTGGGTAAAAAAGTTTTTCCTCATGTCCCCTCTAATCCTTCCATCAATCAGCTTAAATCGATGTCCTCTAGTTCTTGAACTCTCCGCTAGGGGAAACAGGTACTTCCTGTCTACTCTATCTGGGCCCCTCATAATTTTGTACACCTCAATCAAGTCCCCCCTCAACCTCCTCTGATCCAAGGAAAACAACCCCAGCCTATCCAATCTCTCCTCGTAGATGCAATTTTCAAGCTCTGGCAACATTCTTGTAAATCTTCTCCGCACTCTCTCCACAGCAATTACGTCCTTCCTGTAATGTGGTGACCAGAACTGCGCACAATACTCCAGCTGTGGCCTTACCAGCGTTTTATACAGTTCCATCATTACATCCCTGCTTTTGCATTCTATACCTTGGCTAATAACAGAGAGCATTCCGTATGCCTTCTTCACAACCTTATCTACCTGTACTGCCACCTTCAGGGACCTGTGCTCATGTACTCCAAGGTCTCTCACCTCCTCTGCCCCTCTCAATATATTCCCGTTTACTGCGTATTCCCTTTTACTGTTTGCCCTCCCTTAGTGCATTACCTCACACTTCTCCGGGTTGAACTCCATTTGCCACTTTTCCGCCCACTCCACCAACCCATTGATATCTTCTTGGAGTCTACAGCTATCCTCTTCACTATCAACTACACGGCCAATTTTTGTGTCGTCTGCAAATTCGCCAATCATGCCCCCTACATTCAAGTCCAAATCATTAATATATACCACAAACAGCAAGGGACCCAACACTGAGCCCTGTGGCACATCACTGGAAACGGCTTTCCATTTGGGAATCAAAGTTGATTTTTTTTTACGGTGGGGCATATGGCCTTCACTTCGGTCCACAAACCCAAATTCATTCGGCACATGGCCGAAAAAAATGACAGGGAACACTGACAGACAGTCTCACCAGTCAATGTGAACAAATGTTTTATTGGCCCCGATATTTGCGGGGAGGGTGAGGGGGAGTGTAGGAAAAACTGGGCGAGGCCGGGGATGTGGAGGCCCTGCCGATCTAAACCGCAGGGGTCTCGTTAACGTACCGTAGGGCAGCCTCCCGCCCGGCAGTGTGACAAACGGGCAGGAGAGAACACCAGTGGCAGGGGGCCGCAGCCGGGGATCTTTGGGGACGGTCCCCAGCACTTGGAAGGTCAGCACCGGTCAGCGATTGGGAATGGGGTGGGGTGGGGAGAGGATTGAGATCGGGAGGGCTGGGGGAGCTTTGAGTAACAGGAGGAGAGAAAGAAATAAAGACTTGCATTTATATAGCGCCTACTTCACGATGTCCCAAAGCACTTTACAGCCAATGAAGTACTTTCGCAGTGTAGTCACTGTTGCAATGGAGCAAACGAGGCAGCCAATTTGCGCACAGCAAGATCCCACAAACAGCAATGTGATAATGGTCAGGTAATCTGTTTTAGGCTTTGGTTGAGGGATAAGTATTGGCCCCAGGACACCAGGGAGAACTCCCCTGCTCTTCTTCGAAATAGTGGCCGTGGGATCTTTTACGTCCAGACGAGATGGCAGACGGGGGCCTCGGTTTAACATCTCATCCGAAAGACGGCGCCTCCGACTGTGCAGCACTCTCTCAGCACTGGCACTGGGAGTGTCGGCCTGGATTTTAAAAAAATGCTCAAGTCCCCGCAGTGAGGATTGAACCCATGGATCTTCTGACTCAGAGCATGCTACCCACCGAGCCATGGCTGGCTCAGCTTCAGCCCCTGGTATCGTTCAGGTGAATCTGCACTGCGCCCCCTTCAAGGTCAATATATCCTTCCTGAGGTGCGGTGCCCAGAACTGAACGCAGTTACTCCAGACGGGGTCTGACCAAGGCCCTGTACAGCAAAAGACTCCCAGTCTAAGAAACTGCTTCAGAGAACAAGGGAACAATACTCTAAGGGGCCAAGAAAGCGAGGCCCTCTCTGCCCCTTACTGAGTGATTCCACAAATCCCCCCCCGGGGTTCTCCCAGATAACAGCTGGGATTGGTCCATTTCCTTCATCAGTGAGTTATGATTCATATTCAAAATCCCTCTGAGTCTCCACTACAAAGGGTTTCCCCACAGGATCGCTGCAGGGAATTTCTGGAAAAAAACTCGCCCGCTTGCAAGGGGCTGTCCCCAATTAAAACCACTAGATATTGTTCCTGGATCATGAACAGAAAGGTCACGCACATTGCCCATTGAGAGAGAGACAGAGAGAGAGATGGTGAGAGAGACACACACAGATAGACACACACACACACACACACAGATAGAGAGAGAGTCACACACAGATAGACACACACACACACAGATAGAGAGAGAGTCACACACACACACACAGATAGAAAGAGAGTCACACACAGATAGACACACACACACACACAGATAGAGAGAGAGACACACACAGATAGACACACACACACACACACAGATAGAGAGAGAGTCACACACAGATAGACACACACACACACAGATAGAGAGAGAGACACACACAGATAGACACACACACACACACAGATAGAGAGAGAGACACACACAGATAGACACACACACACACACACAGATAGAGAGAGAGTCACACACAGATAGACACACACACACACACACACAGATAGAAAGAGAGTCACACACAGATAGACACACACACACACACAGATAGAGAGAGAGACACACACAGATAGACACACACACACACACACAGATAGAGAGAGAGTCACACACAGATAGACACACACACACACAGATAGAGAGAGAGACACACACAGATAGACACACACACACACACACACACAGATAGAGAGAGAGTCACACACAGATAGACACACACACACACACACAGATAGAGAGAGAGACACACACAGATAGACACACTCACACACACACACACAGATAGAGAGAGAGTCACACACAGATAGACACACACACACACACACACACACAGATAGAGAGAGAGTCACACACAGATAGACACACACACACACAGATAGAGAGAGAGACACACACAGATAGACACACACACACACACACAGATAGAGAGAGAGACACAGATAGAGAGAGAGAGACACACACACAGAGTTAGAGACACATACAGATAGAAAGAGAGAGACACACACAGAGATAGAGAGACACACACAGATTGAGAGAGAGACACACATAGAGAGAGAGACACACAGATAGAAAGAGAGAGACACACACAGAGATAGAGAGACACACACAGATTGAGAGAGAGACACATATAGAGAGAGAGACACACAGATAGAAAGAGAGAGACACATATAGAGAAAGAGACACACACAGGTAGAGAGAGACACACAGAGATAGAGAGAGAGACACACACCTATAGAGAGACACACAGATAGAAAGAGAGAGACACATGTAGAGAGAGACACACGCAGATAGATAGAGACACACACAGAGATAGAGAGACACACAGAGATAGAGAGAGGGAGACACACATAGAGACGGGGACCCACCGAGGTTTGTGTATCTGCGCTGGTGGATGGCTCCCTCAGATGTGACGGTGCCCCCTCAGAGGCCGGCAGGTCTTCTGAGGAATCGCCCTCCGCCGTCACGGTGGTCGCTGAAGGCCCTGCAAGAGAACAGAAGGCGACATTGAGTATGATGACAGATGTTGAGGTGCTGAAGATGGCGAGGCATGTTAACATCATTTGCTATTGTGAGTGCTGAATATTAAAGTTCTGTCACCAGCCGTTTGTCGGGTGGCAGTCTCGGCGTCCCCGACGGACAGGCACTCGAGGGTGCGGCTCAATTCAAGAGCCTCCTGCTCCGCGTCCGTGAGGACGACCTGATGTTGCGGCCCCCCTCTGGTCTTCACCCTCTCCCGTGCATTCTGGGCTCTCTTCTCCTATAAGGGGAGAAAGTAGAGAGGCGTGAGTGAGTGATGGCGATGTGGCCAACCGCTGAACGCATTGGTTTGGGTGAGGCTGACCGTAAAAGAGATGCATCAGAGGGTGAGTGTGAGATAGAGCCATGAGATTGTATGAGGACTGGGTTGAGTGGTAGTGGTGGGATCAGTACTGGGGAGGTGAGGAAGTGCAGGTAAGATGAGGATGAGGTTTGAGTGGGTGCGAGGAGTGATGTGATAGAGTAGTGTTGGCAGTGCAGAAGGAGTTGTGGGGTGGGGGCAGTGATGTGGCAGACGGAGTGTAGGGGAACGAGTAAGTGTACTCACTTTGGCTGACCTGGTTAGGTCATTGAAACGCTTCCTGCACTGTATCCAGGTGCGTGATACGCTGCTGCTGCTGGTGACCTCCTCTGCCACCTCGAGCCAGGCCTTCTTGGTGGCAGAGGCAGGCCGCTTCCTCCCATCCGCTGGGTGGAAATGATCCCTCCTCCTCCTCACCCCATCCACTGGAGTGAGGCATCGGTAAATCTGGGAGCAGCCTTTCCCCTGGGCTGCTCCATTCTGTAATTTTGGGTGTTTGCTGCAGGAGCAGCATCGGAGGACTGCCCCTTTAAATAGGGCTCCTCCAGCTGGCAGCCTGTGATGCGGGTGCGCAGTCCGCCCGCTGCGCAGGTTGACGACGGGAAACCCGGAAGCCACGGTAAGCGGCTCCAATTTATCCGCGATCGAGTGGGGAACGGACGGATTTTATTCGTTCGCCCCCCCCTGCTGCCATCCCGCCCCCCCCCTGGTAATATCGGGGCCTTAGACACCCCAGCCCTAGGGGGTGATCTTCAGATTGGGGCAGAACGAACGTGACAAAAATCAAAAGCACTGAACCCACATCGCAAGAGTCACATTTGGCCTCGTGACCCAGATGTCTACCTTTCTTACTCCAGATGTTTTGGCTTCTGTATTTTCGGCCACAAGCGTAGGTAAGTCCTCACTCCAAGCGGCCCTGACTGGATCTTCACTGGCCCCGATATCCAGGCGAGCTTTGATAGAATGCCCAGGATAATGAACAGAAAACCCTTTTTTTTAAGCTACTCGATCCATAAGGTTCTCCTCGTCCTCAGAGGGCAGCAGTGTGATACTGACCGACCTTGTCCTAGGCTTCGACTACCAAGCAAAGCTATTGAACAAGTGACGTCAAAGCGGTTTGCGTGAGCCCCCATCACTGGACTCAGTCCTCACCCCTTCCACTGCCAGCGTACCCTGGCTGCTGTATGTACAATCTACAGGATGCACTGCACCTTCTCAAGGGGCAATTAGGGATGGGCAATAAATGCCGGCCTTGCCAGCGACGCCCGCATCCCATGAACGAATAAAAAAAACTCGCCAACGGTCGCTTTGACAGCAGTTCCCTCCCCTCCGACCTCCACTGCCGTGAGGGACAAGAGTAGCTGTGTGGTGGGAACACCATCGCCTCTGAGATCCCCTTCAAGTCACCCACCATCCCCGGCTTGGTCGTGCGTCGCCATTTCTTGAGCATTGCTGGGATTTTTCCCGTCCTAACGCCATTGCGGGAGCGTCATCGGTGCAGGGAGCGCAGTTGGTCCAAAGAGAGGCCTACCACCACCTTCTCGAGGCAACCAGGGAATGGGCAATAAATTTTAGCCTGGTCAATGCTGCCCACATCCGAGAAACAAGAGCTTGAACAGTCTAGCTTAAAGCACGAAAGTCAACAAATTACATGGTGTAATTGTTTGCCTTCAAGCCATCGACTCAAAGACCAGACCAAAACTGTCCTTACAAGATTATGAGGGGCACAGATAGGATGGATACTAAGGAGCTTTTTCCCTTCGTTGAGGGTTCTATAACAAGGGGGCATAGATTCAAGGTAAAAGGCGGGAGGTTTAGAGGGGATTTGAGAAAGAACTTTTTCACCCAGAGGGTGGTTGGAGTCTGGAACTCACTGCCTGAAAGGGTTGTGGAGGCAGGAACCCTCACAACATTCAAGAAGCATTTGGATGAGCACTTGAAATGCCATAGCATACAAGGCTACGGACCAAATGCTGGAATATGGGATTAGAGTAGACAGGGCTTGATGGCCAGCGTGGACACGATGGGCCGAAGGGCCTCTATCCGTGCTGTATAACTCTATGACTCTATGACTAAGATTTGCATTGATTTAGGCCAGGGGATTTTTTTTTTTCTATTCGTTCATGGGGGTCGCTGGCGAGGCCGGCATTTATTGCCCATCCCTAATTGCCCTTGAGAAGGTGGTGGTGAGCCGCCTTCTTGAACCGCTGCAGTCCGTGTGGTGAAGGTTCTCCCATAGTGCTGTTAGGAAGGGAGAGCCTGTTAGGATATGATTCTGATTGAGGCTGGGTTTTAACACTTTATGTGTCGTGACTGAGCGACAGGCCAAGCTAACCCTAGACTAAAAATCATTTATTTCCGTCACGCCAGCGCGCAGGTCCCGAGACAGTCAGAAAGGATAAAATAAACGTACATTTGGATGTGCAGTTGGACATTGGTCCACTGAGCCTGTCACACACCTCGATACACAGTAACTTTAAATGCTTCAGGGCCAGGTGAACAGTGGGGGTCAGCAATTAGCTGGGGGACTGCGTATTGGATAGGAACATAAGAACAGGAGTAGGCCATTCAGCCCCTCGTGCCTGCTCCGCCATTTGATTAGATCATGGCTGATCTGTGATCTAACTCCATATACCTGCCTTTGGCCCATATCCTTTGGTTGCCAAAAAGCTATCTATCTCAGATTTAAATTTAGCAATTGAGCTAGTATCAATTGCCATTTGCGGAAGAGAGTTCCAAACTTCTACCACCCTTTGTGTGTAGAAATGTTTTCTAATCTCACTCCTGAAAGGTCTGGCTCTAATTTTTAGACTGTGCCCCCTACTCCTAGAATCCCCAACCAGCGGAAATAGTTTCTCTCTATCCACCCTATCCGTTCCCCTCAATATCATAAACTTCGATCAGATCACCCCTTAACCTTCGAAACTCTAGAGAATACAACCCCAATTTGTGTAATTAATAATCCTTAACCCTTTTAGGAACAGATTTGAGAAAGCTAGAGACAGTAACACGTCTGAGAATTAACTTTGTTTATTAACGTTTCAAAACATCCATCTTAAGACTACACACAGAGCAGAACACGCAGTCCTACATCTAGAAATTCACATGTATCTCACCGGGAAACGTGAGTAATTGTCTGTCCAGGCTGTTCAGGTAGCTAAAGTTCCAAACTGAGTTTTGCTTGGAGACCTTCTTTTATATCATTTTTGAAAAAACAATCATGCATTGTTTAATTCTTGCTGAGCAGGGGAGTTCTCCCCGGTCTCCTGGACAATATTTAACCCTGAACCAACAACTAAAAACACATCACATTTTGTGGGATCTTGCTGTGCGCGAATTGGCTGCCACGTTTCCTACATTACAACAGTGGCTAAACTTAGAGGTGACCTGATAGAGGTCTATAAAATAATGAAAGGGCTGGACAATCTCCCTATTGATGGATTATTCCAGTGTAACAGTTTGGGGAGATCCGGAGGACCCGAGTTTAAACAATGGGAGAGTAGGGATAGACTGGGTGTTGGGAGGTTCCTCTCTTCCCAGAGAGCAGTGAGCCTCTGGAATGTGTTGCCGGCTGGTGTGGTGAGTGCCGACTCTCTGCTTTCCAGGGGGGAGCTGGCCCAGTTCCTGACTGGGGCAGAGATCCCATCATATACAAGGTAAGTGTCTCTACAGATAACACTTGGTCCATGTGATCTCCTGGGCTGGTTTCGATCGCCTGAGGGGGGTGGGGGGGCGGAGAGGAATTTTCCAGGGTATTTCTTCCTTTATTGGCCCTGTTTTTTTTTCTCTATTTTCTTTCCTCTCTTCCAGGAGATTATTTGGCTCCGGGGGTGGGGGGGCGGAAGGGAGGATGTCTTTAGTCACGATGGTCCAGGCACCATGGGATGGGCCAGCTGAACATTTCCAGCCCATCAATTTCATATGTTCAATGGTGCTTAATTTTTCTTTTATTCGTTCATGGGATGTGGGCATCGCTGGCGAGGCCGGCATTTATTGCCCATCTCTAATTGCCCTTGAGAAGGTGGTGGTGAGCCGCCTTCTTGAACCGCTGCAGTCCGTGTGGTGAAGGTTCTTACACAGTGCTGTTAGGAAGGGAGTTCCAGGATTTTGACCCAGCGACGATGAAGGAACGGCCGATATATTTCCAAGTCGGGATGGAGTGTGACTTGGAGGGGAACGTGCAGGTGGTGTTCTTCCCATGCTGCTCTTGTCCTTCTAGGTGGTGGAGGTCGCGGGTTTGGGAGGTGCTGTCGAAGAAGCCTTGGCGAGTTGCTGCAGTGCATCCTGTGGATGGTACACACTGCAGCCACCGTGCGCCGGTGGTGAAGGGAGTGAATGTTTAGGGTGGTAGATGGGGTGCCAATCTAGCGGGCTGCTTTGTCCTGGATGGTGTCGAGCTTCTTGAGTGTTGTTGGAGCTGCACTCATCCAGGCAAGTGGAGAGTATTCCATCACACTCCTGACTTGTGCCTTGTAGATGGTGGAAAGGCTTTGGGGAGTCAGGAGGTGAGTCACTCGCCACAGAATACCCAGCCTCTGACCTGCTCTTGTAGCCACAGTATTTATATGGCTGGTCCAGTTAAGTTTCTGGTCAACGGTGACCCCCCAGGATGTTGATGGTGGGGGATTCGGCGATGGTAATGCCGTTGAATGTCAAGGGGAGGTGGTTAGACTCTCTCTTGTTGGAGATGGTCATTGCCTGGCACTTGTCTGGCGTGAATGTTACTTGCCACTTATCAGCCCAAGCCTGGATGTTGTCCAGGTCTTGCTGCATGCGGGCTCGGACTGCTTCATTATTTGAGGGGTTGCGAATGGAACTGAACACTGTGCAATCATCAGCGAACATCCCCATTTCTAACCTTATGATGGAGGGAAGGTCATTGATGAAGCAGCTGAAGATGGTTGGGCCTGGGACACTGCCCTGAGGAACTCCTGCAGCAATGCCCTTGGTTGTAAAGCACTTTGGGACATTCTGAGGTCGTGAAAGGTGCTATATAAATGAAAGTTCTTTCTTTATTGGGAATTTTATGACCCTTAGATCATGGAACAAACTGCTGAATACACACTACCATAATGGGGCCTCCATCTGGTCATGGTCCTGTTTCTAATGTCTAAAGTTTCATCCTTCTCCAAAGTTACCTCAGTGTCATTCTGATCAAAAGATAAGATTTGCAAAGCATACAGTTTAAACCAGTTCTGCCTACATTAGCTGGTGTGTCATTAATCTGTACTAAAGCACTGTAAAAAAACAAACCTATCTATGTTTTCACAGTCTGCACAGGATGGCCTCCGGTTAATGAAACACGCAGAACAAACAGACAATAGGAAACACACACTTAGTTTAAAATAGTTTGGCGTCTCTTTGTTGTCCCAGGGGGATGCAGCTCATGTATCTGTAGGACCAATCAACAACCCCGACCCAGAGCGTGTCCGAAAGATGCCGGGGCATCGGGAGAGGGAAGTCCACGGTCACCCCTCTCAGACTGGTGGCTTTTCACTGTTGCGTATCATTGTTTCCTGGGCTGCACGCTCCTCCCAGCTACGTTGCTCGCAACCTGAAAGATGGATGAAAGACGTCATCAAATCTAGTGCCCAAGCTCAGGTACTCTGCGTATAACATTGTAAAAGGTCACAAATCTGTACCTCTGAGGCGTCTCGTGAGCTTGCAAAAAAAAAACAAAATAAAAAAATCGACTGCCTGTTATATACAAGTTATATTTAGCAGCGAGAATTTAATTTTAGCTTCAAGGATATTACATAGAATTACATGGAATTTACAGCACAGAAACAGGCCATTCGGCCCAACTGGCCTGTGCCAGTGTTTATGCTCCACACGAGCCTCCTCCCTCCCGACTTCATCTCACCCTATCAATATATCCTTCTATTCCCTTCTCCCTCATATACCTTCTCCTTAAAGAAAAGAGAGACTTGCATTTATATAACGCCTTTCATGACCTCAGGACGTCCCAAAGCATTTTACGGCCAATGAAGTATTTTCGAAGTGTAGTCCACTGTTGTAAATGTGGGAAACGCTGCAGCCAATTTGCGCACAGCAAGATCCCACAAACAGCAATGAAACAACCAGATCATCTGTTTTAGAGACGTTGGTTGAGGGATACATTTTGGCCAGGACACTGGGGAGAACTCCCCCTGCTCTTCTTCGAAATAGCGGCCGTGGGATCTTTTACCTCCACCTGAGAGGGCAGACGGGGCCTCGGTTTAACGTCTCATCCGAAAGACGGCATCTCCGACAGTGCAGCACTCCCTCAGTACTGCGCTGGGAGTGTCAGCCGATGGGCTCAAGTCTTAAATGCATCTGTGCTATTCGCCTCAACTACTCCTTGTGGGAGCGGGGGCTCTAACACATATATTCAGAACCTCTCTGGCCACAGGGGATGTGCCAGAGGACTGGAGAACCGCTAATGTAGTACCATTATTCAAGAAGGGGAGTAGGGAAAAACCGGGGAACTACAGGCCAGTGAGCCTAACATCAGTGGTAGGAAAATTATTGGAAAAAATTCTGAAGGACAAAATTAGTCTCCACTTGGAGAAGCAAGGATTAATCAGGGATAGTCAACATGGCTTTGTCAAGGGAAGATCATGTCTGACTAATTTGATTGAATTTTTTGAGGGGGTGACTAGGCGTGTGGATGAGGGTAACGCAGTGGATGTGGTATACATGGATTTCAGTAAGGCCTTCGATAAAGTCCCGCACAGGAGACTGGTCAAGAAGGTACAAGCCCATGGAGTCCAGGGTGCCTTGGCACTTTGGATACAAAACTGGCTTAGTGGCAGAAGGCAGAGGGTGATGGTCGAAGGTTGTTTTTGTGACTGGAAGCCTGTGGCCAGTGGGGTACCACAGGGATCTGTGCTGGGGCCCTTGCTGTTTGTGGTCTACATTAACGACTTGGATATGAATGTAAAAGGTATGATCAGTAAGTTCGCTGATGATACAAAAATTGGTAGGGTGGTAAATAGCGAGGAGGATAGCCTCAGTCTGCAGGACGATATAGATGGGTTGGTCAGATGGGCGGAACAGTGGCAAATGGAATTTAACCTGGAAAAGTGCGAGGTGATGCACTTTGGAGGGACTAACAAGGCAAGGGAATACACAATGAATGGGAAGACCCTAGGCAAGACAGAGGGTCAGAGGGATCTTGGTGTGCAAGTTCACAGATCCCTGAAGGCGGCGGAACAGGTAGATAAGGTGGCAAAGAAGGCATATGGGATACTTGCCTTTATTAGCCGAGGCATAGAATATAAGAGCAAGGAGGTTATGATGGAGCTGTATAAAACACTGGTTAGGCCACAGCTGGAGTACTGTGTGCAGTTCTGGTCGCCACACTACAGGAAGGATGTGATCGCTTTGGAGAGGGTGCAGAGGAGATTCACCAGGATGTTACCAGGGCTGGAGCGCTTCAGCTATGAAGAGAGACTGGGAAGATTGGGTTTGTTTTCCTTGGAGCAGAGGAGGCTGAGGGGGGACATGATTGAGGTGTACAAAATTATGAGGGGCACAGATAGGATGGATACTAAGGAGCTTTTTCCCTTCGTTGAGGGTTCTATAACAAGGGGGCATAGATTCAAGGTAAAAGGCGGGAGGTTTAGAGGGGATTTGAGAAAGAACTTTTTCACCCAGAGGGTGGTTGGAGTCTGGAACTCACTGCCTGAGAGGGTCGTGGAGGCAGGAACCCTCACAACATTCAAGAAGCATTTGGATGAGCACTTGAAATGCCATAGCATACAAGGCTACGGACCAAATGCTGGAATATGGGATTAGAGTAGACAGGGCTTGATGGCCGGCGCGGACACGATGGGCCGAAGGGCCTCTATCCGTGCTGTATGACTCTATGACTCTATGATTCTGTCCACTCTCTGGGTAAAGAGGTTTCTCCTGGAGAAACAACTAATGTTTGCTGCCATCTTGACTTAGCCTCCATGGATCAGAGAGCCAAAGCAATACCAGGAGGTCAGCGAGTGTCCAGCACCTGTCTCATTTGATTAGCAGGCACTGTACTACCACTAGGCCATGTTCTACCCTCCTCCCAAGCTACTTATACAGCCCCCCCAGGAAACTGTCCCTCTCCCACCTCCTTTCGTTACCGATGAGATCCTACAATTGACCTCAGTCTCCTGGGTAAGGGAAGGGAAGACTGACCGTCATTTACGCTCCTGATCACAATCCAGCAGCCCCTGGGGAGGGGAGGGGGGGCGAGGAGAGCAGAATGTGATGCCCCCCACGGTTGAATAGCCAGGTAACACTCACCACCAAAGCACATGCATCAGTGATGGCTGGTTGGGTGAGGCACTAGAGCAGGGCCAGGGCCTCTGGAACCAGCAAGGAATCACCGCCAGCCCTGCATGCCACCAACGTCACTCATTTTCCCTTCATTCTTCACTGCAACAAACATATGGCCGGTTAGACAAAATGGTGGCAAGACTGGGGCGGGGGTGGGGGGAGTAGGGCAATGGGGCTTTGCCATTTTATAAATCCAAGGAGGAATTCGGGAGAAACCTCTTTACCCAGAGAGTGGTGAGAATGTGGAACTCGGTTACCACATCACACCCAACCCAGCCATCACTGATGTGTGTGTGTGGTGAGTGTTGTCCGGCTATTCATCTGCAGGGGGCATCGCATTCTGTTGCGGAGTTGAGGCGAATAGCGTAGATGCATTTAAGGGGAAGCTGGATAAACACATGAGGGAGAGAGGAATAGAAGGATATGCCGATAGGGTGAGATGAAGTAGGGAGGGAGGGGGCCAGCGTGGAGCATCAACACCGGCACGGGCCAGTTGGGCCGAATGGCCTGTTCCTGTGCATTAAATTCTATGTAATTTTACAAAGGGACGGATCACTGGGACTGGATTGGGGCCACGTGCGATGGCGGTGCCTCTCACCACGCAGTGTCACTACCAATCCGATAAAAACTCTTACCTCTTCTTTTCAAGGCAAAATAAATGGCGATGGACATCAGCGTGGTCACAAACACCACAAAAATCGCAGACACAACGATGTTGGTTTCCTCGTTTGACTCCCAGCTTGCTCCTGGGAGCTCCGAGCGATCAGGTGGAACTCCTCCCTCGTAAGTCAAGTTCTCCCAGGAACTCCCGGAATATCCCGAGGACTTGAGAGTGGCTGGTGCCTCGGTCCCTGAAATTGCAGAAACGACACCATTGCCCCAGAGTTTCCTTTCAGACCCAGTCGTCCTCTTGTATTCTTTTCTGCGCTGCGGGCAGGACTCGTGGGCTGCGCCGTTCCGCAGGAATGGACCAACCCTCCCCAAAGTGGCCGTTTTCCATGTTCTGAGTCTAGGTGCGGGGGAGGGGGGCGGTGGGGTGGGTTGGGGGGCGGCTGGTCGGGGCAATGCAGCAAAGTCCCATTCTATCCTCAGCCGACATTCACGTGGGCAGCGAACCCTGGCAGGATACGGGTCTCGCACAGGATCACCGTGCCCCATTATAGCAGCCCCTCCCTTAGCCCTGGCTGTTCACTCAACTAAAGACCTTTCTTGGTCTGAAGGATGGGAAGAAAGAAAGAAAGAAAGAAAGGACAGAAAGAAAGCAAGAAAGCAAGAAAGCAAGCAAGCAAGCAAGAAAGAAAGAAAGCAAGCAAGCAAGCAAGAAAGAAAGCAAGAAAGCAAGCAAGAAAGCAAGAAAGCAAGCAAGAAAGCAAGCAAGAAAGCAAGCAAGAAAGAAAGCAAGCAAGAAAGCAAGCAAGAAAGAAAGCAAGCAAGCAAGAAAGAAAGCAAGCAAGAAAGCAAGCAAGAAAGAAAGAAAGCAAGAAAGCAAGCATGAAAGAAAGAAAGCAAGAAAGAAAGAAAGAAAGGAAGAAAGCAAGAAAGAAAGAAAGCAAGCAAGCAAGCAAGAAAGAAAGAAAGCAAGAAAGCAAGCATGAAAGAAAGAAAGCAAGAAAGAAAGAAAGAAAGGAAGAAAGCAAGAAAGAAAGAAAGCAAGCAAGCAAGCAAGAAAGAAAGAAAGCAAGAAAGAAAGAAAGAAAGGAAGAAAGCAAGAAAGAAAGAAAGAAAGGAAGAAAGAAAGAAAGAAAGCAAGCAAGCAAGCAAGAAAGAAAGAAAGAAAGAAAGAAAGCAAGCATGAAAGAAAGAAAGCAAGAAAGAAAGAAAGAAAGGAAGAAAGCAAGAAAGAAAGAAAGAAAGCAAGCAAGCAAGCAAGAAAGAAAGAAAGAAAGCAAGAAAGCAAGCATGAAAGAAAGAAAGCAAGAAAGAAAGAAAGAAAGGAAGAAAGAAAGAAAGACAGAAAGAAAGAAAGAAAGCAAGAAAGAAAGAAAGCAAGAAAGCAAGAAAGAAAGGAAGAAAGAAAGAAAGACAGAAAGAAAGAAAGAAAGCAAGAAAGAAAGAAAGCAAGAAAGCAAGAAAGAAAGCAAGAAAGAAAGAAAGCAAGAAAGAAAGAAAGAAAGACAGAAAGAAAGAAAGAAAGCAAGAAAGGAAGAAAGCAAGAAAGAAAGAAAGAAAGAAAGGAAGAAAGCAAGAAAGAAAGAAAGCAAGAAAGCAAGAAAGAAAGCAA
The DNA here is from genome assembly GCF_035084215.1 of Heptranchias perlo. NCBI lineage: Eukaryota > Metazoa > Chordata > Chondrichthyes > Hexanchiformes > Hexanchidae > Heptranchias > Heptranchias perlo. The sequence goes on along the minus strand of NC_090359.1, from coordinate 24,881,605 downwards.
GAAAGAAAGAACGACAGAAAGAAAGAAAGAAAGCAAGAAAGGAAGAAAGCAAGAAAGAAAGAAAGAAAGGAAGAAAGCAAGAAAGAAAGAAAGAAAGCAAGAAAGAAAGAAAGCAAGAAAGAAAGAAAGAAAGGAAGAAAGCAAGAAAGAAAGAAAGAAAGCAAGAAAGAAAGAAAGAAAGAAAGAAAGGAAGAAAGAAAGAAAGACAGAAAGAAAGAAAGAAAGCAAGAAAGCAAGAAAGAAAGAAAGAAAGGAAGAAAGAAAGAAAGCAAGAAAGAAAGAAAGAAAGCAAGAAAGAAAGAAAGAAAGGAAGAAAGCAAGAAAGAAAGAAAGAAAGCAAGAAAGAAAGAAAGAAAGAAAGAAAGGAAGAAAGAAAGAAAGACAGAAAGAAAGAAAGAAAGCAAGAAAGCAAGAAAGAAAGAAAGAAAGGAAGAAAGAAAGAAAGCAAGAAAGCAAGAAAGAAAGAAAGAAAGACAGAAAGAAAGAAAGAAAGAAAGAAAGACAGAAAGAAAGAAAGAAAGCAAGAAAGAAAGAAAGCAAGAAAGAAAGAAAGCAAGAAAGCAAGAAAGAAAGCAAGAAAGAAAGCAAGAAAGAAAGAAAGAAAGCAAGAAAGAAAGAAAGCAAGAAAGAAAGAAAGAAAGACAGAAAGAAAGAAAGCAAGAAAGAAAGAAAGCAAGAAAGAAAGCAAGAAAGAAAGAAAGAAAGGAAGAAAGCAAGAAAGAAAGAAAGAAAGCAAGCAAGCAAGCAAGAAAGAAAGAAAGAAAGCAAGAAAGCAAGCATGAAAGAAAGAAAGCAAGAAAGAAAGAAAGAAAGGAAGAAAGAAAGAAAGACAGAAAGAAAGAAAGAAAGCAAGAAAGAAAGAAAGCAAGAAAGCAAGAAAGAAAGGAAGAAAGAAAGACAGAAAGAAAGAAAGAAAGCAAGAAAGAAAGAAAGCAAGAAAGCAAGAAAGAAAGAAAGCAAGAAAGAAAGAAAGCAAGAAAGAAAGAAAGCAAGAAAGAAAGAAAGAAAGACAGAAAGAAAGAAAGAAAGCAAGAAAGGAAGAAAGCAAGAAAGAAAGAAAGAAAGGAAGAAAGCAAGAAAGAAAGAAAGCAAGAAAGCAAGAAAGAAAGCAAGAAAGAAAGAAAGCAAGAAAGAAAGAAAGAAAGACAGAAAGAAAGAAAGAAAGCAAGAAAGGAAGAAAGCAAGAAAGAAAGAAAGAAAGGAAGAAAGCAAGAAAGAAAGAAAGAAAGCAAGAAAGAAAGAAAGCAAGAAAGAAAGAAAGAAAGGAAGAAAGCAAGAAAGAAAGAAAGAAAGCAAGAAAGAAAGAAAGAAAGAAAGAAAGGAAGAAAGAAAGAAAGACAGAAAGAAAGAAAGAAAGCAAGAAAGCAAGAAAGAAAGAAAGAAAGGAAGAAAGAAAGAAAGCAAGAAAGAAAGAAAGAAAGCAAGAAAGAAAGAAAGAAAGGAAGAAAGCAAGAAAGAAAGAAAGAAAGCAAGAAAGAAAGAAAGAAAGAAAGAAAGGAAGAAAGAAAGAAAGACAGAAAGAAAGAAAGAAAGCAAGAAAGCAAGAAAGCAAGAAAGAAAGGAAGAAAGAAAGAAAGCAAGAAAGCAAGAAAGCAAGAAAGAAAGAAAGAAAGACAGAAAGAAAGAAAGAAAGCAAGAAAGAAAGAAAGCAAGAAAGAAAGAAAGCAAGAAAGCAAGAAAGAAAGCAAGAAAGAAAGAAAGAAAGAAAGACAGAAAGAAAGAAAGAAAGAAAGAAAGAAAGAAAGAAAGAAAGAAAGCAAGAAAGAAAGGAAGAAAGACAGAAAGAAAGCAAGAAAGAAAGAAAGAAAGAAAGAAAGAAAGAAAGAAAGAAAGCAAGAAAGAAAGCAAGAAAGAAAGCAAGAAAGAAAGACAGAAAGAAAGAAAGCAAGAAAGAAAGAAAGAAAGAAAGACAGAAAGAAAGAAAGAAAGAAAGAAAGAAAGAAAGAAAGAAAGACAGAAAGAAAGAAAGAAAGAAAGAAAGAAAGAAAGAAAGAAAGAAAGCAAGAAAGAAAGGAAGAAAGACAGAAAGAAAGCAAGAAAGAAAGAAAGAAAGAAAGAAAGAAAGAAAGAAAGAAAGGAAGAAAGACAGAAAGAAAGAAAGAAAGAAAGAAAGAAAGACAGAAAGAAAGAAAGAAAGAAAGAAAGAAAGAAAGACAGAAAGAAAGAAAGAAAGAAAGAAAGAAAGAAAGAAAGACAGAAAGAAAGAAAGAAAGAAAGAAAGAAAGAAAGCAAGAAAGAAAGACAGAAAGAAAGAAAGCAAGAAAGAAAGAAAGAAAGCAAGAAAGAAAGCAAGAAAGAAAGAAAGCAAGAAAGAAAGAAAGAAAGAAAGACAGAAAGAAAGAAAGAAAGAAAGAAAGAAAGAAAGACAGAAAGAAAGAAAGCAAGAAAGAAAGAAAGAAAGAAAGAAAGAAAGCAAGAAAGAAAGCAAGAAAGAAAGAAAGAAAGCAAGAAAGAAAGAAAGAAAGAAAGAAAGCAAGAAAGAAAGCAAGAAAGAAAGAAAGAAAGAAAGAAAGCAAGAAAGAAAGCAAGAAAGAAAGAAAGAAAGCAAGAAAGAAAGAAAGAAAGCAAGAAAGAAAGCAAGAAAGAAAGAAAGCAAGAAAGAAAGAAAGAAAGAAAGACAGAAAGAAAGAAAGAAAGAAAGAAAGAAAGAAAGACAGAAAGAAAGAAAGAAAGAAAGAAAGAAAGAAAGCAAGAAAGAAAGGAAGAAAGACAGAAAGAAAGCAAGAAAGAAAGAAAGAAAGAAAGAAAGAAAGAAAGAAAGAAAGGAAGAAAGACAGAAAGAAAGAAAGAAAGAAAGAAAGACAGAAAGAAAGAAAGAAAGAAAGAAAGACAGAAAGAAAGAAAGAAAGAAAGAAAGAAAGACAGAAAGAAAGAAAGAAAGAAAGAAAGAAAGAAAGCAAGAAAGAAAGGAAGAAAGACAGAAAGAAAGAAAGAAAGAAAGAAAGAAAGAAAGAAAGACAGAAAGAAAGAAAGAAAGAAAGAAAGAAAGCAAGAAAGAAAGGAAGAAAGACAGAAAGAAAGCAAGAAAGAAAGAAAGAAAGAAAGCAAGAAAGAAAGAAAGAAAGAAAGCAAGAAAGAAAGAAAGAAAGAAAGCAAGAAAGAAAGAAAGAAAGAAAGAAAGGAAGAAAGAAAGGAAGAAAGACAGAAAGCAAGAAAGAAAGGAAGAAAGACAGAAAGAAAGCAAGAAAGAAAGAAAGAAAGAAAGGAAGAAAGACAGAAAGAAAGCAAGAAAGAAAGAAAGAAAGAAAGCTAGAAAGAAAGGAAGAAAGACAGAAAGAAAGCAAGAAAGAAAGAAAGAAAGAAAGCAAGAAAGAAAGGAAGAAAGACAGAAAGAAAGAAAGAAAGAAAGAAAGAAAGAAAGCAAGAAAGAAAGGAAGAAAGACAGAAAGAAAGCAAGAAAGAAAGAAAGAAAGCAAGAAAGAAAGGAAGAAAGACAGAAAGAAAGCAAGAAAGAAAGAAAGAAAGAAAGAAAGCAAGAAAGAAAGGAAGAAAGACAGAAAGAAAGCAAGAAAGAAAGAAAGAAAGAAAGAAAGCAAGAAAGAAAGGAAGAAAGAAAGAAAGCAAGAAAGAAAGCAAGAAAGAAAGACAGAAAGAAAGAAAGAAAGCAAGAAAGAAAGGAAGAAAGAAAGAAAGCAAGAAAGAAAGCAAGAAAGAAAGAAAGAAAGAAAGACAGAAAGAAAGAAAGAAAGAAAGAAAGAAAGAAAGAAAGAAAGGAAGAAAGAAAGAAAGAAAGAAAGAAAGACAGAAAGAAAGCAAGAAAGAAAGGAAGAAAGAAAGAAAGCAAGAAAGAAAGCAAGAAAGAAAGAAAGAAAGAAAGACAGAAAGAAAGGAAGAAAGAAAGAAAGCAAGAAAGAAAGCAAGAAAGAAAGAAAGAAAGAAAGACAGAAAGAAAGAAAGAAAGAAAGAAAGAAAGAAAGAAAGAAAGAAAGAAAGCAAGAAAGAAAGAAAGACAGAAAGAAAGAAAGAAAGACAGAAAGAAAGAAAGAAAGACAGAAAGAAAGCAAGAAAGAAAGAAAGCAAGAAAGAAAGGAAGAAAGAAAGAAAGCAAGAAAGAAAGCAAGAAAGAAAGAAAGAAAGAAAGACAGAAAGAAAGAAAGAAAGAAAGAAAGAAAGAAAGAAAGAAAGCAAGAAAGAAAGAAAGACAGAAAGAAAGAAAGAAAGACAGAAAGAAAGAAAGAAAGACAGAAAGAAAGAAAGAAAGAAAGAAAGAAAGAAAGAAAGCAAGAAAGAAAGAAAGAAAGAAAGAAAGAAAGAAAGACAGAAAGAAAGAAAGAAAGAAAGAAAGAAAGAAAGCAAGAAAGAAAGCAAGACAGAAAGAAAGAAAAAGAAAGAAAGAAAGAAAGAAAGAAAGAAAGAAAGAAAGAAAGCAAGAAAGAAAGAAAGAAAGCAAGAAAGAAAGAAAGACAGAAAGAAAGAAAGAAAGACAGAAAGAAAGAAAGAAAGAAAGACAGAAAGAAAGAAAGAAAGAAAGAAAGAAAGAAAGAAAGAAAGAAAGCAAGAAAGAAAGAAAGACAGAAAGAAAGAAAGAAAGAAAGAAAGACAGAAAGAAAGAAAGAAAGAAAGAAAGAAAGAAAGACAGAAAGAAAGAAAGAAAGAAAGAAAGAAAGAAAGAAAGCAAGAAAGAAAGAAAGAAAGAAAGACAGAAAGAAAGAAAGAAAGAAAGAAAGAAAGAAAGAAAGAAAGACAGAAAGAAAGAAAGAAAGAAAGAAAGAAAGAAAGCAAGAAAGAAAGCAAGAAAGAAAGAAAGAAAGAAAGACAGAAAGAAAGAAAGAAAGAAAGACAGAAAGAAAGAAAGAAAGAAAGAAAGAAAGAAAGACAGAAAGAAAGAAAGAAAGAAAGAAAGAAAGAAAGCAAGAAAGAAAGGAAGAAAGAAAGAAAGAAAGACAGAAAGAAAGAAAGAAAGCAAGAAAGAAAGAAAGCAAGAAAGAAAGCAAGAAAGAAAGAAAGAAAGCAAGAAAGAAAGAAAGAAAGCAAGAAAGAAAGACAGAAAGAAAGAAAGCAAGAAAGAAAGAAAGAAAGCAAGAAAGAAAGCAAGAAAGAAAGAAAGAAAGAAAGAAAGCAAGAAAGAAAGGAAGAAAGAAAGAAAGAAAGAAAGCAAGAAAGAAAGCAAGAAAGAAAGGAAGAAAGAAAGACAGAAAGAAAGAAAGAAAGAAAGCAAGAAAGAAAGCAAGAAAGAAAGGAAGAAAGAAAGAAAGAAAGAAAGACAGAAAGAAAGAAAGAAAGAAAGAAAGAAAGAAAGACAGAAAGAAAGAAAGAAAGAAAGACAGAAAGAAAGAAAGACAGAAAGAAAGAAAGAAAGAAAGAAAGAAAGAAAGAAAGAAAGCAAGAAAGCAAGAAAGAAAGGAAGAAAGAAAGAAAGAAAGAAAGACAGAAAGAAAGAAAGAAAGAAAGAAAGAAAGAAAGCAAGAAAGACAGAAAGCAAGAAAGAAAGAAAGAAAGAAAGAAAGAAAGAAAGAAAGAAAGAAAGAAAGAAAGAAAGACAGAAAGAAAGAAAGAAAGAAAGAAAGAAAGAAAGAAAGCAAGAAAGAAAGAAAGAAAGAAAGAAAGAAAGAAAGACAGAAAGAAAGAAAGAAAGAAAAAAAGCAAGAAAGAAAGAAAGCAAGAATGAAAGAAAGCAAGAAAGAAAGAAAGAAAGAAAGGAAGAAAGAAAGAAAGAAAGAAAGAAAGAAAGAAAGAAAGAAAGAAAGAAAGAAAGAAAGAAAGAAAGAAAGAAAGAAAGAAAGAAAGAAAGAAAGAAAGAAAGAAAGAAAGAAAGACAGAAAGGAAGAAAGAAAGAAAGAAAGAAAGAAAGACAGAAAGAAAGAAAGAAAGAAAGAAAGAAAGAAAGAAAGAAAGACAGAAAGCAAGAAAGAAAGAAAGAAAGAAAGAAAGAAAGAAAGAAAGACAGAAAGAAAGAAAGAAAGAAAGAAAAAAAGCAAGAAAGAAAGAAAGCAAGAATGAAAGAAAGCAAGCAAGACAGAACTTGCATTTATATAGTGCCTTTCACAACCTCAGGATGTCCCAAAGCACCTTACAGCCAATGAAGTACTTTTGAAGTGTCGTCACTGTTGAAAACGGGGCAGCCAATTTGCGCACAGCAAGATCCCACAAACAGCAATGTGATAATGACCTATTTTAGAGACGTTACTTGAGTTCTCGCCAGCCCCCCTTCAAAATAGCGGCCGTGGGATCTTTTACCTCCACCTGGGAGGGCGGACGGGGCCTCGGTTTAACGTCTCAGCCGCGAGACGGCACCTCCGACAGTGCAGCGCTCCCTCAGTACCGGCACTGGGAGTGTCGGCCCGGATTTTGCGCTCGAGCCTCTGGAGTGGGACTCGAACCCACGACCCTCTGACTCGGAGGCGAGAGAGAGAGAGAGAGAGAGTGTGTGAGCCACGGCTGACACCGGCATGACTTTAAAACGGGGACTGGAATATGATTGAATGAATCCCGCCTAATTCTAGCTCCACAAAACCTGGAGACTGCACTAATTCCTCACTCCACATGTGCAACGCCACGGGGAGACTGAATAGTGGAGTGAGAGATAGTTTCTCTCCGAAGCCCTGACCGGTTTCCTGGGGAACAGTTTCGCTCACCTTCCTGTACAGATACGGTCGTCTCCGCGCACATCGCCCTGCTATACGGGTTCACGGTGGTGATGAGACACGTGTACATTCCCCCGTCTCCGAGGTCCAGCTTCCTGATGCTCAGGGTAGCGTTTCCCTCCGTGAACCAGTCCGGCCCCAGTCCCGTCCTGTCCCTGAACCTGGGGTCCTGCTCCGTGTTTTCCGTGTGATCCGCCCGGTCGTGCACCACCGTGAGGTTCTCTCCCCTGGTCAGCTGCCAGACCACCATGTACTCCGAGGGGTCCTCGCCGACCCAGGTGAACGGGCAGGGCAAATGGACAGCGTCTCCAGAGTGGGCCTCGACCGTATCCTGCTGATTCCCGCAGGAGAGACGCCCTGTGGGGAGGAGAAATGTGTCTTGAGAAGGACGATTTCCACACGATGCAAATTAGGGGACTACCAATAATGCAGCTGGAGCACCCACATTAGAAAGAACTTGCATTTATATAGCGCCTTTCACAACCTCAGGACGTCCCAAAGCGCTTTACAGCCAATGGAGTTGTTTTTGAAATGTTGTCACCGTTTGTGATGTGTATTACTGCTCAGAAACAGGCCATTCGGCCCAACTGGTCTATGCTCCACACGAGCCTCCTCCCTCCCTACTTCATCTCACCCTATCACCATATCCTTCCATTCCTTTCTCCCTCATGTGTTTATCTAGCTTCCCCTCAACTACTCCTTGTGGTAGCGAGTTCCCCATTCTCACCACTCTCCGGGTGAAGAAGTTTCTCCTGAATTCCCGATTGGATTTATTGGTGACCGTCTTATATTTATGACCCCTAGTTCTGGTCTCCCCCACAAGTGGAAACAGCTTCTCTACGTCTACCCTATCAAACCCCTTCCATAATCTTAAAGACCTCAATCAGGCCACTTCTCAGCCTTCACTTTTCTAGAGAAAAGAGCCCCAGTCTGTTAATCTTTCCTGATAGTTATAACCTCTCAATTCCGGTCTCATCCTTGGGAATCTTTTATTTGCTTTTCTTTCCAGTGACTCTATATCCTTTTTTGTAATACGGAGACCAGGACAGTGCACAATATTCCAAGTGTGGCTCGAAAATTAAGAAACCAGAATTTGGATGGGTCACAGGTGCAGAGATTGCAAATAACAAGCTGTACCGTTGAAACAAAGGAGCTGGCGCCTTTGGGTTTTGAGGAGAAGGTGAGGGAGCTAATTGTGTTCTCGATGGGAAAAATATAGTCCATTGCAAATTCAAGATTTCCCCACTCTGTGCCTTCCTGCCATCTAAATATTTGTCTAAACTTTCAAACAATACTGGTGAATCCTCCTGGTGTTGCTCGCATGAAGTCAGATGACACCCTGTTTCATAAGGACAGGCCCGTGATGGACAATGTATTATTCTGCTGCTAAGGCGGAGCCCGTGGGCAAAAGGTTTGTCTCTTCAAGGCCTCCTGGTCTAATTAGCTGTGAATAAACTTCCGCTCGTCCAGAGCTCTGCTGCCCGTATCTATCCCGCACCAAAGTCCCTCTCACCCCTCGCCCCGCTCCCTGTACCCCAAAGCCTCCAATCTTAAAATTCTCATCCTTGTGTTTAAATCCCTTCATGGCCTCACCCCCCCTGGTTTTAATCGCTGAATACTAAGGAGAATAGTTTGTACACTGAGCCATGCTGTGTTATACTCAACCGTTGATATCTTTAGAAGAGCCAAGAGTTATTTGAACAGGATTAAGTCGAGTGATTAGAAAGCAAACCCAACTGGGTATCGCTGTACTCGCAAACAAATCTCAGGTGGACAATGTCCAAAATTGAACGCGGGAGAAACAGTCTGAACTTCTCCCAACTGGAATTCATGTTAGACGAGTACAGACTTTCCAGGACCGTTCTGAGGTGTTAACAGTTGGTGGTACTCTCACCTCTGAGTCAGATAGATCATTGGGTTCAAGTCCCCGCTCCGCAGACTCGAACGCAAAACCTAGGCCGATGAGTCACTGCAGTACTGAGGGAGTGCTGCGCTGTCGGAGGTGCCGTCTTTCCGATGAGACGTTAAACCCAAGGCCCCCGTCTGCCTATTCAGGTGGACGTAAATTATCCCACCCTGCTGATTAAGTCCTGCTGTAGGGGCTTGAACCCGTGGCCTTCTGAAGGCAAAGATTAAAGCCTGTGTGGGTTGCCCTGTTAAAAGCTACAACCTGCTTCAGCAAAGAACGGTCATACTAAGCGATGATTAATGTGAGCAGTTTGTCATAAATACCCGAAACGGAATCAGAAAGTTTCCAAGAGTGAATCACGTTATAGAAATCATAGCACAAGTTATAGCCTCCTCGTGACTGCACTGGAAATTTTATTTTTGTTTTGTAGAAAAAATACTCAATTTATTTATAGCATTGCCAAAAACCCCATCTCTAGAGCTGATAGTAGCTCTACAGCTTAACATAGAAACATAGAAAGTAGGAGCAAGAGTAGGCCATTCGGCCCTTCAGGCCTGCTCCACCATTCAAAATGATCATGGCTGATCGTCTAACTCAGTACCCTGTTCCCGCTTTTTCCCCGTATCCCTTGATCCCTTTAGCATTAAGAAATATATCTACCTGCTTCTTGAATACATCTAATGACTTGGCCTCCACTGCCTTCTGTGGTAGAGAATTCCACAGGTTCACCACCCTCTGAGTGAAGAAATTTCTCCTCATCTCGGTTCTAAATGGCATACCCCGTATCCTGAGACTGTGACCCCTGGTTCTGGACTCCCCAGCCATCGGGAGCATCCTCCCTGCATCTAGTCTGTCGCGTCTAACGGGGCCTAAACAACAACAACTTGAATTTATATAGCGCCTTTAACGTCCCGAGGCTCTTCACAGGAGCGTAAATCAGACAAAATTTGACACCGAGTCACATAAGGAGATATTAGGACCAGGTGACCAAAAGCTTGGTCAAAGAGGTAGGTTTTAAGGAGCGTCTTAAAGGAGGAGAGAGAGGCGGAGAGGTTTAGGGAGGGAATTCCAGAGCTTAGGGCCCGAGGCGGCTGAGAGCACGGCCGCCAATGGTGGAGTGAAGGAAATCGGGTGCTGGACAAGAGGCCGGAGTTGGAGGAGCGCAGAGATCTCGGAGGGTTGCCAGGTTGGAGGAGGCTACAGAGAGAGACTTGAAGAGCTGGTCAAGCAATGAGGTGAGGCAAGCATGAGTTAACCTTGGCCTTATACCTGCCTTGCACCACACAAGGCCTAAGAGACTCAGTACTCAGGGTCGTGAACAGCGTTCGACACCGGGGGGGGTGGGGGGGCGGAATCTCTCACTCACTATCAAATAATATCACTACTGCAATTTAGGTGTGCGCCATGGCTCAGTTGGGAGCTCTCTCTCCTCAGAGTCAGAAGCTCATAGATTCTAGGTCCTTCAGCACAAAATCTAGGCGGACACTCCCAGTGCCAGTACTGAGGGGGAGCGCCGCGCTGTCGGGAGGCGCCGTCTTTCGGATGCGACGTTAAACCGAGGCCACCCCCCCGCCCGTCTGCCCTCTCAGGCGGACGTAAAAGATCCCGCGGCCGCCATTGCAAGAAGAGCAGAGGTGGGGGGGGGGGAGTTCTCCCCCCCGGTGTCCCGGGGCCCAATATTCGTCTCTCGACCAGCATCACTAAAAACACGACGGCCCGGTCGTTATCACGTTGCTGTTTGTGGGATCTTGCTGTGCGCAAATCGGCTGCCGTGTCTCCCAACAGTGACTGCACTTCAAAAGTGGCTGCAAAGCGCGTTGGGACGTCCTGAGGTCGTGAAAGGCGCTATATAAATGCAAGTTCCTTTCTTTCTGAGCACGAAACCGCCTTTTTTTGCGGCCAGCCTTACAAAACACATCCATCACCTGAAGGGGGGCAGTTCTCTTTCCAGATGGAGCTGCTGTCCCTCCGCCTTCCTCCACCTTCTTTGGCCAACACACACACACACGGAAGGGCAATGCTCCCGACACTCACGCCACTCGGAGAAAAAAGAAAACGGTCCGTTACCATGGAGACGGAACGGGGCCTACCTGCTCGTGTGAGTCCAGCCAAAACCCAGAGAGCGGGAAGCAGCCCGTGAGTCTTCATTTGCCTGACAGCGAGAGGCTGAAAATCTTCGTTCTGACCTTGCAATGGGAGAATTTACTGCGTCCTCACTGCTCGGGGGGAGGCGGGAGGCGGGGGGGGGGGACGACTTCCCATTGCAGGATCAGTCAAATGCTTGCCTGCAGCTGCTTCCGCATTGTCTCTCAGCATCTTATGATGGTTTCCGTAGGGTCCTAACTCCCACCATCTCCTAATGCAGGCCTGGATTACTAGTCTAGTTATGTAACGACAACAACTTGCATCTATATAGCGCCTTTAACACGGTAAAACGTCCCGAGGCGCTTCACAGGAGCGACTGACAAACAAAATTTGACACCGAGCCACATAAGGAGATATTAGGTGATCAAGAGCACCAGTCCCGTCGATCTCCTCCCTGGCCCCCGATCTTCCCCCCCGGCCCCTCGATCTCCTCCCCGGCCCCTCGATCTCCTCCCCGGCCCCATGATCTTCTCTCCGGCCCCTCGATCTCCTCCCCGGCCCCCCGATCTCCTCCCCGGCCCCGCCGATCTCCTCCCCGGCTCCCCAATTTCCTCCCCGGGCCCCCCAGTCTTCTCCCCGGCCCCCCAATTTCCTCCCCGGCCCCATGATCTTCTCCCCGGCCCCTCGATCTCCTCCCCGGCCCCTCGATCTCCTCCCCGGCCCCCCGATCTCCTCCCCGGCCCCCCGATCTCCTCCCCGGCCCCTCGATCTCCTCCCCGGCCCCTCGATCTCCTCCCCGGCCCCCCGATCTCCTCTCCGGCCCCTCGATCTCCTCCCCGGCCCCTCGATCTCCTCCCCGGCTCCCCAATTTCCTCCCCGGGCCCCCCAGTCTTCTCCCCGGCCCCCCAATTTCCTCCCCAGGCCCCCGATCTTCCCCCTGGCCCCCCTCCCCCCCCGATCTCCTCCCCACCCCCTCCAATGTCCTCTCTGGCCCATCTGATCTCCTCCTCGGCCGATGATCCCTCCCTCCCTCCCTCTGATCCCCGCTGCGGCCTGCTTCCGCAGGCCTCCCTGCCCCGGCACCCAGCCTGCCTGTCAATCAGCTCGAAGCCCAGAAGTAAAATTTACTGGCCTCGTGCCCTGCCAACTTACCTTCCGGGTTTCACACCCGAAAATTATCCCCCCACCCACCCACCCACCCACCCACCCACCGCTCCCTTCCTGCCTCGAAGTCAAAATTCTGCCCAGGGAGTGGCCGAGGCCATTGGGAGATTTGAACGGGAGGTCAAGAATTTTAAAATTGGGGAGTTGTCGGACCGGGGGCCAATGTAAGTCAGCGAGCACCGCGGGGCGGCGGGAGGGGCGATGGGTGAACGGGACTTGGTCCGAGTTAGGATACGGGGCAGCAGAGTTTTGGATGAGCTGGAGGGTCGAAGGTTGGACAGGTAATTATTCCAGTTTCTCCCACTGCACGCTGGGGCCTGTAACCCGGAGGGCACTGGGGCAAATTGCAGCACCCCTGGCAACCATTCCGGCTGAGATCAGGCTGCCTCAGTAACAGACGAGGCATTGCGCGTGTGTAAGTGAGTCAATTGTAAACAATTTTACAACACCAAGTTATAGTCCAGCAATTTTATTTTAAATTCACAAGCTTTCGGAGGCTTCCCCCTTCCTCAGGTAAATGTTCCTCAGAGACATTTACCTGAGGAAGGAGGAAGCCTCCGAAAGCTTGTGAATTTAAAATAAAATTGCTGGACTATAACTTGGTGTTGTAAAATTGTTTACAATTGTCAACCCCAGTCCATCACCGGCATCTCCACATCATAAGTGAGTCAAAGCACACCTTCCCACCGTGACACCCTCACAACCGTTAAACGAGCTCAAACTTCACCAGTATTTTACCAAAAAAAAAACGCTTCAACTACTGCTTAGCAAAGGGTCAGCGATCTTTGTGGGCAGTGGGGGAACGGAGGAGATCTGGGTCTTTGACTCAACCACTTCAACACTGTGAAAGATTTTAAATAGAACTGAGGCCCTCTTTCTGAATCGGCGGTACTGAGAAATTCACACTGGGAAAGCCCTGCATTTCGATATCTGCTGTGTGCTGAGTGATTTATTTTACTGCTGTGGAGGGGGGGGACGTGGAGAGTTAGAGGAAATCCCCTTGGGCTCATCAGCGTCCCTCGATTCGGATGGTGAAACAAAAAAAGCACCAGTTTGGTGGTGGTGGGGGGGTCTGGGGGGGTTCTCCCGCTCCTGATCGGTATCCAGTGACCCGCCCACGCACCAAGATGGAACTAGTGCTGGGGTGAGGACGGGATCGGGCTCAGCCGCGATGCCCCACTCGGTCGAATAGCCGTTCCGCTCCACGTGTGCGGAATAGCCAGTTGGGACGAGGCACTGGAGGTGGGGGTGGGGGGGGGGGGGACGGGGACGTGGAGAGTTAGAGGAAATCCCCTTGGGCTCAGCGTCCCTCGATTAGGATGCTGAAACAAAAAAAGCACCAGTTTGGGAGGGGTTGGGGGGGGGTGGGGGGGGTTCTCTCGCTCCTGATCCAGTGACCCACCCCACCCCACCCATCAAGATGGAACTAGTGTTGGGTTGAGGACGGGATCAGGCTCAGCCGCGATGCCCCACTCGGTCGAATAGCCGTTCCGCTCCACGTGTGCAGAATAGCCAGTTGGGACGAGGCACTGGGTTGGGGTGGGGGGGGGAATGGAAGGGACGTCTGTTGGAGGAGTGGGAGAGAAGGGAGGGAGGTAAATCGGTTCTGAGGGGGGGAGTGAGGAATAAAATATCGGCAAAGGGATAAGAGCGATGGGGCGCAATGGTACAAGTCTGGCATCGAGGCAGTTCAAACCCAGCTTTGTATCAGGAACCAGGGTAATTACCAGCTCTACAAGAGAAAGAGAGGCTTGCATTTATATAGCGCCTTTCACAACCTCAGGACGTCCCGAAGCGCTTTACAGCCAATGAAGTACTTTTGAAGTGTAGTCACTGTTGTTATGTAGGGAAACTCGGCAGCCAATTTGCGCACAGCGAGATCCCACAAACAGCAACGTGATAATGATCAGATCATCTGTTCTTAGTGATGTTGGTTGAGGGGTAAATATTGGCCCCAGGACACCGGGGGAGAGCTCGAAATAGTGGCCGTGGGATCTTTTACGTCCAGATTTATTTCCAGACGGCGAGGAGCGATATCTTATCAGTCATCTGGCGGCGAGCAGCTGTGTCAATTTTGCTCTGCTGAAAAGCACCTGATAATTGTGGATAGTCCCTAACTTTAGTTTTCTAATTCAGCAACTGTCTGGCTCCCCGAGGGGATGACTTAATTTGCCTGGAAGATTGCCAAATCCAACTCAACAGCAACTAGAATTAAAGGAGCAGTGACCTCCTGTGTGCGAAAAAAAATACTCATTGGCAAAGCAAGATATATGATTACCTACAACACAAACGGGGTCAAGATCTGGGATTACTGACTTACAGAAAAAAAACATTTCTCCCCCCCCCCCACAAGGCTTATTCCAGACGGTCCCTTTAAGAAACGAAGGCACAGAAATAGCTCAGCCCCCCTGCAGCGCTAAAAAGTCCCACATGCGTGGCCGAAACTGGCGGAGTCTCTTCCTCCTATTCGACCTGCCTTGGCGTCTCGTCTTTTTTTTCCCAGAATCTCTGCGACCTGCGGACAAAACGATTCGCTTCAGAAAGCTGCAACTCGCAGACTGGGAGCAGCCGGAGCTTTCGGGGACGGAGAGATTGTGCACGCAGACAGCTGCTTGCAGCTGTTACCTTGTACGTCAAAGTCTCAGTCCCGGGTAAGTGATTTTTGCCACAGACACAAAAAAAAAGTGTTTGTGCAAGACGCGATCAAGTTAAAGGGGACATGTAGTTCCTCCTCTCCAGCCTGGAAAGGATTTTTGCCGATTATTTTTCCTTGAAGGCCACGTCCCTTTAAGGGCGCATTCCAGGAAAGTTCAACGCCTTGGTGTTGCTAAAGCGTCTCCTTGGAAACAAGAGACTTTTGGCGATGATTGCCCTGGATGACAGCATTCATGTGTTTATGCAGGGGAACGATAAGTGGGGGCCTGGTGCTGTGCAATTGCAAGTCTGCCTTAAAAAAAAGAACCTGCATTTGTATAGCGCCTTTCACGGCCTCGGGACGTCCCGAAGTGCTTTACAGCTAACGAAGTGCTTTCTGAAGTGCAGTCACTGTTGTAATGTAGGAAACACGGCAGCCAATTTGCGCACAGCGAGATCCCACAAACAGCAATGAGATAATGACCAGATAATCTGTTTTTTTTTAAATTATATTAGTCTGTGCAACTAGTGCAGTTTAATGGGAAGTAGCAGCCAACAATTTCTGCTTTTGGCTTCAAAGCGAACTCTGTCTGGTCTCTGCCCAGAGGTGGGCATCACCTCCTCACTGACGAGTTCTTCACTTCTCCTCCTGCGGATCGAGTCCGCACACACACACACACACACACACAAGGAGCCTTCAGTTGGCGCCAGCTTGTTGGCCTTCTCCTGACCAACGGTGACAGGTCCGCGGTATTGGCCGAAAGCAATAGTCTCGAGGTTTGTTTGCTTCAGTAAAATCGACGGCGGATCCAAGCAGAGATCAATTTTTTTTTATTGCAAACTACACCAGCAAATAATGACTAAATCGCAGCTGAAAGATTGGCAAATGACGTGACTGACCATCACTTTTTTGCGATTTCGCACCTCAGGCTTTGATTGCACGCACTGACACGTCACCTGCTTTGAACACGCGGGAATAGATCTCGACTTTGTCCGATAACGTAAAACGGGCGATCGCACCTCGGCAGGACCTTCGAAGTCAACGGATGTAAAACAGGCTGCCGACTCACTATCGTCTGTTTCACACCATCGCACAAAAATCAAAATCTAAACCCACCGTTCGAACGCGAGTCTTTCAAAATCTGAGAATGGTTGTGTTGGTGGATCGGGCTGTACCCAGTCACAATTCCGCTTAATTTCCTAGTTTCCTGCTCTGTGCAGCTAGATTAACCTCCTCGGCCATTACCCAACTGGTTAAAGTGGTTGATAAACCACTCGCCGGAGACAAACTGATCATCGTGCCAGTTTGGCTCAGTTGGTAGCACTCCTGCCTCTGGTTGTGGGTTCGAGTCCCACTTCCAAGACGTGAGCACATAGTCCAGGCTGACGCTCCCACTGCAGTACAGCGAAGAAATCACATCGTGAGTATCTCAATCAGCAAACCGGGAACATTCATTCATACATTCAGTGATGTGGAGAGACTGGAGAAGCTGGGGTTGTTCTCCTTAGAGCAGAGAGGGTTAAGGGGAGATTTAATAGAGGTGTTCAAAATGTGGGGTTTTGATAGAGTCAATAAGGAGAAATTGTTTCCACTGGCAGGAGGGTCGGTAACCAGAGGACACAGATTTAAGATAATTGGCAAAAGAGCCAGAGGCGAGATGAGGGGAATTTATTTACACAGCGAGTTGTTATGATCTGGAATGCGCTGCCTGAAAGGGTGGTGGAAGCAGATTCAACAGTAACTTTCAAAAGGGAATTGGATGTAGTCTTGAAAAGGAAAAAACTTGCAGGGCTATGGGGAGCGGGACTAATTGGATAGCTCTTTCGAAGAGCCGGCACAGGCACGATGGGCTGAATGGCCTCCTTCTGTGCTGTAAGATTCTATGCTTCCTGGTAGCAAGGTGCTACGTCGGCAACAGAGCCTCGTAGTTTTGCGTGCAACGTTGGTAATCCAGCTTTCGAGGAGACTGATGCATTGGCGAGGGTTCAGAAACCAACATTACAAGGAGGAGTCCGGGGGCTGAGGTCCATTGAAAGGATCACCAAACCGGACTTACTTTCATTGGAGAATAGACTGAGAGGGGGCACGGTGCAGGGTTTCAACATGATGACGGCAACTTACATAGGAGCCAACTGTAACTTGGGCTGAGTGCAGAACAAGTGGACGCAACCAGGGCTTCCAGGTACACCAGTTAATGGTGTGTCAGTTAACCCCTTTGAAAAAGACTGAAAGTTAGAAGGACAAGTATAGATAAAAATGGTCAAATGTTGTGTGGAACATGTTGGTCCCGAGAACCACGAAGGTTACAGAGAATGTTCAGCTCAGAAACAGGCCATTCGGCCCAACAGGTCCATCCCGGTGTTTATGCTCTGCATGAGTCTCCTCCCTCACTACTCCATCTCACCCTATCAGCATATCCTTCTATTCCTTTCTGCCTCATGTGTTTATCCAGCGTCCCCTTAAATGCATCTGTGCTATTCGCCTCAACTACTCCATGTGGGAGCGAGTTCCACATTCTAACCACTCTCTGGGTAAAGAAGTTTCTCCTGAATTCCCTATTGGATTTATTAGTGACTATCTTATATTTATGGCCCCTAGTTCTGGTCTCCCCCTCAAGTGGAAACATCTTCTCTACGTCTACCCTATCAAACCCTTTCATAATCACCCCTCAGCCTTCTCATTTCTAGAGAAAAGAGCCCCAGCCTGCTCAGTCTTTACTGATAGCTATAACTTCTCAGTTCTGGTATCATCCTAGTAAATCTTTTTTGTACCTTCTCCAGTGCCTCTATATCCTTCTTATAATACGGAGACCAGAACAGTGCACAATACTCCAAGGTTTTATACAAGTTTAACATAACTTCTCCGCTTTTCAATTCTATCCCTCTAGAAATGAACCCCAGTGCTTGGTTTGCCTTTTTTATGGCCTTATTAACCAGCGTCGCTACTCCTAGTGATTTGTTTATCTGTACCCCCAGATCCCTCTGCTCCCCTACCCTATTTAGACTCTTATTTTCCAAGGAGTATGTGGCCTCATTCTCCCTACCAAAATGTACCACCTCACAATTATCTATATTGAAACCAAAAAGTCGAGGAAGCAACTGACCCAGGATGTATGATGTAGGGTACAACGTTGGACAGATGTATTGGAGTCATGTCCATTTACCACTTGGGACAGGGAGACATTTTGCAGAACTTTCGCTCAGGAGCTGCAATGGGTTGGGAGTAGAGTCCATGATGGAGTGGATGGCATATGATCCGTTGAAGGAATTGCCTAGATGGGCTGAATGGCCGTCTCTCATTCTACACTTTCCTGGTTCATACAACTGATAGATACCAGCTGCCCAAACGATTGGAAAATTAAGTTTGGCTTATCTTCTGCTTGCCAAGAAGAAATTCCATCAATTAACGGAGTTGCCCTGCCAAGTTTGAATCAGAGATTTTAAAAACAAAAAGGAACTTTGGCCTGATGTGAGATCCGATCATAGAAAGCTTACGGCACGGGAGGAGGCCATTCGGCCCATCGTGTCCGCTCCTGCCGAAAATGAGCCACCCAGCCTAATCCCACTTTCCAGCACTGGGTCCGTAGCCCTGTAGGTCATGGCTCTTCAAGTGCACATCCAGGTACTTTTTAAATGAGTTGAGGGTTTCTGCCCCTACCACCCTTTCAGGCAGTGAGTTCCAGACCCCCACCACCCAAGGCTGAATAAAAAAAGTCTTCCATTCCCAGCTGGATAGTTTGATGTGAAGACGACCCTTGTGGCAAAATGTTCTGTTGCCTTCTGCCTCGCCGCTGTGCCTTCCCAATCCCCCCCCCCTGTAGTGGTAGATGGTACAGGCCCACCTCTTCAAAGCTTTGACTGGAAAAACCAGGCCAGGCCAGCAGCTAGGGCAATCCCACCGAATCGTAGGAGGGTGTCTACTGAGGGCAGCGCGCCCGTCAACCAGGAGCTCTCCGTCGGGTTGAGCGAGACGTCAGCGGGTGGTGGTGGTTCAGGCTGGAAGGTTTCATCCACGGGAATTTTTCCGAGCTCGAGCAATATCTGTAAACATGGAGACGTTATTGTCTTTGATTACTTGCTAGTTGTTCTAAGATTCACACGAGAATGTGCCAGATTCTGTCCCCAGTCTGCGCCCGGTCAGCCGACTGCATCCAGGCAGCAATGGCGGACCGTACAATTGACCTCAGGACCTCTTGGCTCGTGGGGGCAGCGATCAGCCAGCGTTAACCACGCGATGCCCCGGCTGGAAAGTCGGGCAAAGACAGTATTGGGGCTCGCACAGCACTCCCTCGGTACTGCCCCAGAGTGCCAGCCCCAGATTACCTGCTCAAGACCAAGGAGGGGCTTGCCAGTGATAAACCATCTCAAACCCACCAGGGTTAGGGCAGTCACATCCCATCGATCCCCTCCCCCAAACCACGTGCGTCCTTAACTAAGAAGAGGTCCACTCACCTCTCGAGCCGCCCTCTCGCCCGACTGCACTGCCCCGTCCATGTAACCAATCCACTCATCGGCCAATTCCGTCCCCGCAAAATGGATCCTGCCAACAGGCTGGCGCAGGGCACTGGAGGCGGAGTGACAGAGCATCAGTCATCAGTGTGGGTCAGCTGGTGCCCAAAGGATCGGAGGTGTTCACTTAACCCGAGTGGGGTCCGCAATACCACAATATCGCCCACATGTTCGAACAGAATTAAAAGCTAATCCTTAATCTTGGGGTGACAAACAGCAAAAAAGAACCTTGCATTTATCTAGGGCCTTTCACGACCTCAGGACGTCCCAAAGCGCTTTACAGCCAATGAAGTACTTTTTTGAAGTGTAGCCACTGTTGTAATGTAGGAAACGTGGCAGCCAATTTGCGCACAGCAAGGTCCCACAAACAGCAACGTGATAATGATCTGATAATCTGGTTTAGTGATGTTGGTAGAGGGATTAATGCGGACTTTGGACACCGGGGGAGAACTCCCCTGCTCTTCTTCGAAATATTGTCCGTGGGAATCCTCTACGTCCACCCGAGAGGGGCAGACGGGGGCCTCGGTTTGACGTCTCATCTGAAAGACGGCACCTCCGACAGCACAGCGCTCCCTCAGTACCGGCACTGAGAGAGTGTCGGCCTGGGATTATGTGCTCAAGTCTCTGGAGTGGGACTTGCAGTGAGGCAGCTCAGGGGCACGGTGCGTTGGGAGCCGGGGGGCGTCCCGTGTCTCGGACCGTTTGGTTTCACGCCGGCGGTTAACCGCGTTCTTTACTTGGAAATTAACCGCAGGCTCGTTTGTCGATGTTTGCGGCAGAGGTTATTCCGCGGAGCGCGCATCTCATTTGCGCCGCTAGGGAGAGTCGCACAGCGAAGGGTGGGCCCGCCTCCCTCGAAAGCAAGGAGCGACATGAAATGCCAACAGACAATATCCTGATCGCATGACCGCTGTCTCGGGAACACCAGAGATTCTCACACAGGGCGTGAGAACTAATAAAGGTGGAAAACCTTCGGTGCTAATGAGTAGTCAATTATGATCTTAAGGATTTTTGCAAAGCAAACAGATAAGCTACATTGTCACATCTTCAATGCAGAAATTCTTTTTAAAAAACTCCCTACCTCTGCAACCTCCTCCAGCCCTACGAGATCACCACACTTCTCAAATTCTGCCCTCTTGCGCTTTGCCGATTTCCTTCGCTCCACCATTGGCGGCCAGGCCTTCAGCTGCCTAGGCCTTAAGCTCTGGAATTCCCTCCCTAAACCTCTCTCTCTCTCCTCCTTTAAGACGCTCCCTAAACCCGACCAACTTGACCAAAAAAGTAGCTTCTTTGAGCTTTTGGTCACCTGTCCCAATATGTTCTTATGTGGCTCGGTGTCAAATTTTGTTTGATAATCA
This sequence comes from Heptranchias perlo, assembly GCF_035084215.1. NCBI lineage: Eukaryota > Metazoa > Chordata > Chondrichthyes > Hexanchiformes > Hexanchidae > Heptranchias > Heptranchias perlo. The sequence goes on along the minus strand of NC_090359.1, from coordinate 24,861,362 downwards.
CTCCTGTGAAGCCCCTTGGGACGTTTTACTACGTTAAAGGTGCTATATAAATACAAGTTGTTGTTGTTGATTGCAGTAGCCCAACAAAACAAGGATTGATTGGGAGGAAATGGATAAAGAACATAATTTGGTCAATAGAACATGGGCAGGTCCTTCACACTGGGTCACTGGGGAGTGAGTGTATCCCACACACACTGGGTCACTGGGGAGTGAGTGTATCCCACACACTGGGTCACTGGGGAGTGAGTGTATCCCACACACTGGGTCACTGGGGAGTGAGTGCATCCCCCACACACTGGGTCACTGGGGAGTGAGTGTATCCCCCACACTGGGTCACTGGGGAGTGAGTGTATCCCCCACACTGGGTCACTGGGGAGTGAGTGTATCCCCCACACTGGGTCACTGGGGAGTGAGTGTATCCCACACACACTGGGTCACTGGGGAGTGAGTGTATCCCACACACTGGGTCACCGGGGAGTGAGTGTATCCCACACACACTGGGTCACTGGGGAGTGAGTGTATCCCACACACACTGGGTCACTGGGGAGTGAGTGTATCCCACACACACTGGGTCACTGGGGAGTGAGTGTATCCCACACACTGGGTCACTGGGGAGTGAGTGTATCCCACACACTGGGTCACTGGGGAGTGAGTGTATCCCACACACTGGGTCACTGGGGAGTGAGTGTATCCCACACACTGGGTCACTGGGGAGTGAGTGTATCCCACACACACTGGGTCACTGGGGAGTGAGTGTATCCCACACACTGGGTCACTGGGGAGTGAGTGTATCCCACACACTGGGTCACTGGGGAGTGAGTGTATCCCACACACTGGGTCACCGGGGAGTGAGTGTATCCCACACACACTGGGTCACTGGGGAGTGAGTGTATCCCACACACTGGGTCACTGGGGAGTGAGTGTATCCCACACACTGGGTCACTGGGGAGTGAGTGTATCCCACACACACTGGGTCACTGGGGAGTGAGTGTATCCCACACACTGGGTCACTGGGGAGTGAGTGTATCCCACACACTGGGTCACTGGGGAGTGAGTGTATCCCACACACTGGGTCACTGGGGAGTGAGTGTATCCCACACACTGGGTCACTGGGGAGTGAGTGTATCCCACACACTGGGTCACTGGGGAGTGAGTGTATCCCACACACTGGGTCACTGGGGAGTGAGTGTATCCCACACACTGGGTCACTGGGGAGTGAGTGTATCCCACACACTGGGTCACTGGGGAGTGAGTGTATCCCACACACTGGGTCACTGGGGAGTGAGTGTATCCCACACACTGGGTCACTGGGGAGTGAGTGTATCCCACACACTGGGTCACTGGGGAGTGAGTGTATCCCACACACTGGGTCACTGGGGAGTGAGTGTATCCCACACACTGGGTCACTGGGGAGTGAGTGTATCCCACACACACTGGGTCACTGGGGAGTGAGTGTATCCCACACACACTGGGTCACTGGGGAGTGAGTGTATCCCACACACTGGGTCACTGGGGAGTGAGTGTATCCCACACACACTGGGTCACTGGGGAGTGAGTGTATCCCCCACTGGGTCACTGGGGAGTGAGTGTATCCCTCACTGGGTCACTGGGGAGTGAGTGTATCCCTCACTGGGTCACTGGGGAGTGAGTGTATCCCACACAGTGGGTTACTGGGGAGTGAGTGTATCCCACACACTGGGTCACTGGGGAGTGAGTGTATCCCCCACTGGGTCACTGGGGAGTGAGTGTATCCCACACACTGGGTCCCCGGGGAGTGAGTGTATCCCCCACTGGGTCACTGGGGAGTGAGTGTATCCCTCACTGGGTCACTGGGGAGTGAGTGTATCCCACACACTGGGTCACTGGGGAGTGAGTGTATCCCCCACACACTGGGTCACTGGGGAGTGAGTGTATCCCACACACTGGGTCACTGGGGAGTGAGTGTATCCCACACACTGGGTCACTGGGGAGTGAGTGTATCCCACACACTGGGTCACTGGGGAGTGAGTGTATCCCACACACTGGGTCACTGGGGAGTGAGTGTATCCCACACACACTGGGTCACTGGGGAGTGAGTGTATCCCACACACTGGGTCACTGGGGAGTGAGTGTATCCCACACACTGGGTCACTGGGGAGTGAGTGTATCCCACACACACTGGGTCACTGGGGAGTGAGTGTATCCCACACACTGGGTCACTGGGGAGTGAGTGTCTCCCACACACACTGGGTCACTGGGGAGTGAGTGTATCCCACACACTGGGTCACTGGGGAGTGAGTGTATCCCACACACTGGGTCACTGGGGAGTGAGTGTATCCCACACACTGGGTCACTGGGGAGTGAGTGTCTCCCACACACACTGGGTCACTGGGGAGTGAGTGTATCCCACACACTGGGTCACTGGGGAGTGAGTGTATCCCACACACTGGGTCACTGGGGAGTGAGTGTATCCCACACACTGGGTCACCGGGGAGTGAGTGTATCCCACACACTGGGTCACTGGGGAGTGAGTGCATCCCACACACTGGGTCACTGGGGAGTGAGTGTATCCCACACACACTGGGTCACTGGGGAGTGAGTGCACACTCTGCGCTAGCTCAGCATTTGCTTAATTCTCTATCCTTTATAGCAACAAGTGGTTAAAACACAAAAGCTGATTCGAAGAATAGAAAACTGTCTGCTTGGAATGAGAGAGTTGGAATTGCAGGAAAAGATTCTTGTGTTGGCTGAACTCACTCTCCAAAGGCAGTCAGGACCCCGGGTCCAAAAATGCTTGAATAACATCCCCCAGAGTAAGTCTCCTCCATCCAGTTCTTCTCAATGTAGTCTTTAGGCTGAAGAGGTGTAAAGAGAAAGGAGGAGGTTTGGATGGACAAGGCTCATCCATTAGACATCTTAAAATCTCTTCTAAAAGGAGGCTATGTCATGTGACAGGTGTCCAATGGAGCGACACTAACCAGCTCCTGAATCTCTGTACTAGCCTCTGATCTCACATCCACCATCTCCCACTCTCATTCACCAGTCTCTAATCCCTGACCTTCTCACTTCCCAAATATGTCTCGCCCATCTCCTACATCTCCCCTCAGCCTCCTTTGTTCCAAAGACAACAACCCCAGCCTATCCAATCTTTCCTCATGGCTAAAATTCTCCAGTCCTGGCAACCTCCTCGTAAAACTCCTCTGTGCCCTCTCCAGAGCAATTACACCTTTCCTGTCATGTGGTGACCAGAACTATACGCAGTACTCAAGCTGTCGCCTAACTAGTGTTTTATACAGTTCTAGCATAACCTCCCTGCTCTTATATTCTATGCCTCAGCTAATAAAGGAAAGTATCCCGTATGCCTTCTTAACCATCTTATCTATTGTCCTGTTACCTTCAGGGATCTGTGGACATGCACTCCAAGGTCCCTCACTTCCTTTACGTCTCTCAGTATCCTCCCATTTATTGTGTACTCCCTTGCCTTGTTTGCCCTCCCAAATGCATTACCTCACATTTCTCCGGATTGAATTCCATTTGCCACTTTTCTGCCCACCTGACCAGTCCATTGATATCTTCCTGCAGTCTACAGCTTTCCTCCTCACTATCAACCACACGGCCAATTTTTGTATCATCTGCAAACTTCTTAATCATGCCCCCTACATTTAAGTTTAAATCATTAATATGTCTCAAAAAGCAAGGGACCTATTACTGAGCCCTGCGGAACCCCACTGGAAACAGCCTTCCTGTCACAAAAACACCCATTACCCTTTGCTTCCTGCCACTGAGCCAATTTTAGATCCAATTTGCCACTTTCCCTTGGAACCCATGGGCTTTTACTTTTTTGACCAGTCTGCCATGTGGGACCTTGTCAAAAGCCTTGATGAAATCCATGTAGACTACATCAAACGCGTTACCCTCATCGACCCTCCTTGTTACCTCCTCAAAAAATTCAATCAAGTTAGTCAGACACGACCTCCCCATAACAAATCCATGCTGACTGTCCTTGATTAATCCGTGCCTTTCTAAATGACGATTAATACTGTCCCTCAGAATTGATTGTGATAATTTGCCCTCCACGGAGGTTAGGCTGATTGGCCTATAATTACTCAGTCTATCCCTCGCTCCCTTTTTAAACAATGGTACACCGTCAGCAGTCCTCCAATCTTCCAGCACACGCCTGTAGCCAGGGAGGATTGGAAAATGATGGTGAGGGCCTCTGTTATTTCCTCCCTTGCTTCTTTTAACAGCCTGGGATACATTTCATCCGGGCCTGGCGATTTATCTACTTTCAAAGATGCTAAACCCCTTAATACTTCCTCTCTCACTATGTTTAATCGTCATTTAGAAAGGCACGGAGTAATCAAGGACAGTCAGCCTGGATTTGTTAAGGGAAGGTCGTATCTGACCTAACTTGATTGTAGTTAAGGAGGAGTGTTTGAAATACTCAATCTCTGCACCATCCCTCTTTTTTGTGAGGACAGACGCAAAGTATTCATTAAGAACCATACCCACATCTTCCGCCTCCACACATTTTGGTCTCGAACAGGCCCGACTCTTTCCTTAGTTATCCTCTTGCTCTTTATCTATTTATAAAACATCTTTGGGCTTTCCTTAATTTTACTTGCCAGTATTTTTTCACGCCCTCTCTTTGCTTTCCTAATTTCCTTCTTAATTTAACCCCTGCACTTTCTATACTCCTCTGGGCTTTCTGTAGTATTGAGCTCTCGGTGTGAGACATAAACTTCCCTTTTTTGCCTTATGCTCCCGGGACAGTCCCAACCTTTCTCTTTGTGGGAGCATGTTTGCTCTGAACACTTGCTCCCGAATTGGAGAGGAGGATTATCAGGGTTCACCACTCACATTCAAAAACTCCTCCATCTTAAAGATTTTGGCATAATGTTGGCACACAGATTCCTTCCTAGTAATAAAGAAAGAAAATTAAAGGTCTGGATATCTCCAAACGACAAGAACAGACATTAAAACTTTCGCACAAGCTGTCGGAGCTCCCTCACATTCCTGGAGGGCTCGTCACCTGTTCGACATCCCATCTCACCTCCAATCTCTCTCTCTCTCTCTCTCTTTTCTTGTCACCGCTCCTCTTAACTTTGCTCTCTTCTCCTCCACACCCGCCCCACATCTCTTCCTCCTCCCTGCATCCTCACCCATGTTAACATCAAGATTTATCTGCCATCTCCAACCGTAACCCATTCTGTCTCCAGGACGTCAAAAAAGAACTCCTCCCCTCCCTCGCTCTCCCCTTCCTCCAACAATCTAGAGGCTTTTAAACCCCAAATTTGTCACCCTTTAATAATCATTTCTTGCTCTAATCCGGTCTGCCCGCCTACTCTTTTCAACTTTGGTGGTCTCATGCAGTACGTCCTTGGCCGTATTCTTGAACGTGGTGATTTTAGAACTAGTTTCTTCCAATTTGACTCCCAACTACTCTGCCACCAACCGCCATAAGGTGCAATAGAGATAAAGAATCTGGATATTTTGCTGCGTCACATCCTCAGGACGTCCCAAACATCAACTGCACCCCATCATATGACCACCGATTGGAAAGTCACACCATCCCAAAAGCCCCTCTCCACCAGGGATTGGACAGTCACAACAGCACAACACTCTCTCAAACCACCAGAGACCGTTCTGATTCTCGCACAGTAAACGGGCGTCTTTGTTGGTTTCCACTCGTGACTTCCCCCTCATCCCGAATCATCCCGTTGAGTAAATTTGCAGATTCTCATTCGATCTGACCTTTGCTCCAGAGTTCCCAGGCTCAGTCTCCGCGCCGTCCCTGCCTGGATGAAGCCCATTATGGCCGGGTGACTCCCATCGGGCTTTGTGTCATCGATACTGAAATCGACAGGCCCGACGTCCGACATGGAACAGCCACTGAACCCTGGGCGGGATGGAGGGACAGAGGAGGTTAACCCGACTCGAACGATGAAAGGAGCAGAGCAGCTCCTTCAAAGGCTCAACACACTGAAAAAAGGACTTGCATTTATATAGCGTCTTTCACAGCCTCAGGACATTACACTTCAAGGGTGCTTCGTTAGCTGTAGTCATTGTTGTAATGTAGGAAACGCAGCAGCCAATTTTATACACAGCAAGATCCCACAAACGGCAATGTGATTTTGACCAGATAATCTGGTTTTTTTTAGTGATGTTGGTTGAGGGATAAATATTGGCCCCAGGACACTGGGGAGAACTTCCCTGCTCTTCTCCGTGCCCGTGGGGTCTTATACGCCCGCCCGAGAGGCCAGACGGGGTTTAACGTCTCATTCGAAAGACAGCATCTCCGACAGTGCAGCACTTTCTCAGCGCTGCACTGGGAGTGTCGGCCTGGATTATATGCTGAAGTCTCTGGAGTGGGACTCGAACCCACGACCTTCTGACTCAGAGGCAAGAGAGAGAGCGGCCCACTGAGCCACGGCTGACACCGTGTTGAAGCAGTGAACAGCTAAGCCACGCAGACCAGAAGCTCCCTAAGAAAGGACCAATAGGATCAGATAAGCCATGATCTTGTTGAATGGCGGAGCAGGCTCGAGGGGCCGATTGGCCTACTCCTGCTCCTATTTCTTATGTTCTTATGTAACAGGAGGAGGCCATTCAGCCCCTCGAGCCTGCTCTGCCATTCAATTACATCATGCGCGTCAACTCCGTTGACCTGCCTTTGCTCCCTATCCCGCGATACCCTCACCCAACCAAAACCTATCCACCTCAGTCTTGAAAGCTCCAATTGTCCCCCAGCATCCACAGCCATTTGGGGAGGGAGGGAATTCCAGATTCCCACTCCCCTTTGTGTGAAGAAGTGCTTCCTGACATCACCCCTGAACGGCCTGGCTCTAATTTTAAGGTCATGCCCCCTTGTTCTTGATTCTCCCACCAGAGGAAATAGGGTCGATACGGAGAAACTATCAAATCCTTTTAAGGTTTTAAACACTCGATCAGGTCACCCCTCGATCTTCTGTTCTCATGGGAATACAAGCCAAGTCTGTGCAACCAGTCCCCATAATTCAACCTTCTATTCCCTTCCAACTGCAGCGAGAATGTGGACAATGGGTGAGATGGCAGTGATCCCCTTACAGCCTGGCGTTACTCACTGGCCCGACCCTCATACAGAATCTTACAGCATACGAGGAGGCCATTCGGCCCATCGTGCCTGTGCCGGCTCTTTGAAAGAGCTATCCAATTGGTCCCACTCCCCCTGCACTTTCCTCATAGCTCAGCGAATTTTTCCTTTTCAAGTATTTATCCAATTCCCTTTTGAAAGTTACTATTGAATCTGCTTCCACCGCCCTTTCAGGCAGCGCGTTCCAGATCATCACAACTCGCTGCGTTAAAAAAAAATCCTCATCCACCCTATGGCTCTTTTGCCAATTATCTGTGTGCTCTGGTTACCAGCACACCTGACACTGGAAGCAGTTTCTTCTTATTTACTCTATCAAAACCCCTTCATGATTTTGAACACCTCGATTAAATCTCCCCTTAGCCTTCTCTGCTCTAAGGAGAACAATCCCAGCTTCTCCAGTCTCTCCACATAACTGAAGTCCCTCATCCCTGGTGCCATTCTAGTAAATCTCCTCTGCACCCTCTCCAAGGCCTTGACATCTTTCCTAAAGTGCGGTGCCCAGAATTGGACACAATACTCATGTAAGGGACGGCCACGCAGGACGAGAACTGGGAGGTCCAGCTGGCAGTCATGGAACCCCAGCAAGGAGGCAGCACCTTCAGGAGAGGAAGGGAGAAATTTAGGCCCCAGCTGGAGTATTGTGTTCAATTCTGGGCACCGCACTTTAGGAAGGATGTCAAGGCCTCGGAGAGGGTGCGGAGGAGATTTACCAGAATGGTACCAGGGATGAGGGACTTCAGTTACGTGGAGAGACTGGAGAAGCTGGGGTTGTTCTCCTTAGAGCAGAGAAGGTTAAGGAGAGATTTAATAGAGGTGTTCAAAATCATGAAGGGGTTTTGATAGAGTAAATAAGGAGAAACTGTTTCCAGTGGCAGAAGGGCCGGTAACCGGAGGACACAGATTTAAGATGATTGGCAAAAGAACCAGAGGGGAGATGAGGACTTTTTTTTTTACGCAGTGAGTTGTTATGATCTGGAATGTGCTGCCTGAAAGGGCGGTGGAAGCAGATTCAATAATAACTTTCAAAAGGGAATTGGATAAATACTTGAAAAGGAAAAATTTGCAGGGCTATGAGGAAAGTGCAGGGGGGAGTGGGACTAATTGGATAGCTCTTCAAAGAGCCGGCACAGGCTCGATGGGCCAAACGGCCTCCTTCTGTGCTGTATCATTCTATGATTGTATGAAAGTGGGGGGAGGTGGAGGGAAGCCCTCTCTCTTGCTCTATGCTGGAGTTGAAAGTTCGATTTTGGGGCTGTTTGGTTATTTTTCTCAGCCCCCCCCCGTTGCCCCGGGTGACTTACCTCTCTCTTTCCAGAAAGCTCTATCGTAAAAGGTAACGGTCTTGATGACTGACCCCATGGGCATGCGTTGGATCAGCTGCCTCTTCCGGGCTGGCAGAGGAGGGTGGAAACGGATCATCTGCAGGATGGCATGTGGCACTGCCGAGATGGCAAACCGACCCTAGGGAGACAAACCACGGGGAGGGGGGTGGTGAACGTAAGGTCAGGCTGACCCAGCACTGTCACTCAGTAACCCCTCTCCCCCAGCGCCCTGTGTTACTGACTGTATCTCGACTGATGTTAATCCCTCTCCCTCACACTGTCACTCAGTAACCCCTCTCCCCCAGGGCCCTGTGTTACTGACTGTATCTCGACTGATGTTAATCCCTCTCCCTCACACTGTCACTCAGTAACCCCTCTCCCCCAGCGCCCTGTGTTACTGACTGTATCTCGACTGATGTTAATCCCTCTCCCTCACACTGTCACTCAGTAACCCCTCTCCCCCAGGGCCCTGTGTTACTGACTGTATCTCGACTGATGTTAATCCCTCTCCCTCACACTGTCACTCAGTAACCCCTCTCCCCCAGCACCCTGTGTTACTGACTGTATCTCTACTGATGTTAATCCAGCTCCCTCACACTGTCACTCAGTAACCCCTCTCCCCCAGCGCCCTGTGTTACTGACTGTATCTCTACTGATGTTAATCCCTCTCCTTCACACTGTCACTCAGTAACCCCTCTCCCCCCAGCGCCCTGTGTTACTGACTGTATCTCTACTGATGTTAATCCCTCTCCCTCACACTGTCTCTCAGTAACCCCTCTCCCCCCAGCGCCCTGTGTTACTGACTGTATCTCTACTGATGTTAATCCCTCTCCCTCACACTGTCACTCAGTAACCCCTCTCCCCCAGCGCCCTGTGTTACTGACCGTATCTCTACTGATGTTAATCCCTCTCCCTCACACTGTCACTCAGTAACCCCTCTCCCCCAGCGCCCTGTGTTACTGACCGTATCTCTACTGATGTTAATCCCTCTCCCTCACACTGTCACTCAGTAACCCCTCTCCCCCCAGCGCCCTGTGTTACTGACTGTATCTCTACTGATGTTAATCCCTCTCCCTCACACTGTCACTCAGTAACCCCTCTCCCCCAGCGCCCTGTGTTACTGACTGTATCTCTACCGATGTTAATCCCTCTCCCTCACACTGTCACTCAGTAACCCCTCTCCCCCAGCGCCCTGTGTTACTGACTGTATCTCTACCGATGTTAATCCCTCTCCCTCACACTGTCACTCAGTAACCCCTCTCCCCCAGAGCCCTGTGTTACTGACTGTATCTCTACCGATGTTAATCCCTCTCCCTCACACTGTCACTCAGTAACCCCTCTCCCCCAGCGCCCTGTGTTACTGACCGTATCTCTACTGATGTTAATCCCTCTCCCTCACACTGTCACTCAGTAACCCCTCTCCCCCCAGCGCCCTGTGTTACTGACTGTATCTCTACCGATGTTAATCCCTCTCCCTCACACTGTCGGGATCAGCACCTTGATCAAACTGAACGTGAGATCATTAATAATGAAACATTAAAAATATTGAATAATCAAAAGACTCAAGGAGAACTAATGGATGTTGAAGTGATTCCTAATCTTCGCATCTACCTCTACCTGGTGTACAGTTCCTTTCTTTTCCCCCCAGTAGATTATTACCTCGCCCCTTGCCCCTGGATTGCTGCGTGTTAGAGAGGCCAGGTGTGTGCCCTACGCCCAGGCCTCGACCAGGAGGAGGCCCCACCAGATCCGATCCCCCACTCTGGTCCGTGCCCGTCTCCTCCCCGCGGCAGCACTGCCGAGATAGGCCACTCGGCGTTCCTGGACTCCAGTACACCTGGTCACTCCCCTCGCCCCTCGCCCCTCCCCAGTACATAAACTCAGACCCGGCCTCTCCCCACCGGAACACGCTCAAGACGATTCCGCTGCCTTCCACCGGAGCCGGGCGCTCCTCACCACAGACGTCTCGCCCCTTTCGCTGGTGACGGTCACGCCGTCGCCCGCCTGCTCCACTCTGACCACCGGCGAACTCAAGCGGACCCTCTCCCTCCCGATCCGCTCGGCCAGCCTCTCGCTGATCGTCTGCGCTCCCCCGACAAACTTACGCTCCTGCAAGGCAGAAGGAACGGACGCGGTTACGGTCAACGAGTCACCGGGACAAGGGGCAGGCCATTCAGCCCCTCAAGCCTACTCCATTATTCAATGAGATCATGGCGGCTCGGAGAGAAAGCCATCAGATAATCTATTTTTAGCGATGTTGGTTGAGGGGTAAATATTGACCAGGACACCCGGGGAGAACTCCCCCCCTGCTCTTCTTTGGATAGTGGCCGTGGGACCTTTTACATCCACCTGAGGGGGGCAGGCGGGGCCTCGGTTTAACGTCTCATCCGAAAGACGGGGCCTCCGACAGTGCTGCACTCCCTCGGTACTGGCACTGGGGAGTGCCGGCCTGGATTATGTGCTCAAGTCTCTGGAGTGGGGTTTGAACCCTCGACCTTCTGACTCAGAGGCGAGAGAGCTGCCCACTGGGCCACGGCTGACAGTGAGTCATGTAACAATCAACTTTTAAATTGGCAAAAGAACCAGAGGGGGAGATGAGGAGAAATTTTTTTATAAACGCAGCGAGTTGTTACGATTTTGAATTCACTGCCTGAAAGGGCGCTGGAAGCAGATTCAATAATAACTTTCAAAAGGGAATTGGATAAATACTTGAAGGGGAAACATTTGCAGGGCTGTGGGGAAAGAGCAGGGGGAGTGGGACTAATTGGATAAGCTCTTTCAAAAGAGCCAGCACAGGCACGATGGGCCGAATGGCCTCATTCTGTGCTGTATCGTTCCCTGATTCTTTGTCACCCGACTCTTGACCTTTCCCCCCCCCCCAATCTCCAATAATTAATGGAAATGTTCAAAGCAGTGTCCTGGAAATCAATCCTCAAATCTCGGAGACTCCAGGGCAATCCTGGATGATTGGTGACCCCTAGTGCCAGCTACTGAACGAAACAAGGAGGGGCTTTCCCTCAAACCTCGAACTAACTGCCTCACCTGGGCCCCACCAGATATATTGCTCATCCGTTCAATGCCTTGCCCGCACCGTATTCCCCACAGCACGCAGAGCGTCGAGATCTCGTGCGTTTCCACGCAGAACACGGTCTTGATGAAGATGTCCAACAGGATCTTTGTGGACCTGCCAGGGAGACAGAGCAGCTGAATTTAGCAGCGAGGACTCGGCAGAGCAAATCGCCGGAGAGAGTCGTAGTGCTCAGCCGAGCTACCGGCTGACATCACGGTTAACATACCATAATAGTCCGCCCCACCGACCAGCTCAGCCTGGTGAAAAGGCTTCACTCCACCACGGGGAGGCCAACCCTGCACAAAAACACGGTAACAGAGAGAGACGGACCTCCCAAGATCAGGGTAATAGAGAGAGAGGGAAAGAGGGAGAGAGAGAGAAACAGAGAGACCCCAACGAGTAGGGTAGTCAAAAGGGCGGGAGGGAGAGGGAGCGCGCCAGGGAGGGAGGGAGAGGGAGCGCGCGAGGGAGGGAGGGAGAGGGAGCGCGCCAGGGAGGGAGGGAGAGGGAGGGAGCGCGCCAGGGAGGGAGGGAGAGGGAGCGCGCGAGGGAGGGAGGGAGAGGGAGCGCGCCAGGGAGGGAGGGAGAGGGAGCGCGCCAGGGAGGGAGGGAGAGGGAGCGCGCCAGGGAGGGAGGGAGAGGGAGCGCGCCAGGGAGGGAGGGAGAGGGAGCGCGCCAGGGAGGGAGGGAGAGGGAGCGCGCCAGGGAGGGAGGGAGCGGGAGCGCGCGAGGGAGGGAGGGAGCGGGAGCGCGCGAGGGAGGGAGGGAGAGGGAGCGCGCCAGGGAGGGAGGGAGAGGGAGCGCGCCAGGGAGGGAGGGAGAGGGAGCGCGCGAGGGAGGGAGGGAGAGGGAGCGCGCCAGGGAGGGAGGGAGAGGGAGCGCGCCAGGGAGGGAGGGAGAGGGAGCGCGCCAGGGAGGGAGGGAGAGGGAGCGCGCCAGGGAGGGAGGGAGAGGGAGCGCGCCAGGGAGGGAGGGAGCGGGAGCGCGCGAGGGAGGGAGGGAGCGGGAGCGCGCGAGGGAGGGAGGGAGAGGGAGCGCGCCAGGGAGGGAGGGAGAGGGAGCGCGCCAGGGAGGGAGGGAGAGGGAGCGCGCGAGGGAGGGAGGGAGAGGGAGCGCGCCAGGGAGGGAGGGAGAGGGAGCGCGCCAGGGAGGGAGGGAGAGGGAGCGCGCCAGGGAGGGAGGGAGAGGGAGCACGCCAGGGAGGGAGGGAGAGGGAGAGGGAGCGCGAGCGAGAGACCCCATAGAATAGGGGAAAGAGCGGGAGAGCACGGGAGAGCATGCGACAGCGCGAGAGAGCAGGAGAGAGCGTAGAACAGGGTAAGAGAGAGAGAGATACCCTAATGAAGCAGGAAAACAGGGAGACAGGGTTAGACAGATCGATAGACGGACGGACAGACAGACCGACCCCCACAGAACCGGATAACGGAGAGACAGACCATGGAACGAGAGGAGACAGAATCAGAGACCCCGTTGATAAGAATTTTCCGGTGGGATTTTCATTTGGATTTTCCCGTTTGGACTCTGGGCTGTCAATCCCAGAGAGAGTAATTGAGCAGCAAATATCCCGTACTCAGCCCACACCATCCGCTCAATGAATTCCTTGGCAGTCATGGAGTCCAACTGTTTGGCACTGGGGTGTTTCCAGGGAGCTGCTCGAGGGACCTGCAACACAAGAAGACACATTTCCTTCTCAGCAACCAGCGGAGGGACCTCTGGCTGATTCCACTCCCGTCCAGCAGTGTAAAGGTTCCCTGATCTTTTTAATTCCTTCCCAGGACATCACCGGCAAGGCCGACATTTAACGCCCATCCCTAGTTGCCCCGAGAAGATGGTGGTGGTGAGCTGCCTTCTTCATGATCTGCTGGTAACGGTTTCGGTACAAACATTTAAATTAATTTAAAAAGAGATTAAAAGTTCATGTAACCTAACTTCAGAGGGCAGTTAAAGAGTCAATCGCATTGGGCAGGGACTGGAGTCACATACAGGCCCAGACCGGGTAAGGACGGCAGGTTTCCTTCCCTAAAGGGGCATCAGCGAACCAGTTGGGTTTTTAACGACAATCCGACAGCTTCACCGTCACTTTTACTGAGACCAGATTTTCATTTCCAGATATTTTTTTTTAAACTCAATTCAAATTCTCAAACCGCCCAGGGTGGGATTTGAACTCACGTTCTCTGGATTATTCCGTGCAGTTTGAGCAGTTGTTCGGGTTGGGGGGGGCGGGGGGTGGGTTTCACCTTCCGCAAACCCCCCAAGTCCACCACCGTTCGCCCTTCAGCAACCGTTTCAATATATTTGAATCACCCCCTTATTAAATATTAATTTCTGAGAGACATTCACGATCACAGACTGCTATTTTCTCTCTTTCCCTTCTAACATTGTGTGTGCTATTATTGTGTGCGCGCGCGTGTTTGTGGCACGTATGTACGTGCGCGCGTGTGTTTGTGGCACGCATGTACGTGCGCGCGCGTGTTTGTGGCACGCATGTACGTGCGCGCGCGCGTTTGTGGCACGCATGTACGTGCGCGCGCGCGTTTGTGGCACGCATGTACGTGCGCGCGAGCGCGTTTGTGGCACGCATGTACGTGCGCGCGCGCGTTTGTGGCACGCATGTACGTGCGCGCGCGCGTTTGTGGCACGCATGTACGTGCGCGCGCGCGTTTGTGGCACGCATGTACGTGCGCGCGCGCGTTTGTGGCACGCATGTACGTGCGCGCGCGCGTTTGTGGCACGCATGTACGTGCGCGCGCGCGTTTGTGGCACGCATGTACGTGCGCGCGCGCGTTTGTGGCACGCATGTACGTGCGCGCGCATGCACGTGTGTTTGTGGCACGCATGTACGTGCGCGCGCATGCACGTGTGTTTGTGGCACGTATGTACGTGCGCGCACGTGTTTGTGGCACGTATGTACGTGTGCGCGCATGCACGTGTGTTTGTGGCACGCATGTACGTGCGCGCGTGTGTACGTGTGGTGTGTGTTTGTGGCACGTATGTACGTGTGCGCGTGTGGTTTGTGTGTTTGTGGCACGTATGTACGTGTGGTGTGTGTGTGGTGCGCGCGCGCGGTGTGTGTGTGGTTTGTGCATGCGCGCGCGGGGTTTGTGTGTGTGCGTGTGTTGTGGTTTGTGTGTGCTGTGGTTTGTGTGTGCACGTGTGGTGTGTGTGTGGTTTGTGCATGCGCGCGCGGGGTTTGTGTGTGTGCGTGTGTTGTGGTTTGTGTGTGCTGTGGTTTGTGTGTGCACGTGTGGTGTGTGTGTGGCATGTATGTACGTGTGTATGTGTGCGCGCTTGTGGCGGGCGTGTGGGGTGTAGTTACTGTTTACCATATCAATGCGCTATCCTGTACGGGATTACTGCAGTAATTAACCTACTACACACCAACATCTCCGTGCTATTCTGCACCCAACGGACTCAGTTTAATAAATTTGTCAACGGGCGAGTTTAGGGGCCAAACAGCGGATGGAAGAGAGCGGCTCAGAGCCGATGTCCGCTGAACCGAGCCAGACCAGTATAGCCCGGGACAAGGGCGGAGTCTGGAGATGTTTCTCTTATGCGAGTACCGTAAAAGCATGAACTCCGGACCCTGTAGTAGGGAGGGCGACAGTTCAAGCGAAGATGACGCCTGAACTAGCGGCCAACTGGAGAGGACTGAATCCTTAACTCCTGGGTTTGACATGCTCATGCGGGGGAGGGGGTCCGAGTCAGTGGTCAGTTCCGGACTGTTCTTATGTAAATGTTTTCTGCAGGGACTGCGGCTCCTAGTCCAGGACACGCTGCTCGCCCCCAAATCGAAACGCAACACGTCCATTTTAGACTCAGATCTTCCCCACGAGCCTCCGTTAGAAGGGCGACTAAATGCTCCGCGTGCTGATACGCACCTCAGCTGCCATCTTGTCGATGGTACGGATGGCGTTGTTGAGGTCCAAGAGGCCGATCGGATTGTAAATGGGCGGAATCACGCCAACGAACCTCCGCACCGACCCCTGAAAGGTCAAGGGTCAGGTTAGAACAAAGCCGCTCTCTTTGGGCGCGTCGTTTCTGCGCGGCCTTCAGGTTGGGATCTGGAATTCACTGCCCGAGGGGAGTGGTGGAGGCAGGTTCAATCATGGCCTTCGAAAGGGGGAACTGGATTAGTGCTTGAAAGGAAAAAGTTTGCAGGGCTACGGGGAAAAGGGCGGGAGGCGTGGGACTAGCCGGATTGCTCTTGCATCGAGCCGGCGCGGACCCGATGGGCCGAACGGCCTCCTTCCGTGCTGTAACCGTTCCACGATTCTACGAGAGGGAAGCCACCGCGGGGTAACGTAGGCTCAGTAACTTTTGCAGGCCCAATAACTCCACAGGGCGCCAGCCGCGCCTCCCCTCCAACCGGCCGCGAGCCTAGACGGTGAGCGCGGGGACAGGCTATTCGCCTGTGGGAGCCATCACAGCCCGGCCCGATCCTGGCCGCAGCCAAACCGGATACACTTTCCAGCAAACGGCAACGGGTACGACCAGGAGCGGGAACCCTGGGTCACTATTTACCCCCACCTTCCAGGCACATACACTGGGGTCAGGGCCAGAAATCGTCATGGGCAAGCAATGGTACCTTCCAGTTGTGTGCGCGGTCGGAGGGGAAAAGAGTGTCTCTTTAAACGATTAGAAGTTAAAGATTGTTTTTAAAATAACACAACAAGAAAACAATTCCCATTGAAGCAATGAGGCATTTCCTGTACAGCTGTTAATGTCACGAGGGATACGTGGAGTTCATTTGGAACAAACGGGGAACGAGGGAATCTTCAGACTGGATTTAGGACCACTTCCATTTATCACTGGGTCTGTGCCAGGGACCTTGTGTTAGTAAGTGGATTTTAACCATTGGGGCTACCAAGTGCATCTCAGAGTCACTGTCTGGGCACCCAGGGTCTTGCTGAACACTCCTGTGAGTGAGGTGGGTTACTGTTGGTATTGAGGTCCTGTCACTGGCCCCGCCATTCAGTCTCTACCAACCACCCCGCCCCATTTACCTGGATCTCAGTCAGGCAGTATTGCGAATCATCGACCAGGTACGTGTCCACCCCCAAGTCCTTGGCCATTCGCAGGATGCGGTTTTGCGTGGGCCCCACGTAGGCGCCTCCGACGTCCGTGTACCCGAATCGCGGGTCCTGCCGGAGTGAACGGCACACACACGAGAAAGGTCACGAGAGGGCGCCAGGCAGGTGGGCTGCAGAAGAGCCAGCAGCAGGACAGAGGAGAGAGGGACAACAGCCTGAGACGTCAGCCCCCACCACCCCCCCAACCCACCTTCCCCATTTACACTGAGACAGGGCGCAGCCTGTTCCCAGCAGAGAAAGAGAGAGAGAAACAGAGAAAGAGAGAGAGAAAGTAAGAAAGAAAGAAAGATTGACAGAAACAGAAAGAGAAAGAGAGAAAGGAGAAAGGAGAGAAAGAGAAAGAGAGAGAAAGAAAAAGAAAGTGAGAGAAAGAGCGAAAGAGCGAGAGAGAGAAAGAGAGACGGAGTTAAAAAGATAGAGAAAGAGAAAGAGAGAGAGAAAGAAAGAGATAGATTGATTTGCGCACAGCATGCTCCCAGAGCAATTGAGATTAGAGACAAGATAATCTGTTTTTAGCTGTTGGTTGACCAATAAATATTGACCAGAACACCGGGGAGAATTCACCTGCTCTTCTAAATAGCATATGTGCAAATAGAAAAGACCATAAGAGCCACAAGAGATAGGAGCAGGAGTAGGCCATTCGGCCCCTCGAGCCTGCTCTGCCATTCAATGAGATCATGGCTGATCTGATTTTGACCTCAACTCCACTTTCCCGCCTTTTCCTCATATCCTTCGACCTCCTCGCTGATCAAAAATTTGTCTAACTCAGCCTTGAATGTATTCAATGACTCAGCCTCCACAGCTTTTTGGGGTAAAGAATTCCAAAGATTCACGACCCTCTGGGAGAAGAAATTCCTCCTCATTTCCGTCTTAAACGGGCGACCCCTTATTCTGAGACTATGCCCCCTAGATTTAGATTCCCCCATGAGGGGTAACATCCTCTCAGCATCTACCCTATCGAGTCCCCTCAGAATCATAGAATAGAATCATAGAAGTTACAACATGGAAACAGGCCCTTCGGCCCAACATGTCCATGTCGCCCAGTTTATACCACTAAGCTAGTCCCAATTGCCTGCACTTGGCCCATATCCCTCTATACCCATCTTACCCATGTAACTGTCCAAATGCTTTTTAAAAGACAAAATTGTACCCGCCTCTACTACTGCCTCTGGCAGCTCGTTCCAGACACTCACCACCCTTTGAGTGAAAAAATTGCCCCTCTGGACCCTTTTGTATCTCTCCCCTCTCACCTTAAATCTATGCCCCCTCGTTATAGACTCCCCTACCTTTGGGAAAAGATTTTGACTATCTACCTTATCTATGCCCCTCATTATTTTATAGATTTCTATAAGATCACCCCTTAACCTCCTACTCTCCAGGGAAAAAAGTCCCAGTCTGTCTAACCTCTCCCTATAAGTCAAACCATCAAGTCCCGGTAGCATCCTAGTAAATCTTTTCTGCACTCTTTCTAGTTTAATAATATCCTTTCTATAATAGGGTGACCAGAACTGTACACAGTACTCCAAGTGTGTCCTTACCAATGCCCTGTACAACTTCAACAAGACATCCCAACTCCTGCATTCAATGTTCTGACCAATGAAACCAAGCATGCCGAATGCCTTCTTCACCACCCCATCCACCTGTGACTCCACTTTCAAGGAGCTATGAATCTGTACTCCTAGATCTCTTTGTTCTATAACTCTCCCCAACGCCCTACCATTAACGGAGTAGGTCCTGGCCCGATTCGATCTTCCAAAATGCATCACCTCACATTTATCTAAATTAAACTCCATCTGCCATTCATCGGCCCACTGGCCCAATTGATCAAGATCCCGTTGCAATCCTAGATAACCTTCTTCACTGTCCACAATGCCACCAATCTTGGTGTCATCTGCAAACTTACTAACCATGCCTCCTAAATTCTCATCCAAATCATTAATATAAATAACAAATAACAGCGGACCCAGCACCGATCCCTGAGGCACACCGCTGGACACAGGCATCCAGTTTGAAAAACAACCCTCTACAACCACCCTCTGTCTTCTGTCATCAAGCCAATTTTGTATCCAATTGGCTACCTCACCTTGGATCCCATGAGATTTAACCTTATGTAACAACCTACCATGCGGTACCTTGTCAAATGCTTTGCTGAAGTCCATGTAGACCACGTCTACTGCACAGCCCTCATCTATCTTCTTGGTTACCCCTTCAAAAAACTCAATCAAATTCGTGAGACATGATTTTCCTCTCACAAAACCATGCTGACTGTTCCTAATCAGTCCCTGCCTCTCCAAATGCCTGTAGATCCTGTCCCTCAGAATACCCTCTAACAACTTACCCACTACAGATGTCAGGCTCACTGGTCTGTAGTTCCCAGGCTTTTCCCTGCCGCCCTTCTTAAACAAAGGCACAACATTTGCTACCCTCCAGTCTTCAGGCACCTCACCTGTAGCGGTGGATGATTCAAATATCTCTGCTAGGGGACCCGCAATTTCCTCCCTAACCTCCCATAACGTCCTGGGATACATTTCATCAGGTCCCGGAGATTTATCTACCTTGATGCGCGTTAAGACTTCCAGCACCTCCCTCTCTGTAATATGTACACTCCTCAAGACATCACTATTTATTTCCCCAAGTTCCCTAACATCCATGCTTTTCTCAACCGTAAATACCGATGTGAAATATTCATTCAGGATCTCACCCATTTCTTGTGGTTCCGCACATAGATGACCTTGTTGATCCTTAAGAGGCCCTACTCTCTCCCTGGTTACCCTTTTGCCCTTTATGTATTTGTAGAAGCTCTTTGGATTCACCTTTGCCTGATCTGCCAAAGCAATCTCATATCCCCTTTTTGCCCTCCTGATTTCTCTCTTAACTCTACTCCGGCAATCTCTATACTCTTCAAGGGATCCACTTGATCCCAGCTGCCTATGCATGTCATATGCCTCCTTCTTCTTTTTGACTAGTGCCTCAATCTCCCGAGTCATCCAAGGTTCCCTACTTCTACCAGCCTTGCCCTTCACTTTATAAGGAATGTGCTTACCCTGAACCCTGGTTAACACACTTTTGAAAGCCTCCCACTTACCAGACGTCCCGTTGCCTGCCAACAGACTCTCCCAATCAACTTCTGAAAGTTCCTGTCTAATACCATCAAAATTGGCCTTTCCCCAATTTAGAATTTTAACTTTTGGGCCAGACCTATCCTTCTCCATAGCTATCTTAAAACTAATGGAATTATGATCACTGGTCCCAAAGTGATCCCTCACCAACACTTCTGTCACCTGCCCTTCCTTATTTCCCAAGAGGAGGTCAAGTTTTGCCCCCTCTCTAGTCGGGCCATCCACATACTGAATGAGAAATTCCTCCTGAATACACTCAACAAATTTCTCTCCATCCAAGCCCCTAATGCTATGGCTGTCCCAGTCAATGTTGGGAAAGTTAAAGTCCCCTACTATTACCACCCTATTTTTCTTGCAGCTGTCTGTAATCTCCTTACATATTTGCTCCTCAATTTCCCGTTGACTATTTGGGGGTCTGTAGTACAATCCTATCAAAGTGATCTCTCCCTTCTTATTTTTCAGTTCTACCCATATAGACTTAGTGGGCGAACCCTCGGATATATCCCCTCTCACTACTGCCGTGATGTTCTCCCTAATCAAGAACGCAACTCCCCCTCCTCTCTTACCTCCTGCTCTATCTTTCCTATAGCATCTGTACCCTGGAACATTGAGCTGCCAGTCCTGCCCCTCCCTTATCCATGTTTCAGTAATAGCTATAACTTCCCAGTCCCATGTACCCATCCATGCCCTGAGTTCATCTGCCTTGCCCATCAGACTTCTTGCATTGAAATAAATGCAGTTTAATCTAGACTTCCCTTGGTCTTTGCCCTGCTTTCTCAGACCATCTGTCCGGTCATGTTCTGTACACTCTCCCTTACTGCCTTTTGTTTCTGTCACCATTTTATTTCCCACTGACTTCCTGCATCGGTTCCCATCCCCTTGCCACATTAGTTTAAACCCTCCCCAACAGCACTAGCAAACACTCCCCCTAGGACATTGGTTCCAGTCCTGCCCAGATGCAGACCGTCCAATTTGTACTGGTCCCACCTCCCCCAGAACCGGTTCCAATGTCCCAGGAATTTGAATCCCTCCCTCTTGCACCATCTCTCAAGCCACGTATTCATCTTAGCTATCCTGTCATTCCTACTCTGACTTGCCCGTGGCACTGGTAGCAATCCTGAGATTACTACCTTTGAGGTCCTACTCTTTAGTTTAACTCCTAACTCCCTAAATTCAGCTTGTAGGACCTCATCCTGTTTTTTACCTATATCGTTGGTACCTATATGCACCACGACAACTGGCTGTTCACCCTCCCCCTCCAGAATGTCCTGCAGCCGCTCCGAGACATCCTTGACCCTTGCACCAGGGAGGCAACATACCATCCTGGAGTCTCGGTTGCGTCCGCAGAAACGCCTGTCTATTCCCCTTACAATCGAGTCCCCTATCACTATAGCTCTGCCACTCTTTTTCCTGCCCTCCTGTGCAGTAGAGCCAGCCACGGTGCCATGAACCTGGCCACTGCCACCTTCCCCTGGTGAGCCATCTCCGCCAACAGTATCCAAAACGGTATACCTGTTTTGGAGGGAGATGACCGCAGGGGACCCCTGCACTGCCTTCCTACTCTTCCTCTGTCTGTTGGTCACCCATTCACTATCTCCCTCAGTAATTTTTATCTGCGGTGTGACCAACTCACTGAACGTGCTATCCACGACTTTCTCAGCATCGCGGATGCTCCAAAGTGAGTCCATCCGCAGCTCCAGAGCCGTCAAGCGGTCAAACAATAGCTGCAGCTGGACACACTTCCCGCAGGTGAAGGAATCAGGGATACAGGAAGGAGCCCTGAATTCCCACATCTCACAAGAGGAACATGACACGGCTCTGGGATCTCCTGCCATGACTTAACCCTTAAGTTAGCTTAACAACAACTGCAATGTCAAGAGAAAAAAAAGGAAAGAAAAACTACTTACCACTCCCTTTAAGGAGTTTACTCCTTTAAATTGTTCTCAATTTAGAGAATGTTAACTACACTAGGGACCTTGATTCACTAAAAAATAAACGCTACTTCCTATAAGACCTGCAGACCTTCCCTTTCCTTTTACTTCAGTTACTGTCGATAAGTAGAAATACTCACCTGAACCTACTCACCAATCAGGTGCCTCCCCTGTGTCGCGTCCCGATCTGATTCCTGACGTCACTTCGAACTCGGTCGCAGCTCGGCTCGGCTCGGCTCCTCTCAGCTGTTCTCAGCGCTCTGAAATCCCGCCTTTTATCGGACGCTCCCTCCGCTCGGCTCGGCTCCTCTCAGCTGTTCTCAGCGCTCTGAAATCCCGCCTTTTATCGGACGCTCCCTCCGCTCGGCTCGGCTCCTCTCAGCTGTTCTCAGCGCTCTGAAATCCCGCCTTTTATCGGACGCTCCCTCCGCTCGGCTCGGCTCCTCTCAGCTGTTCTCAGCGCTCTGAAATCCTGCCTTTTATCGGACGCTCCCTCCGCTCGGCTCGGCTCCTCTCAGCGCTCTGAAATCCCGCCTTTTATCGGACGCTCCCTCCGCTCGGCTCCTCTCAGCGCTCTGAAATCCCGCCTTTTATCGGACGCTCCCTCCGCTCGGCTCCTCTCAGCGCTCTGAAATCCCGCCTTTTATCGGACGCTCCCTCCGCTCCGCTCGGCTCCTCTCAGCTGTTCTCAGCGCTCTGAAATCCCGCCTTTTATCGGACGCTCCCTCCGCTCCGCTCGGCTCCTCTCAGCTGTTCTCAGCGCTCTGAAATCCCGCCTTTTATCGGACGCTCCCTCCGCTCGGCTCCTCTCAGCTGTACTCAGCGCTCTGAAATCCCGCCTTTTATCGGACGCTCCCTCCGCTCGGCTCGGCTCCTCTCAGCGCTCTGAAATCCCGCCTTTTATCGGACGCTCCCTCCGCTCGGCTCCTCTCAGCGCTCTGAAATCCCGCCTTTTATCGGACGCTCCCTCCGCTCCGCTCGGCTCCTCTCAGCTGTTCTCAGCGCTCTGAAATCCCGCCTTTTATCGAACGCTCCCTCCGCTCGGCTCCTCTCAGCTGTACTCAGCGCTCTGAAATCCTGCCTTTTATCGGACGCTCCCTCCGCTCCGCTCAGCTGTTCTCGGCGCTCTGAAATCCCGCCTTTTATCGGACGCTCCCTCCGCTCGGCTCCTCTCAGCGCTCTGAAATCCCGCCTTTTATCGGACGCTCCCTCCGCTCGGCTCCTCTCAGCGCTCTGAAATCCCGCCTTTTATCGGACGCTCCCTCCACTCCGCTCGGCTCCTCTCAGCTGTTCTCAGCGCTCTGAAATCCTGCCTTTTATCGGACGCTCCCTCCGCTCCGCTCAGCTGTTCTCGGCGCTCTGAAATCCCGCCTTTTATCGGACGCTCCCTCCGCTCGGCTCCTCTCAGCGCTCTGAAATCCCGCCTTTTATCGGACGCTCCCTCCGCTCGGCTCCTCTCAGCGCTCTAAAATCCCGCCTTTTATCGGACGCTCCCTCCGCTCGGCTCCTCTCAGCGCTCTGAAATCCCGCCTTTTATCGGACGCTCCCTCCGCTCGGCTCGGCTATCGCCTCTGCTGGATGCTTGTATGTTTCAATAAGATCTCCTCTCATTCTTCTAAACTCCAATGAGTATAGACCCAACCTGTTCAATCTTTCCTCATAAGACAATCCTTCCATACCTGGAATCAACCGAGTGAAGCTTCTCTGAACTGCCTCCAATGCAAGTATGTCCTTCCTTAAATAAGGGCACCAGAACTGTACGCAGTACTCCAGGTGTGGTCTCACCAGCACCCTGTACAGTTGTAGCATGACTTCCCTGCTTTTATACTCCATCCCCCTAGAAATAAAGGCCAATATTCCGTTTGCCTTCCGGATTACCTGCTGCACCTGTATGTTGACTTTCTGTGTTTCATGTACGAGGACACCCAGATCCCTCTGTACCGCAGCATTTTGTAGTATTTCTCCATTCAAATAATATTTTGCTTTTTTATTTTTCCTCCCAAAGTGGATGACTTCACATTTTCCCACATTATATTCCATCGGCCAAATTTTTGCCCATTCGCTTAACCTGTCAATATCCCTTTGCAGACACTTTGGGCCCGATTTTAGGACGGAGGCGGGTTGGCAGCGGGGGGTCGACTGGGCACGTGGGTAACGCGCCCAGTGAATTCGCGGAGCCCTGCACGCGATCGCAGCCTAATTGGAGCCACTTACCTTGGCTTCGTGCTGGAAAGCTGCGCAGCGGGCGGACTGCACACGCGCATCATAGGCCGTCAGCTGGAGGAGCCCTATTTAAAGGGGCAGTCCTCCACTGACTGATGCTGCAGAAAGGAGCCACAATTACAGCATGGAGCAGCCCAGGGGGAAGGCTGCTCCCAGGTTTAATGATGCCTCACTCCAGGTCCCACGAGATGGGGTGAGGAGGAGGGGGAGGTCAGAGATCTTCTCCCTGGCAGACGGGAGGAAGTGGCCTGCCTCTGCCGCCAGGGAGGCCTGGCTCGAAGTGGCAGAGGAGGTCACCAGCACCACCAACATATCGCCCACCTGCATACAGTGTAGGAGGCGCTGCAATGACCTAAGTAGGTCAACCAAAGTGAGTACACTTACTCATTCCCCTACACTCCGTCTGCCACATCACCGCCCCCACCCCACATCTCCTTCTGCACTGCCAACACTACTCTATCACATCACTCCCTTCTTGAATAGGGGTGTTACGTTTGCGGTTTTCCAATCCGCTGGGACCTTTCCAGAATCTACTGAATTCTGGAAGATTACAACCAATGCATCCACTATCTCTGTAGCCACTTCCTTTTAGACCTCGGATGCAAGCCATCAGGTCCAGGGGACTTGTCAGCCTTTAGACCCATTAGTTTACCTAGTACTTTTTCTCTAGTGTTAGTGATTGTTTTTAGTTCCTCCCTCCCCTTTGCCCCTTGATTTTCTACTATTATTGGTATATTATTAGTGTCTTCTACTGTGAAGACAGATACAAAATATCTGTTCAATTCCTCTGCCATTTCCTTGTTTTCCATTATTATTTCCCCAGTCTCATCCTCTAAGGGACCAATGTTTACTTTAGCTACCCTCTTCCTTTTTATATACTTGTAGAAGCTTTTACTGTCAGTTTTTATATTTCTTGCTGGTTTACTCTCATAATTTATTTTCTCCCTCTTTATTATTCTTTTAGTCATCCTTTGCTAGTTTTTAAAGTTTTCCCAATCTTCGGGCTTACCAGTAATCTTTGCCATGTTGTATGCTTTTTCTTTTAACCTGATACCATCCTTGACCATTATTCAAGAAGGGGAGTAGGGAAAAACCGGGGAACTACAGGCCAGTGAGCCTAACATCAGTGGTAGGAAAATTATTGGAAAAAATTCTGAAGGACAAAATTAGTCTCCACTTGGAGAAGCAAGGATTAATCAGGGATAGTCAACATGGCTTTGTCAAGGGAAGATCATGTCTGACTAATTTGATTGAATTTTTTGAGGGGGTGACTAGGCGCGTGGATGAGGGTAACGCAGTGGATGTGGTATACATGGATTTCAGTAAGGCCTTCGATAAAGTCCCGCACAGGAGACTGGTCAAGAAGGTACGAGCCCATGGAATCCAGGGTGCCTTGGCACTTTGGATACAAAACTGGCTTAGTGGCAGAAGGCAGAGGGTGATGGTCGAAGGTTGTTTTTGTGACTGGAAGCCTGTGGCCAGTGGGGTACCACAGGGATCTGTGCTGGGGCCCTTGCTGTTTGTGGTCTACATTAACGACTTGGATATGAATGTAAAAGGTATGATCAGTAAGTTCGCTGATGATACAAAAATTGGTAGGGTGGTAAATAGCGAGGAGGATAGCCTCAGTCTGCAGGACGATATAGATGGGTTGGTCAGATGGGCGGAACAGTGGCAAATGGAATTTAACCCGGAAAAGTGCGAGGTGATGCACTTTGGAGGGACTAACAAGGCAAGGGACTACACAATGAATGGGAGGACCCTAGGCAAGACAGAGGGTCAGAGGGATCTTGGTGTGCAAGTTCACAGATCCCTGAAGGCGGCGGAACAGGTAGATAAGGTGGTAAAGAAGGCATATGGGATACTTGCCTTTATTAGCCGAGGCATAGAATATAAGAGCAAGGAGGTTATGATGGAGCTGTATAAAACACTGGTTAGGCCACAGCTGGAGTACTGTGTGCAGTTCTGGTCGCCGCACTACAGGAAGGATGTGATCGCTTTGGAGAGGGTGCAGAGGAGATTCACCAGGATGTTACCAGGGCTGGAGAGCTTCAGCTATGAAGAGAGACTGGGAAGATTGGGTTTGTTTTCCTTGGAGCAGAAGAGGCTGAGGGGGGACATGATTGAGGTGTACAAAATTATGAGGGGCATAGATAGGATGGATACTCAGGAGCTTTTTCCCTTCGTTGAGGGTTCTATAACAAGGGGGCATAGATTCAAGGTAAAAGGCGGGAGGTTTAGAGGGGATTTGCGAAAGAACTTTCTCACCCAGAGGGTGGTTGGAGTCTGGAACTCACTGCCTGAGAGGGTTGTGGAGGCAGGAACCCTCACAACATTCAAGAAGCATTTGGATGAGCACTTGAAATGCCATAGCATACAAGGCTACGGACCAAATGCTGGAATATGGGATTAGATTAGACTGGGCTTGATGGCCGGCGCGGACACGATGGGCCGAAGGGCCTCTATCTGTGCTGTATGACTCTATGACTCTATGACTTTTTTAGTTAGCCATGGTTGGTTCACCCTTTTTGTGGAGTCTTTCCTCCTCACAGGGATCTATTTTTGTTGCGAGTCATAAAATATCTTTTTAAATGTTTGCCACTGCCTATCCACCATCGTACCATCTAATCTGTTTACCCAGTCCACTTTAGCCAATTCCGCCCTCATTCCTTTATAATTGCCCTTATTTAAGTTTAATACAGTAGTTTCAGACCCAAGATCCTCGCTCTCAAACTGGATGTGAAATTCTATCATGTTATGATCACTGCTTCCCAAGGGATCCTTTACTTTGAGATCATTAATTAATCCTGTCTCGTTACCCATTACCAGATCCAAAATGGCCTCTTCCCTGGTTGGTTCCCCGACGTATTGGTCTAAGAAACAGTCCCTAATACACTCTATGAACTCCTCCTCAGGGCTATTTTTGCCAATTTGATTTGTCCAATCGATGTGAAAGTTAAAATCGCCCATGATTATTGCATTACCTTTTTTACAAGCCCCCCTTATTTCCTGATTAATATTTTGCCCTACAGTGTAGCTACTGTTCGGGGGCCGATATACTACTCCCACCAGTGATTTCTTTCCCTTGCTATTTCTTACCTCCACCCAAATTGATTCGACATCTTGATCTTCTGAGCCAAGATCATTTCTCACTATTATACCAATTTCATCCTTTATTAACAGAGCTACCCCACCACCTTTACCTTTTCTCCTATCCTTCCGAAATGTTAAATAACCCTGAATATTTAGCTCCCAACCTTGGTCACCTTGCAACCACGTCTCTGTAATGGCCACGAGATCATTCCCATTTGTTTCTATTTGTGCCGTCAATTCATCTATCTTATTACGAATGCTGCGCGCATTCAGATAAAGAACCTTTCATTTTGTCTTTTTACCATTCTTTCCTACCCCGGCCCCATTTGCTGGTGCACTCTTATGTTTGTACGCTCTGTCCCTTCCTGACACACTCTGTCTATCATTAACCCAATCACTTTCCTGTACTACTTCCTTGTCTTTTCTCTTTATCAATCTAAACTTCGCCCCACCTGAGCCCTCCCCGCCTCTATTTAGTTTAAAGCCTTTTCTACCGCCCTAGTTATTCGGTTTGCCAGAACACTGGTCCCAGCATGGTTCAGGTGAAGCCCGTCCCAACGGAACAGCTCTCTCTTTCCCCAGTACTGATGCCAGTGCCCCATGAATCAAAACCCACTTCTCCCACACCAATCTTTGAGGCACTCATTCATCTCTCTGATCTGATTTACCCTGTGCCAATTTGCTCGTGGCTCAGGTAATAATCCGGAGATTATCACCTTTGTGGTGCTGCTTTTTAATTTAGTCCCTAGCTGCTCAAACTCCCTCAGCAGAACCTCTTTCTTAGTCCTACCTATGTTGTTGGTACCTACGTGGACCATGACAACTGGATCCTCCCCCTCCCACTCCAAGTTTCTCTCCAGTCCTGAGGAGATGTCCTTAACCCTGGCACCGGGTAGGCAACACAGCCTTCGGGACTCTCGCTCTTGGCTGCGGAGAACAGTGTCTATCCCTCTGACCATACTGTCACCTACAACAACCACATTCCTTCTTACTCCCCCCACTTGAATGGCCCCCTGAACCACGGTGCCATGGCCAGTTTGCTCGTCCTCCCTGCAGTCACTGCACTCGTCCACAAGGGCTGCAAGGACCTCGTATCTATTGGACAATCACAGGGACTGAGGCTCCTGCAACGCTCCCTCCTGGATCCCCGTACCTGCCTCACTCACAGTCACACCCTCCTGTCCCTGTCCACATGCCAATTCGACAGTATTTAGTCTAAGGGGCGTGACTGCCTCCTGGATCAAAGTGTCCAGGTAACTTTCTCCCTCCCTGATGCCTCGCAATATCTGCAGCTCGGACTCCAGCCCCTCAACTCCCAGCCGAAGTTCCTCGAGCCGCAGACACTTACCGCAAATGTAGTCGCCCTGGACAAAACTGTCCAGCAGCTCCCACATATTGCAGCTGCATCTCCTGCCCTGTCATAACTATTTTATTTATTTAATTGATTACGACAATGCCAATCAAATTATTTTTAGGTTGAACCAAGTACTGGCCTTGTTTAATTTATTAAATTAAGTTTAGTTATTTTTTTTTTAAATTTAGTTTTATTCTATAAGTTACTGAGCGCACAGTCCTAAGAAAGAAGAAAACAGCAGAGATAATCACCACCAACCACCTACCTGCCTTCCCTGTGACGTCACACTGCAGTTTGGTTTGTTGTTGCTGTGACCCGCTCTCGGGACGCTCCTCTCCGCTGTCTAAACAAATGCACCTCACACCCCTTACTGCACCGAATCCCCTCACTCACCACATTCCCAATTATAGATTCTGTCGAAACCCGACTCTGTCGAAAGCTGCTGCTCTGTGCTCCCTCGCTCCGAAAAAGGTCACAATAGGGAGCAGGGAGCATTCTCCTAGGTATGGGGCCGAGGCACATTGATAGGGCAGTGTAGACGGAGCTTCACTCTGAATCTAACCCGTGCTGTACCTGCCCTGGGAGTGTTTTATGGGCAGTGTAGACGGAGCTTCACTCTGTATCTAACCCGTGCTGTACCTGCCCTGGGAGTGTTTTATGGGACAGTGTAGAGGGAGCTTTACTCTGTATCTAACCCGTGCTGTACCTGCCCTGGGAGTGTTTGATGGGACAGTGTAGAGGGAGCTTTACTCTGTATCTAACCCGTGCTGTACCTGCCCTGGGAGTGTTTTATGGGACAGTGTAGAGGGAGCTTCACTCTGTATCTAACCCGTGCTGTACCTGCCCTGGGAGTGTTTGATGGGACAGTGTAGAGGGAGCTTTACTCTGTATCTAACCCGTGCTGTACCAGCCCTGGGAGTGTTTGATGGGACAGTGTAGAGGGAGCTTTACTCTGTATCTAACTCGTGCTGTACCAGCCCTGGGAGTGTTTGATGGGACAGTGTAGAGGGAGCTTCACTCTGTATCTAACCCATGCTGTACCTGCCCTGGGAGTGTTTGATGGGACAGTGTAGAGGGAGCTTTACTCTGTATCTAACCCGTGCTGTACCTGCCCTGGGAGTGTTTGATGGGACAGTGCACAGGGAGCTTTACTCTGTATCTAACCCGGACTGAGTACCTAAATTGAGATGAGTCCTCTTCCCAGCACTAACACCCCTCAGCTTGACGAACACAAAACTGACGAAATAGACAATGTTCTCACATGCAAAGTGTGCGTGCGTCCACCAACTCTGTCCCTGGCTTCCAGCACCAGGACGTCGAGTCCCATCTCACTGAGAAGTTTAGCAGCCGACAGACCTGGAACGGAGAAAGCTGGAAGTCAAGGACTAATCTTATTCGTAGCGATAGTTAAACTTCTATCAAAAAAATATTTATTCAAAACAAGAGTCTTTGTTAAACAGGAACTGGGTTGAGTTATTACGTTCAGTGCCCAGTGACAGACCCAGGTACCAGGTTCAACCCTCCTCATCCTGGGCTCAGTTACCAGGCCCCATGTCCCTCCAGAAAAGGTGGGGTGACTCCTAGGGGTGTTAGCAATTATTGTCTCGGGAGGAGAGGGGGGAGTTTTGTTGTCCGCAGTTTCAGAAACAAGTCCATTCCCTAAAGAACTGCTGTAGCCCAGACAATTAGGGAATGACAGTAACAGGTGGAGAGGACTTCCTGTTGCTATAGACCTGCCTGCCTGCCAGCAGATGGGGACGTTGCACCATTTAGAATGACGGGGGAATTGTTCGTCATCTGCTGTGGGGCCCTCCCTTGAAAGGGAATTACAGATTACATAGAATTACATTGAATTTACAGCACAGAAACAGGCCATTCGGCCCAACTGGTCTATGCCGGTGTTTATGCTCCACATGAGTCTCCTCCCACCCTACTTCATCTCACCCTATTAGAATAACCTTCTATATCTTTCTCCCTCATGTGTTGATCCAGCTTCCCCTTAAATGCATCCATGATGTTAGGGAACTTGGGGAAATAAATAGTGATGTCTTGAGGAGTGTACATATTACAGAGAGGGAGGTGCTGGAAGTCTTAACGCGCATCAAGGTAGATAAATCTCCGGGACCTGATGAAATGTATCCCAGGACGTTATGGGAGGTTAGGGAGGAAATTGCGGGTCCCCTAGCAGAGATATTTGAATCATCCACCGCTACAGGTGAGGTGCCTGAAGATTGGAGGGTAGCAAATGTTGTGCCTTTGTTTAAGAAGGGCGGCAGGGAAAAGCCTGGGAACTACAGACCGGTGAGCCTGACATCTGTAGTGGGTAAGTTGTTGGAGGGTATTCTGAGAGACAGGATCTACGGGCATTTGGAGAGGCAGGGACTGATTAGGAACAGTCAGCATGGTTTTGTGAGAGGAAAATCATGTCTCACGAATTTGATTGAGTTTTTTGAAGGGGTAACCAAGAAGATAGATGAGGGCTGTGCAGTAGACGTGGTCTACATGGACTTTAGCAAAGCCTTTGACAAGGTACCGCATGGTAGGTTGTTACATAAGGTTAAATCTCACGGGATCCAAGGTGAGGTAGCCAATTGGATACAACATTGGCTTGACGACAGAAGACAGAGGGTGGTTGTAGAGGGTTGTTTTTCAAATTGGAGGCCTGTGACCAGCGGTATGCCTCAGGGATCGGTGCTGGGTCCGCTGTTATTTGTTATTTATATTAATGATTTGGATGAGAATTTAGGAGGCATGGTTAGTAAGTTTGCAGATGACACCAAGATTGGTGGCATTGTGGACAGTGAAGAAGGTTATCTAGGATTACAACGGGATCTTGATAAATTGGGCCAGTGGGCCGATGAATGGCAGATGGAGTTTAATTTAGATAAATGTGAGGTGATGCATTTTGGGAGATCGAATCGGGCCAGGACCTACTCCGTTAATGGTAGGGCGTTGGGGAGAGTTATAGAACAAAGAGATCTAGGAGTACAGGTTCATAGCTCCTTGAAAGTGGAGTCACAGGTGGATAGGGTGGTGAAGAAGGCATTCGGCATGCTTGGTTTCATTGGTCAGAACATTGAATACAGGAGTTGGGATGTCTTGTTGAAGTTGTACAAGACATTAGTTAGGCCATACTTGGAATACTGTGTACAGTTCTGGTCACCCTATTATAGAAAGGATATTATTAAACTAGAAAGAGTGCAGAAAAGATTTACCAGGATGCTGCTGGGACTTGATGGTTTGACTTATAGGGAGAGGTTAGATAGACTGGAGAGTAGGAGGTTTAGGGGTGATCTTATAGAAGTCTCTAAAATAATGAGGGGCATAGATAAGGTAGTCAAAATCTTTTCCCAAAGGTAGGGGAGTCTATAACAAGGGGACATAGATTTAAGGTGAGAGGGGAGAGATACAAAAGGGTCCAGAGGGGCAATTTTTTCACTCAAAGGGTGGTGAGTGTCTGGAACGAGCTGCCAGAGGCAGTAGTAGAGGCGGGTACAATTTTGTCTTTTAAAAAGCATTTGGACAGTTACATGGGTAAGATGGGTATAGAGGGATATGGGCCAAGTGCAGGCAATTGGGACTAGCTTAGTGGTATAAACTGGGCGACATGGACATGTTGGGCCGAAGGGCCTGTTTCCATGTTGTAAACTTCTATGATTCGATGATATTCGCCTCAACTACTCCTTGTGTTAGCGAATTCCACATTCTCACCACTCTCTGGGGAAAGAAGTTTCTCCTGAAATTCCCCAATGGATTTATTGGTGACTATCTTATATTTATGGCCCCTAGTTCTGGTCTCCCCCACAAGTGGAAACATCTTCTTCACATCTACCCTATCAAACCCCTTCATAATTTTAAAGACCTCTATCAGGTCCCCCCTCAGTCTTTTCTCAAAAGAGCCCCAGCCTGTTCAGTCTTTCCTGATAGCTATAACCTCTCAGTTCTGGTATCATCCTTGTAAATCTTTTTTTGCACCTTCTCCAGTGCCTCTATATCCTTTTTTCAAAATATGGAGACCAGAGTGAGTTGCAATTGAAAAGATACTGGGCCTTCCAGCTTGCCACACTGTGGGACAGCGGTGTGTCCGTGAGATTTGGCCACATATGCTGACTGTCCAAATTCTGCTGGACCGTTGGGGGAGAGCCTGTCAGGCAGGGTCTGGGCGCAGGCTCAGAGATTGGTACTGACAGAGGCCAACTCACTCCCCTGGGTGTGTTGAGGCAGGAATAGGTGGAAGCCTGAGTGGGGAGGGAGGAGAACCAAAGCCAGGAATATAGAACAACTGGAAGAAAATACTCGCAGGTGATATCGCTGAGGTATTGCATGTAGAGAATTGGAGAATTTACCTCAAATATCAGATTGGTTTTTCCAGTAATATGTGGACAGGAGGGAAGCACTGAATCACAATGGAAAGAGAGAGGTGAAATGGTTAACCCGTTCTGTTAATGGATGAGACGTGAAACCGAGGCCCCCGTCTGCCCTCTCAGGTGGACGCAAAAGATCCCACGGCCACTGTTCGGGAAAAATGTTGTGTGATGCATATGGTGGACATAATGTGGACCTCACCCCACCTCCAGCCCACCCCCACCTCCCGCTAACTCCACCCCCACCTCCCGCTAGCCCCACCCCCACCCCTCCCCCGCCTCCCGCGAACCCCACCCCCGCCTCCTGCTAACCCCACCCCCACCCCCGCCTCCCACTAACCCCACCCCCACCCCCCGCTAACCCCACCCCCACCCCTCCCCGCCTCTCGCTAACCCCACCCCTCCCCCACCTCCCGCTCACCCCACCCCTCCCCCACCTCCCGCTCACCCCACCCCCCCCCACCTCACCCCACCCGCTAACCCTCCCCCCTCCCCCCACTACCTCACCCTTCCCCAACCCCACCACACCTTCAGCCCACCCCTCCCCCCCACCCCTCCTGCTAACCGTACCTCCACCCCACCCCCACATCTCTCCCCAACCCCACCCCTCCCGCCCACCAACACCTCCCCTCCACCCCCTCCCACCCCAGTGCGAAATCCTGGGCGAGTCAGGAGATCGGCTCCCGCTGCACCCCCAGCCCACTCGAGCGACGCTGGGGAACGCTCACAACACATGCCCAGGATCTCGGCCTAAGCGTCTCAGCAGATTGGGAAAGGTCAGATTACGACAGGCAATGGTATCCATGACAACACCAACGGTCCCTGTATAATCTCCACAAAGATTTCAGATTTTTTTTTAAAAATGTGTTTGTGTGTGTCAGCCTTAGCTCATTGATTGCTCTCTCTCGCCTCCGAGTCACAAGGTCATGGGTTCAAATCCCACTCGGCCGACTTGAGCACAAAGTCCAGGCCGACACTCCCAGTCCAGTACTGAGGGAGTGCTGCACTGTCGGGAGGTGCCGTCTTTCAGCCGAGATGTTTAACTGAGGCCCCCTCAGGTGGACGTAAAAGATCCAACGGCCACTATTTCGAAGAAGAGCAAGGGGGAGTTCTCCCCGGTGCCCTGGGCCAATATTCCTCCCTCAGCAGTCACCACCAAAACCGCTCACCTCGTGGTTGTTCGTGTGCCGTTGCTGGCACAGAGTGAAGACTGCATTTGGCTAGGTCACCACCACAATCTGCAGCTATCACGTGTGTACAGATACTGAGCCGTAGCGGAGGAGGAGAGATAGGCTTTACAGAGAGAGAGAGGTCGAAGTGAGTTCCAGAGTACAACATCAATTTGCATTTATATAGTGCCTTTAACATAGCAAAAACATCCCAAAGTGCTTCACAGGAATGTCATCTGACACCAAGCCACATAAGGAGATACTGGGACAGGTGGCCAAAAAGGTAGGTTTTAAAGGAGGAGAGAGAGGAGGAGAGGTTTAGGGAGGGAATTCCAGAGCTTAGGTCCCGGGCAGCTGAAGGCACGGCCGCCAATGGTGGAGCGATGGAAATCGGGGATGCGCAAGAGGCCAGAATTGGAGAAACTCGGAGGGTTGTAGGGGCTGGAGGAGGTTACAGAGATAAGGAGGGGGGGCGAGGGCCATGGAGGGATTTGAAAACAAGGGTGAGAATTTTAAAATCGAGGCAGCAAGACGCCTGAAGGCTCTTGCACCAAAGGGGGAGTGGAGGGAGGGAGATGGGAGTCATAGAAAAGGTTACAGCACGGAAGGAGGCCATTCGTCCCATTAAGTCCGTGCCGACTCGATGCAAGAGCAATCCAGCTAGTCCCACTCCCCCGTCCTGTCCCCGTAGCCCTGCAGATCTCTTCCTTTCAGGTACTTATCCAGTTCCCTTTTGAAGGCCATGATTGAATCTGCCTCCACCACCCCCTCGGGCAGTGCATTCCAGATCCTAACCACTCGCTGTGTAAAAAAGTTTTTCCTCATGTCAACTTTGGTTCTTTTGCCAATCACCTTAAATCTATGTCCTCTCATTCTTGACCCTTCCGCCAATGGGAACAGTTTCTCTCTATCTACTCTGTCTAGACCCTTCATGATTTTGAATATCTCGATCAAATCTCCTCTCAACCGTCTCTGTTCCAAGGAGAACAACCCCAGCTTCTCCAGTCTATCCACGTAACTAAAGTCCCTCATCCCTGGAATCATTCTAATAAAGGGAGTGAGATGAATTCAACGGCATTACCATCACCGAATCCCCCACCATCAACATCCTGGGGGTCACCATTGACCAGAAACTTAACTGGACCAGCCATATAAATACTGTGGCTACGAGAGCAGGTCAGAGGCTGAGTATTCTGCGGCAAGTGACTCACCTCCTGACTCCCCAAAGCCTTTCCACCATCTACAAGGCACAAGTCAGGAATGTGATGGAATACTCTCCACTTGCCTGGATGAGTGCAGCTCCAACAACACTCAAGAAGTTCGACACCATCCAGGACAAAGCAGCCCGCTTGATTGGCACCCCATCCACCACCCTAAACATTCACTCCCTTCACCACCAGCGCACAGTGGCTGCAGTGTGTACCATCCACAGGATGCACTGCAGCAACTCGCCAAGGCTTCTTCGACAGCACCTCCCAAACCCACGACCTCTACCACCTAGAAGGACAAGAGCAGCAGGTACATGGGAACAACACCACCTGCACGTTCCCCTCCAAGTCACACACCATCCCGACTTGGAAATATATCGGCCGTTCCTTCATCGCCGCTGGGTCAAAATCCTGGAACTCCCTTCCTAACAGGACTGTGGGAGAACCTTCACCACACGGACTGCAGCGGTTCAAGAAGGCGGCTCATCACCACCTTCTCAAGGGGCAATTAGGGATGGGCAATAAATGCTGGTCTTGCCAGCGACGCCCACATCCCACGAACGAATAATAAAAAATTCTTAAAATACTCCCTTGCCCTCTAACCCTGCTTCACCTGAACACTACACTTGGTCTTGATTCTGGGCTGTGCAACAGCACGGGTGATAGAGAAATTATCATGGCCAATAAAGAAATCTGTGCTTTAAAGGGAAAGTAGGTCCTTCCCCTTTAATCACTGCCGTGCTGCCCAAGGCCTGGCCATCTGCAGGTTTGAACATGACAAAAGAGCACAATGCTTGAGGTTGCAGTGATGGGGGGAGGTCAGAACTAGACCGGACCGACCCAGCTAAAGTCTGCAGGGAGTAAAAGTCTTTGTCTTGATGCAGAAATAACACCAGACTGTGAACTCACCGCTGATCCCAGCTCCCAGGATTATCACGTCGTGCATTTTTCCCCACACACACACACACAAACTGCGTTACAGCAAAATAAAGGGGGAATTCCTTGGACTGACTTTGCTCTGGGGGCCACCCAACCTGAGCTTCCCCCGCTTCAATATCAGGTCCCTTTCACTAGGACTGACCCAGGCTCTTCCCGCAGGATTAGATCTTCCTGATCCCACAACGCAGCTGCTAACTTCAACAAGGAGATATCCCTTAAAGGGAGCCTGCATTGAGGCAGCCTAGCTCCCAGCTGTTATTTGTAAGGAGGGTCTCAGAGCCTCAGTCACTTGGGGAGTGGGGATAAATGATTGAGTGAGGATGAATTCCATTTAAGAGATTACCAACGCATTTAAAGTCAAACGATTTGGAAGTCAATTCGGCGTTCGGCAGGGTGACTGGTTTAGTCTTTTCAGGTTCGTTTCGTTTTTGTTTTACTTTCGGTTTCTCTCTTGCCATCCGTCTGTTCCTCTTTCGCTGGCTCTGTGGGATCTTGCTGTGCGCAGATTGGTGCTTCCGGGGATGTCCGGAGGTCGTGAAAGGTGCGGTGGAATGGCAAGTCCTTCAGTTTTCTGCCTCGGGATTAGGGCTCAGAGTCTGTGCATTGCATAGAATTTACAGCACAGAAACAGGCCGTTCGGCCCATCTGGTCTATGCCGGTGTTTATGCTCCACACGAGCCTCCTCCCTCCCTACTTCATCTCACCCTATCAGAATATCCTTCTATTCCTTTCTCCCTCATGTGTTTATCGAGCTTCCCCTTAAATGCATCTATGCTATTCGCCTCAACTTTTTTTTATTTGTTAATGGGATGTGGGCGTCGCTGGCGAGGCCGGCATTTATTGCCCATCCCTAATTGCCCCTTGAGAAGGTGGTGGTGAGCCGCCTTCTTGAACCGCTGCAGTCCGTGTGGTGACGGTTCTCCCACAGTGCTGTTAGGAAGGGAGTTCCAGGATTTTGACCCAGCGACGATGAAGGAACGGCCGATATATTTCCAAGTCGGGATGGTGTGTGACTTGGAGGGGAACGTGCAGGTGGTGTTGTTCCCATGTGCCTGCTGCTCTTGTCCTTCTAGGTGGTAGAGGTTGCGGGTTTGGGAGGTGCTGTCGAAGAAGCCTTGGCGAGTTGCTGCAGTGCATCCTGTGGATGGTACACACTGCAGCCACGGTGCGCCGGTGGTGAAGGGAGTGAATGTTTAGGGTGGTAGATAGGGTGCCAATCAAGCGGGCTACTTTATCTTGGATGGTGTCGAGCTTCTTGAGTGTTGTTGGAGCTGCACTCATCCAGGCAAGTGGAGAGTATTCCATTACACTCCTGACTTGTACCTTGTAGATGGTGGAAAGGTTTTGGAGAGTCAGGAGGTGAGTCACTCGCCGCAGAATACCCAGCCTCTGACCTGCTCTTGTAGCCATTGTATTTATATGGCTGGTCCAGTTAAGTTTCTGGTTAATGGTGACCCCCAGGATGTTGATGGTGGGGGATTCGGCGATGGTAATGCCGTTGAATGTCAAGGGGAGGTGGTTAGACTCTCTCTTGTTGGAGATGGTCATTGCCTGGCACTTATCTGGCGCGAATGTTACTTGCCACTTATCAGCCCAAGCCTGGATGTTGTCCAGGTCCTGATGCATGCGGGCTCGGATTGCTTCGTTATTTAAGGGGTTGCGAATGGAACTGAACACCGTGCAATCATCAGCGAACATCTGTTCTCCATGTGGGAGCGAGTTCCACATTCTCACCACTCTCTGGGTAAAGAAGTTTCTCCTGAATTCCCTATTGGATTTATTAGCGACTATCTTATATTTATGATCCCTAGTTCTGGTCTCCCCCACAAGTGGAAACATCTTCTCTACGTCTACCCGATCAAACCTATCCTACCCTAGGAAGGCGAATGGTATGTTGGCCTTCATTGCAAGAGGATTTGAGTACAAGAGCAGGGATGTCTTACTGCAGTTCT
This sequence comes from Heptranchias perlo, assembly GCF_035084215.1. Classification (NCBI taxonomy): domain Eukaryota; kingdom Metazoa; phylum Chordata; class Chondrichthyes; order Hexanchiformes; family Hexanchidae; genus Heptranchias; species Heptranchias perlo. Next base: position 24,823,417 of record NC_090359.1, on the reverse strand, counting down.
ACAGATCCTTGGTGAGACCACATCTGGAGTGTTGTGTGCAGTTTTGGTCTCCTTATCTGAGGAAGGATGTCCTTGCCATGGAGGGAGTGCAATGAAGGTTTACCAGACTGATTCCTGGGATGGCAGGACTGACGTATGAGGAGAGATTGGGTCGACTAGGCCTATATTCACTAGAGTTTAGAAGAATGAGAGGTGATCTCATCGAAACATATAAAATTCTAACAGGACTAGACAGACTAGATGCAGGGAGGATGTTCCCGATGGCTGGGGAGTCCAGAACCAGGGGTCACAGTCTCAGGATACGGGGTATGCCATTTAGAACCGAGATGAGAAATTTCTTCACTCAGAGGGTGGTGAACCTGTGGAATTCTCTACCACAGAAGGCAGTGGAGGCCAAGTCATTAGATGTATTCAAGAAGGAGATAGATATATTTTTTAATGCTAAAGGGATCAAGGGATATGGGGAAAAAGCGGGAACAGGGTACTGAGTTAGACGATCAGCCATGATGATTTTGAATGGCGGAGCAGGGCCGAATGGCCTACTCTTGCTCCTACTTTCTATGTTTCTACGTTTTAAACCCTTTCATAATCTATCAAGTCACCCATCAGTACTCTCCTCCAGAGAAAAGAGCCCCAGCCCGTTCAATCTTTCCTGATGGGTAAAACCTCTCAGTTCTGGTATCATCCTAGCAAATCTCCTCCGCACCCTCTCCAGTGCCTCCACCACTCCCCACCCCCACAACATGGAGACCGGAGCTGTTCACAGTAATCCAAGTGCGGTCCAACCAAGCATTGTATCTACCTGACCGTACCCACTAACGGTGAGATGTGGGATTCCATGTGGCAGACCTGATAAGACGTTTCCCACCTTGTGTTTCTTTACTGGCAGAAACCCACACTGCCCACAGCAAGTGTGGACAGGAGGTCAGCGTATCGACCTCGCCCATTCATTTCCTGAATGGGCCAGCAACGCCTCGATTTTAAAATTCTCATCCTCGTGTTCAAATCCTTCCACGGCCTCGTACCCTCCCTCCCTATCTCTGTAACCTCCTCCATCCCTACGACCCTCCGAGATCTCTGCGCTCCTCCAATTCTGGCCTCTTGCTCATTCCCGATTTCCATCGCTCCACCATTGGCGGCCGTGCCTTCAGCTGCCTGGGTCCCTAAGCTCTGGAATTCCCTCCCTAAACCTCTCCGCCTCTCTCTCCTCCTTTACGCCTACCTCTCTCTCCTCCTTAAAGCCTACCTCTTTGACCAAGCTTTTGGTCACCTGTGCTAATATCTCCTCATGTGGCTCGGTGTCGATTTTTTGCTATAAAAGGCACAATATATATGTTGTTGTCGGTGGCTGATTGCACAGCTTGGGGTAGTGTGTGGTGCACAGAGACCGCAGGAGCGAGATTGGGTTCCAGGTGAACTACAGCCGAGTGATTCCAGTCATTGATTTCCCCCCCAAAAAATACTGCTTTGTTTCCAGAGGAATAGCTTTATAAACATTCCATTTATCCGGCAATCAATTCACTCCTTAGGCCCAGACAGACTCAACAGTGATATGAAGATGCTGCAAATATGTATCTCTCTCCAGGACAGCGAGGGAGGGGCGGAGACTCAGTGAGACAAGGGGAGAAAGTCTGGTCTGTAAGAAAGATTCAGAGTCAGAGAGATTCCCGAGAGCGAGAGAAAAATAGAGGAGGCGGAGAGAAAGAGGTAGAAGAGAGAGAGAGAGGGGGAAAAGAGAGAAAGTGAGAGAGAGCTGGAAGAAAATGAAAGGGGTGAAAAGAGAGAGGCAGAAAGAAAGGAGCATAGGAACAGGAGTAGGCCATTCAGCCCCTCGTGCCTGCTCCGCCATTCGATAAGATCATGGCTGATCTGTGATCTAACTCCATATACCTGCCTTTGGCCCATATCCCTTAATACCTTTGGTTGCCAAAAAGCTATCTATCTCAGATTTAAATTTAGCAATTGAGCTAGTATCAATTGCCGTTTGCGGAAGAGAGTTCCAAACTTCTACCACCCTTTGTGTGTAGAAATGTTTTCTAATCTCACTCCTGAAAGGTCTGGCTCTAATTTTTAGACTGTGCCCCCTACTCCTAGAATCCCCAACCAGCGGAAATAGTTTCTCTCTATCCACCCTATCCGTTCCCCTCAATATCTTATAAACTTCGATCAGATCACCCCTTAACCTTCGAAACTCTAGAGAATACAACCCCAATTTGTGTAATCTCTCCTCGTAACTTAACCCTTGAAGTCCGGGTATTTTTTCTTTTTATTCGTTCACGGCATTTATTGCCCATCCCTAATTGCCCTTGAGAAGGTGGTGGTGAGTCGCCTTCTTGAGCGAGATTTTTACAACTGAGTGGCTTGCTAGGCCATTTCAGAGGGCAATTAAGAATCAACCACATTGCTGTGGGTCTGGAGTCACATATAGGCCAGACCAGGAGGCTTCCTTCCCTAAAGGACATTAGTGAACCAGATGGGTTTTTACGACAATCCGGTAGTTTCATGGCCATCATTACTGATACTAGTATTTTTAATTCCAGATTTTTTTATTTAATTAATTGAATTTAAATTCGCCAGCTGCCGTGGCGGGATTTGAACTCATGACTCTGGATTTTAGTCCAGGCCGCTGGATTACTAGCCCAGTAACATAACCACTATGCTACCGTATCATTCTAGTAAACCTACGCTGCACTCCCTCCAAGGCCAATATGTCCTTCCGAAGGTGCGGTGCCCAGAACTGCTCACAGTACTCCAGGTGCGGTCTAACCAGGGTTTTGTATAGCTAAGGAGGAGAGAGAGGGAAGAGAGAGAGAGAGAGAGAGAGAAAAAGAGAAAAAGAGTGGAGGTAGAGAGAGATAGAGAGAAACACGTGTGAGAGTTTCGTTAAGAGAGAGTCTCTGAGGGAAGGGGCGTCATTCATCTGAGACTCTGAGCCTTTATGAGAGAGTCTAAAGACAGGGAGGGCGTGAATCATACTGAGAAAGAGAGAGATTCATTGAAAGCTTCTACTGCATTTAAAAGGCACGATGATTCATCCAGACACAATGAAAGCTGCAGGTTACATTCACTGGCCCCCAGTACACATTGCCAGCATCTATTGACGCTCCATAGAACCCTGCTGCGATCAAACCTTTCGTGACACGTCAGCCCGCACAGAGTGAAAGGCCAGAATTGATGCACTGACCGACCAGACCATCAGTGGATTTCTTTGCTTTCCGAAACAAAACAAAGACGTCTTGACGCCAGATTCTAATAATCCCTTTTGGTTCATGTCGCCAGGCAATTCAACCACAGAGGCATCGTTGGCTGCGCCCCCAAACCTGTTGTCGTCCAACATCCACTTGCCAGCCGGGGTCAGTGGAGAGCAATCAGGAGCGGGAACCCCGGCCAACGTTCACGGTTCAACCCGGAAATGGGATCGCTGTCGAGAGTCGCCGGGCAACATTGGGAGCTTAAAATTCACATCGAGGTGACGTCGAGAAGATAATCCCAGCAAATTAAAAAAATAACTTAAAACTAAAGGCTCAGTCAGGACCCGGCTGATGACCAGGAATAAGGCGCCAGGCTTAGGGTCGCCAACTCTGGTTGGTCCGTACTCCTGGATGGGAGTTCATCATGTGACCGCCGGACTCCAGCGGCCCCGCCATTGGTCGTCCGACATGTCCATCTCCGTGAGGCCCCGCCTTCCCACAGCCGACTGGAGAACGACCAGGCTCTCCGTCACCCAATTGGACGATTCATGACCGTCAGTCAAAACAGTCCGTTTTAACCCCGTCTCCGACATTTTTATGGCTCAAAAAGGGAAAATGTTGAAAGAAAACAACACAGTTTTTTATAACACTCCCCCCCCCCCCCCCCCCACCCCCCCCCGTGACTTTTTTTCTCCGGGGTCTTTGCCCGCAACAGTGTCCCGCAGATTAATCTTTAATTCCTGGAGACTCCAGGCCAATCCTGGAGGGTTGGCGACGACCACCCCCCTCCCCCACTAGGTGAGTTTCGACCCGGACTCTTGACCTTGAACGTTGGTGCGTGATTGGTGCCTTCATCCTCTGGGGGTCAGGGGTGTGGGAGGTCAGAGGGCACGCACACAGAGCTGCAGACCCACCGAGGTGCCAATCCTGCTCCCCCGGCCCTCCCCCTCCCCCCGCTACAAGCCACTCAGCTGGTTGACAGATCTCCATTGACTCCATGTCCAGAGTGCTGCATACACCAGACAGAAAGGCCTTCGTGGAGGCAGCGTGGTGGGTCAGGATCGTCCGGTACCACTTTCGAAGACCATCGCATTCGTCTGCACTTTGCTACGCCCATGCCAATCCAAACCTGCAACGTAAATGATCACAGTCAGACCCGGGAACTCGTAAATCATTAAAGGGGGCAGGACGTAGCTTAGTCGTTCTGACAGAGCACTTAAACTTCTGGCACGAAAGAAAGGAAGAGAGACTCGCATTTATACAGCGCCTTTCACGACCTCAGGACGTCCCAAAGCGCTTTACAGCCAATGGAGTACATTTTGAAGTGGAGTCGCTGTTGTAATGTGGGGAAACGGGGCAGCCAGTTTGCGCACAGCAAGATCCCGCAAACAGCAATGAGATAATGAGCAGGTAATTTAGTGACTTGCCGAAAAGTGTTTGCGTGAGGGCGGCGGATGAGAAGAGTGTCGGGCTCGTCTGTGATGCCCCACACAGTCAAATAGCCCACCAACACTCACCGTCGAGGTTCACGTATAAAATATGGGGCGAGGTACCAGAGGGCTGATATATCTCAGTCCGGGTCAGGATGTGGGGGGTGGGGGGGTTTGATATTAGGAGGGAGGGGGGTATTGGGGGACAGTCGTGTAATGGTTATCTTACTGGACTAGTAATGTAGAGGCCTGATCTAATAATCCATGAGTTCAAATCCCACCCTGGCCAGTTTGAGAATCTGAATTCAGATCATAAAATCTGGAAACAAGAAGCCAACGTCAGTAAAAGTGACCACAAATCTATTGGATTGTGGTTAAAAAAAACCCAACTGGTTCACAAAATGTCCTTTTAGGGAAGGAAACCTGCCGTCTTTACCCGGTCCGGGCCTATATGTGACTCCAGTCCCACACCAACGTGGCCAACTCTTAACTGCCCCTCTGAAGTGGCCTAGCAAGTTCCTCAGTTGTACCGAACCCGAGGGCAACTGGGGACGGGTGGTAAATGTCGGTCTTGCCAGCGACGCCCACATCCCGAGAATGAATTTTTTGAAAAAAGCAGTGACATGGGGAACGTTTGACGGTAACAGAGATATCAGAAAGCGCCCCATTCTCCAGCGCGAGCATTGCTCACTTTGAGAGGGCAGAAAGAACTCACCGAAAACAGTTAGAATCTCGGGGTTAGCAGGTGCAGATGACCAGGAACAGAAGGGTTGGCGCTAGCGCAACGAGCAAATAAGATCTGGATCTCTTGCTGCTCCTCCCACCCAGTTCTCTGGACATCTGCCCCGGATCAGGATTGTGTCCTGCGATCTGCTCAGGCTCCGTGGCTGTCGTTGAGTTCCCCTGATTTTGTTGATGGTTTCTGCCATCCGGCTCGCTCCTGTCGTTCCCCGCGTCCGACCCCCCTGCTCCTGCAATCGTAGAGAATCTCGTTAATTAAAGCCGTCCTTCGCTCTCTGGGTCTCCCGCCCACTGTCAGAGGGTAAGTTTTATGTCCAAGCATTCTACAAAAATAAAGATTTATAAAGCACCTTTCACGTCCTCAGGACACCCCAAAGCCCTTTACGGCCGGTGAAGTACTTTTGAAGTGTTGTTTTGCAGGCAAACATGACCGCCTGTTCGCGCACAGCAAGATCCCACAAACAGCAGACGAGTTGAATGTCCTGTTTTAAGGATGATGGTTGAGGGATAAATACTGGCCCAGGGCACTGGGGAGAACAACTCTTCAAAAAACGCCCTGTTTGGATCGTTTGCATCCACTGGGCCGCAGGAGGAGATATTAGGACGGGTGACCAAAAGGTTGGACAAAGAGGGAGGTTTTAAGGGGCAACTTACAGGAGGAGAGAGAGGCGGTGAGGTTTAGGGAGGGAATTCCAGAGATTAGGGCCCCGGGCAGCTGAAGGCACGGCCGCCAATGGCGGAGCGATGGAAATCGGGGGATGCGCAAGGGGCCAGAATTGGAGGAGCCCAGAGATCTCGGAGGGTTGTAGGAGCTGGAGGAGGTTACAGAGATAGGGGAGGGGGAGCGAGGGCCATGGAGGGATTTGAAAACAAGGATGAGAATTTTAAATTTGAAGTGGGTTTCTCTCTGAAGCCCTGACCGGTTTCCTGGGGAACAGTTTCGCTCACCTTCCTGTACAGATACGGTCGTCTCCGCGCACATCGCCCTGCTATACGGGTTCATGGTGGTGATGAGACACGTGTACATTCCCCCGTCTCCGAGGTCCAGCTTCCTGATGCTCAGGGTAGCGTTTCCCTCCGTGAACCAGTCCGGCCCCAGTCCCGTCCTGTCCCTGAACCTGGGGTCCTGCTCCGTGTTTTCCACGTGGTTCTCCCGGTCGTGCACCACCGTGAGGTTCTCTCCCCTGGTCAGCTGCCAGACCACCATGTACTCCGAGGGGTCCTCGCCAACCCAGGTGAACGGGCAGGGCAAATGGACAGCGTCTCCAGAGTGGGCCTCGACCGTATCCTGCTGATTCCCGCAGGAGAGACGCCCTGTGGGGAGGAGAAATGTGTCTTGAGAAGGACGATTTCCACACTATGCAAATTAGGGGACTACCAATAATGCAGCTGGAGCACCCACATTAGAAAGAACTTGCATTTATATAGCGCCTTTCACAACCTCAGGACATCCTCAAGCTTTACATCTTTTCGAAGCGTAGTCACTGTTGTAATGTAGGAAACGCGGCAACCAATTTGCGCACAGCAAGATCCCACAAAACAGCAATGTGATAAATGACCAGATAACCTGTTTTTTTAGCGATGTTGGTTGAGGGATAAATATCGGCCCCAGGACACCGGGGAGAACTCCCCCCTGCTCTTCTTTGAATAGCGGCCGTGGGATTTTTTACATCCACCCGAGAGGGGCAGACGGGGCCTCGGTTTAATGTCCCACTCCAGAGGCTTGAGCGCAAAATCCAGGCCGACACTCCCAGTGCCAGTACTGAGGGAGGTGCCGTCTTTCGGATGAGACGTTAAACCGAGGCCCCGTCTGCCCTCCCAGGTGGACGTAAAAGATCCCACGGCCACTATTTTTGAAAAAGAGCAGTGGGAGTTCTCCCCGTTGTCCTGGGCCAGTATCGTTCCCTCGACCGACACCACTAAAACAGATTATCTGGTTGTTATCACATTACGTAGAATTTACAGCACAGAAACAGGCCATTCGGCCCAACTGGTTTATACTGGCGTTTATACTCCACACGATCACCTCTCACCCCACTTCACCTCACCCGATCACCATAACCTTCTATATCTTTCTCCCTCATGTGTTTATCTAGTTTCCCCTTAAAATGCATCTATGATATTCGCCTCAACTACTCTGGGCAAAGAAGTTTCTCCTGAACTAGGGCTCCACATTGTAAACTGAAAATTGATTTCACTTTCAATCAGTGGCGAAAACTTTTAAATTCAGGAAACTTTATTTTAGACACTAAAAGTTGTTTCAAAATTACATTTTTTTTCACTGAAAGTCTGCCAGTTCCACAATCAAGGTTTCTCCCTTGACTGACTAAAAACAAGAAAGGAAATTAAATTTTAAAATTCCCTTTCCGTTATACTTGAAATACTCAGTGTGTGCACTCATTTAAATATTTCTTGCGATAGGTACAATCATTTGCTGTTTGTGGGATCTTGCTGTGCGCCAATCGGCTGCCGGGTTTCCTACGTCACAGCAGTTCAAAAAGTACTTCATTGGTTGTAAAGCGCTTTGGGACGTCCTGAGGTTGTGAAAGGCGCTATAGAAATGCAATTCTTTCTTTCTCTCGTGGGGGGCGGGGGGATGGGAGGGGGAGGGGGAGGTCTCAGGTGTGCGGAACACCTGAGGAGCAGCAATTGCAGTTGATCCTCATTCTCTTCCCCGTGCTGATAGAGGCAGAAGTCCATGTAATGCGAGTTGTTGTTGATTTTGTCCCTATTGCTTAGTTTATGTCGACAGGAGCTGCAATGGGCAGGATGTGACTAGTGGAGTCCCGCAGGGATCTGTCTTGGGGCCTCAATTATTCACAATATTTATTAACGATTTAGATGAAGGCATAGAAAGTCTCATATCTAAGTTTGCCGATGACGCAAAGATTGGTGGCATTGTAAGCAGTGTAGATGGAAACATAAAATTACAAAGCGATATTGATAGATTAGGTGAATGGGCAAAACTGTGGCAAATGGAATTCAATGTAGACAAATGTGAGGTCATCCACTTTGGATCAAAAAAGGATAGAACAGGGTACTTTCTAAATGGTAAAAAGTTAAAAACAGTGGATGTCCAAAGGGACTTAGGGGTTCAGGTACATAGATCATTGAAGTGTCATGAACAGGTGCAGAAAATAATCAATAAGGCTAATGGAATGCTGGCCTTTATATCTAGAGGACTGGAGTACAAGGGGGCAGAAGTTATGCTGCAGCTATACAAAACCCTGGTTAGACCGCACCTGGAGTACTGTGAGCAGTTCTGGGCACCGCACCTTCGGAAGGACATACTGGCCTTGGAGGGAGTGCAGCGTAGGTTTACTAGAATGATACCCGGACTTCAAGGGTTAAGTTACGAGGAGAGATTACACAAATTGGGGTTGTATTCTCTAGAGTTTCGAAGGTTAAGGGGTGATCTGATTGAAGTTTATAAGATATTGAGGGGAACGGATAGGGTGGATAGAGAGAAACTATTTCCACTGGTTGGGGATTCTAGGAGTAGGGGGCACAGTCTAAAAATTAGAGCCAGACCTTTCAGGAGCGAGATTAGAAAACATTTCTACACACAAAGGGTGGTAGAAGTTTGGAACTCTCTTCCGCAAACGGCAATTGATACTAGCTCAATTGCTAAATTTAAATCTGAGATAGATAGTTTTTTGGCAACCAAAGGTATTAAGGGATATGGGCCAAAGGCAGGTATATGGAGTTAGATCACAGATCAGCCATGATCTTATCAAATGGCGGAGCAGGCACGAGGGGCTGAATGGCCTCCTCCTGTTCCTATATTCCTATGATTGTGGCTCAGTTCGTAGCTCTCCTGCCTCAGAGTCAGAATATTGTGGGTTTAAATCCCAATCCAGTGACTTGAGCACATAATCCAGGCTGACACTCCCAGCGCAGTACTGAGGGAGTGCTGCACTGTCGGAGGTGCCGTCTTTCGGTTGAGACGTTAAACCGAGGCCCCGTCTGCACCCCCCCCCCCCCACCCCCCGGTTGGCCTTGAGAGAAAACCACACCCTGTGAGTCACACAGAACAGGAAAGTCCCTGAGATTTGGGGCTAACGTCATTAATAGTCTGTGTATTTGCTGTACAGGAATTTTTTTGGCCAGGAATTATCGGAGGGAATCTTTCTTTTGTCTGCATTTCATGTTCGTGCAATTAAAGTGGAGCCATCTGGAAATGTGTAAATGTTAAAAAAAGAAACACATTTTCCCAACTTCCTTCTGTGACACCTGGTGGGGAGCCTCTGGCTATTTAGATTTTCAAGGAATTTTCATCAGAGGTGAAGCAACTATCAGAATTGCAGTCGCAATGTCACCCAAGGCCTCGTACTCCACCCTCCCTCTCCCCTCCCCCTCACTCACCCTGTCTGGGAAAGGTGAGAATCCTAGACCAAGTCTAGACCAAGGCAGACTCCCACACATAAAGAGTGGGACTCCACAGTACTCATAGAGCATTGAGATCCCCCAAAAGTGAGACCGCCATACACACAAAGAGTGAGACAGCCATTCTCACAGAAAATAGAGACCCCCAAAATTGAGACAGCCGTACTCACAGAAACCGCCATACGCGCAGTGAGACCCCCAAAAGTGAGATCGCTGTACATGCAAAGAACAAGACCCCCAAAAGTGGGATCGCCGTAAACACAAAGAGACCCACAAAAGTGAGATCGCCATACACGCAAAGAGTGAGACCCCCAAAAGAGGGATCGCCATACACGCAAAGAGTGAGACCCCCAAAAGTGAGATCGCCATACACGCAAAGAACAAGACCCCCAAAAGTGGGATCGCCGTAAACACAAAGAGACCCAAAAAAGTGAGATCGCCGTACACGCAAAGAGTGAGACCCCCAAAAGAGGGATCGCCATACACGCAAAGAGTGAGACCCCCCAAAAGTGAGATTGCTGTACACACAAAAAGCAAAAAAGCAGAACTCCCTGTCACAGCTTGGAATTCTTTGGCCATTTTTTTTCACAGCAAGGCCTCGGCCGAGAGCTGTCACGAGGTTTAATGAATAGCTGCCTTAATGGGATTCGCTTCCCAAGACGGAAACCCCCCTCCCCAAGACGGAAACCCCCCTCCCCAAGACGGAAACCCCCCTCCCCAAGACGGAAACCCCCCTCCCCCTCTCAAGATGTGGGTCGGTCGGCCGACAAATGATAATTACAACGTACGATGGGAAGTTCTTTCTCTCCGAGACCCAAACAGTGGGCAAACTGTGAGCCGTGTCTGGTTACTCAGAGGCACCCTTCGTACTCCCTCCCTTCCTTCCCCTCCACTTTCTCCCTCTTCTTTCCTCGCCCTCCCTCCCCCGAAACCCGAACGCTTGGAATCTTCGACTCTTCAAAATTCCACGGCCATGGAGGATGGGCAGAGGCTGCTTCCTGATTGGTTAAAATCCACCAATCGAGGAACGGCCCTCTGGACCCGGGCACTTTAAACAGTAGAGGGGGATAATTGTATCGGGCCTGTTTTTGGGCGGGGGTAGCACAATCCGCTATTACCCCGCGCCCCATGGTCCCTGCGCAGGCAGGACGAGATTTTCGTCAAGCCTGAGGACTCACCTGCAATCTACATTGGAAATCAGCGTTGAACGAGGAATCCATGCAATTTGCACTTTCCACCAGCAGGGGGAAGCTCCAATCTCTTAAAGGCAGGCTGTCTGTTAGAAAATCTCTTAAAGGTAGCTGGTACCTGTTATTTGCTGAATATAACAGCCTGCTGTCTGAATGGAGTCTGAACAGAGATCAGACATCGCACACGTAAAGCACAGATGCAGGTCCCATCCCTGTTTTTACATACTGATGAGTTATGTTAAAACATTGAATAAAGGTTGCACACCACTAAATCCCACATCCTCCAATCTGCATGCCAGACCTCACCAATCTGCTGATCTGAGACTCCGTGCACCAAGATTCTCTGCTGATGCACTAGAGGCCTTGGTGCAAGAGGTGGACAGAAGGAGGGACATCCTATATCCATGGGGGGGAGTGGGGGGGGCAAGAGGCCCTCCAGACATACATCCAAAAGGCAGTGGGAGGCAGTAGGGGATGAAGTCAATGCCCAGGCGCACAGCATCATGGACATGGATGCAGTACAGGAAGAAGTTCAATGCTTTGACGAGTGGTCAAGGTGAGTGAGGTCAACTGTCAAGTGGCGTCTCCTACCAACTGCTCCACATACTACACCCCCCATCACCCATTACCAACAAACTCCATCAGTACTCAACCCTCTCATCCTTACACATTACCACCGTTGCGAGCCGCCCACCCACAACCCACAGGCCACACACACTGGCAGCTATTCAACCATGATAGGCACATCACCCAGACACACCTCCCGCTTTCTTGCAGGAGAAGCTGGCACATATCAGGAGGCAGCAAGTGGCGGTGGCATTTTGCCCCACCATTCGATCAGATCAGGGTGGACCTGTGACCTAACTCCATATACCCGCCTTAGCCCCATATCCCTTAATACCCTTGGTTCACAGAAATCTATCAGTCTCAGATTTAGCATTCACAATTGAGCTAGCATCAACTGCCGTTTGCAGAAGAGCGTTCCAAACTTCTCCCACCCTTTGCGCGTAGAAGCATTTCCCAACTTCACTCCTGCACGTCCTGGCTCGAAATGTTTGGCTATGTCCCTGCGTCCTAGTATTCAAGTGTAGCAGACCTCCAAAACCAGTTACAATAATCCAGCCACTAACCTGTAAATCCTGCATGGTCCCTTTAAATAGCGCTGGTGGGGGGTCCTCCAGGCACTCTAAGACACGTTCAGACGGTCGGGGTTAAGACTGTGCGTTGAGTTGAGCGTTAAGTCCCAAAATGGTGTCTGTCACTTTAAATCAGCGTTGTGCACTGATTGAAGCCATTTTCTCCCTACTCTACATGATTCCAGCGTTCGTTATCTGCGCCTGCGCTAACTCCTATACCAAAATGGCGTCCGGCGCGCGTCACGCTGGAAACGCGCGCGCGCATCCAAGACGCCATCTTGGATGTCGAAGAGGCCGCGTCGCGCCGAAACAACGGGCGCTGCACGGCCCAATTTAGCGCCCCTAGACGTCCAAATTTTCTGAAGTTGGTTTTTCGAGGGGTGGGGGAGGTCAAGGCAGGAGATTCACAGGTTGTCTTGGACACCCCGTTAGAAACAGTTTACATCGGTAATAATCCGCCGTGCGTACGATATACTGGAGGATTGTCACTCACCTGCCTCTGAGATCGCAACGAGGAACACGACAGCTGAAACCAGTCTGACAATCTCCATCGTGTTAATCTCTGCAAGTGGGGCTTTTAAAGTTGTGCGGAGCAGTATTTATGCTGTTTGATTTCTCACTGAAATTTCCCCCCAGACTTTGATGAGAAGAGAAAATTCCCCGACAGCAGAGATTACAAAATCAGGTAGTTCCCAGGTTACCACAATGAAACTAATTTGAACACTGAAAGCTACAGCCTCTTCCCCCCCTGATTGTTGGCCCTGATCTTTGTTCCCTCAAGTCCAACGGACAGAGACTTGAGGGCATCTGATACAAAGGTCTTTCTCGGCCTCATCAAGAGCTGTCGGGCCTCACTCTCATCTGCCGAAACCACTCGGGGACCATCCTGGAGAGCGAAGACAACTCCCGGCTTCATCCGCTACCAGCTGTTAATCTAGGCCGACCCTCCCGGTGCAGTAGTGAGGGAGTGCTGCACTGTTGGAGGCGCCGTCCCTCGGATGAAACTCTCGGGTGGACGTAAAAGATCCCATGGCATTATTTCGAAGAATAGGCGAGTTCTTCCCGGTGTCCAGGCCAATATATATCACTCGACCATCAGATTATCCAGTCCTTTATCTCGTTGCTCTTTGCGGGATCTTGCTGTGCGCAAATTGGCTGCTGCATTTCCAACATTAGAACAGTGACCACACTGCAAAAAGTACTTCTTTGGCTGTAAAGTGCTTTGGGTCATTCTGAGGTCGTGAAAGATGCTATATAAATGCAAGATCTTTTGTTCTTTTGCTTTCCTTAAACTCCTCTCCCCTGCCCCCTTCATCCTAACCTCCAATAACAGGCACGAGAAACTCATGGACATCTTTGTCACGAAGATTGAGACCATCCATTCAGCTACCTCTACCACACCGCTCCCTTCTCCTTGCCCAGTTAGCCAAATTTGCCCTAAGGTTCCCCCCTCCCTTAGCCCTGGACCTGTTTTATTTCTTCTCACGCCCTCTCTGAGCTCATCTTGTCCATGAGATCCACCTCCTATTCGTTTAATCCCATTCCCACTGACCTGCTGACCGCCCAGCTCCTTTCCTGGCCCCCGTGCTAGCTGACATTGTAAACGGTTTCCCTCTCTGCAGATACCGTGCCCCCAAACCGTCATTACCCCCCCTCCCACCTCGACCCCTCTGTCCCTAGAAACTAGCCCCATCTCCAACCTCCCGTTCCTCTCTAAAGCCTCTCAAATCACCTTTCCTGCAGCTACCTGTTTGAACCCCTCCAATCAGGTTTCCGCCCCTGTCACAGCAGTGAAATGGTCCTAATCAAAGTCACAAATGTGATCAACCCCACTAGTCTCCTCCAACGCCTTTCCGCCGTTGTTCTGCTCAGCAGGACTGCCCTCGCCTGGTTCCACTCTTACCAATCATGGACAGAGCATCTCCAGCAATGGCTTCTCTTCCTACCCTTGCACCATTACCTCTGGAGTCCTCCAAGGATCTATTCTTGACCACTGACCCCCCACCACCCTTCCACACCGACCTGCTGCCCCTTGACCAAATTATCCAAAGACATCTGGATACAAGTGCACTGACCACACCCCAACTCCACCTCGCTACACCCCTCCACTGCCTTTATCTTGTCATACGGCTTGTCCGACATCTAGTTCTGGGAGGTATTGCTGCAGTTATACAAGGTATTGGTGAGACCGCACCTGGAATACTGCATACAGTTTTGGTGTCCATACTTAAGAAAAGACATACTTGCTCTCGAGGCAGTACAAAGAAGGTTCACTCGGCTAATCCTGGGGATGAGGGGGCGGACTTATGAGGAGAGGTTGAGTAGATTGGGACTCTACTCATTGGAGTTCAGAAGAATGAGAGGCGATCTTATTGAAACATATAAGATTGTGAAGGGGCTTGATCGGGTGGATGCGGTAAGGATGTTCCCAAGGATGGGTGAAACTAGAACTAGGGGGCATAATCTTAGAATAAGGGGCTGCTCTTTCAAAAGTGTGATGGGGAGAAACTTCTTCACTCAGAGGGTAGTAGGTCTGTGGAATTTGCTGCCCCAGGAAGCTGTGGAAGCTACATCATTAGATAAATTTAAAACAGAAATAGACAGTTTCCTAGAAGTAAAGGGAATTAGGGGTTACGGGGAGCGGGCAGGAAATTGGACATGAAGCTGAGTTCGGACCGGTCAAGGCCCTGTGGGTGGCGGAGAGGGCCCAGGGGCTGAGTGGCCGGGTCCTGCTCCGACTTCTTGTGTTCTTTAGATTTGAGGTTAGGATCAGATCAGCCATGATCTTATTGAATGGCGGAGCAGGCTCGAGGGGCCGATTGGCCTACTCCTGCTCCAATTTCTTATGTTCTTATGAGCCACAATTTCCTCCAATTAATTATTGGAAAGACTGACGCCATTGTTTTCAGACCCTGCCACAAACTCTACACCCTCGACACCAATTCCACCCCCCTCCCTAACCACTGCCTCAGGCTGAACCAGACTCTCCACAACTTCAGGGTAGCTAAAAGTTTGGTCAAAGAGGTGGCTTTTACGGTGGGTCCTAATGGAGGTGGCGAGGTTTAGGGAGGGAATTCCAGGGCTTGGGGTCTAGACGGCTGAAGGCACGGCCGCCGACGGTGGGGCGATGGAAATCGGGAACGCGCAAGAGGCCAGAATTGGGGGAGCGCAGAGATCTCGGAGGTTTGTCGAGCTGGAGGAGGTCACAGAGATAGGGAGGGGCGAGGGCCTGTGGTGGGATTTGAGGTCACCTTGTCCATGAATTTCAAATTTCAGGCATTGGGAAGACTGAGAGCCAATGTGGGTCAGTAGAGGGAGGGGAGATGGATGATTCTACGGGCTGTCAAGTTACCTTCAATCTCCAAGGTCATCAAGTGAAAAGTTTGGCGAATGACCTCTGACCTTTATAGGCAGTGCCTTACCCATTGTTTTACCTGAAATGGTCAATCACCAAGACCAATCCGACCAAGTAGGAAACAGCGGAAGGAATCAGAACAGGAGATTGAGAATAAGAGGTAATCAAGGGAAAATATTGGAGAAATTTTAAAAATGAATTGAGAGCAAAGGAAATACAGTGAGAGAATAACGTAACTAATTCTTATCAATAGTCTGCTTTAATATTTTTTGATAATGTCATATCTATTTATACATCATTCTCATGATGTGTTTTTCTGACCTGCAGCCAGAAATTTACAATCTGTAAACCTCCCTCGACTTGTGATCGACCTCAGGCTGTGTTTACTTAACGGCCTCAAACCACATAAGACGTGGCTCCACTTTAGCAGCAGAATAATACATCGACGTCCTTGGGATTGGGCAGGTTGCGCAACAGATGGACAATCTGCTGCCGCCCATTTGGCGGTGTACCGCTCTGTCGTCGTAAAAAATCCCTACCGCGAGCAATGCCACGGGAGGTCTACGAGTATGCAAACCATGGATTGGGAATATGGCTCTCCATATGACGGTGAGTGACTCCAGCCTTATCGCACGCTCCACCCCCTCAGCACCAACTAATCACTGGGCCAGGACAGGTTCCAGCTCGGCTGTGAAGCCCCTTGTAGTCAAACAGCCAACCAACCATTGACCACCTATGTTCGTACGTGTGAGGAATGGACATCAAGGCCTGCGAAACCATCCCTCAACATGAGCCAGCGCCTACAGGGCAGGAGAGAGTGGGGGGGAGAACGGGACCCACCTCAAAAATAAACAGTTCTGAGAAACATCACTGCCACTGGCGTGTACTTTGTCTCTTCAGTCAGCAGAAACGCCGACCTGATAGATTTGGAAGAAACGGATACAGAGTACGGCATGCAAAAATAATATTTATTCAAGTGAAAACCATCAAACAAACTGTAAACACCCAGAACTGTTTAGGCCAAATCAAGAACTCATAATCACGTAGAAAAACTGGGAGAATCGGGTATCTCGTAAAACCCCTCAGCGGCCATGGTCAAGAGGGGCAGAAGGGCCTCCAGTGATGAGGAGGTTGATGTTTTCCATTAAAGCAACACTAACTTCCTGGGTGAAAGTTCACTTTTCTCCCTCTAGCGATTGGTGTCTCATGATTGGTGACTCCAATTACTCAGCAAACACAAAGTCAGCAATCTTTTGGTTCCGTTTTGTTAAATGGACGACTCTGGTCCTTACAACCCCGCCATTTTTGCACGGCCATTTTGTAGCTGCCTCATGTTCCAGCCCAGGACCAGCCTGACCCCTGACCCTATTGTGGGACACCGACTCTCCCATCCATCCCCCTCCACTTGCCCTGCGCCCTCTCCGAGTGAACGCCATCAGCCCTGGCTCAGTGGGTCGCACCTCTGGCCTCTGACCCAGAAGGTCGTGGGTTCAAACCCTAACTCCAGAGCCCATAACCCTGGCCGGCACCCCCAGCGCCAGCACTGAGGGAGCGCTGCACTGTCTGGAGGTGCCGTTTAGCAATTGAGACATTAAACCGAGGCCCCGTCCGCCCTCTCAGGTGGGCGTGAAAGATTCCACGGCCGCTATTTCGAAGAAGTGCAGGGGGGAGTTCTACCCAGTATCCTGGGCCGAAGTTTATCCCTCAGACAAAACAGACGATCTCGTTTTGGGATCTTGCTGTGTGCAAATCGGCTGCCGCGTTTCCTACATTACAACAGAGACTGTAAAGAGCTTTGTGACGCTGTATAAATGCAAGCCAATTCTCACTTCTACATTCTGCCAGGCTAGAGCTTCTCCATTTCCCTGAACTGTGTCCACCACCAACCCATCAGGTCTACTCCACAACCTACCCACGGACACTTGGTATCAGGAGGAAAGCAGAGCCCGGGGGCGGGGAGTATTCGAAACTCTTAACCCATGGGCACAGTCCCCCGGTTAATAGATTTTGAAAAGAAATCCCCGTTTTACTCACATTGGCCATGACTTTGTTGACTAGAAATTGTTTACTGCAAACTCCCACTAAAATAACTCAAAAAATTTCTCTGACTCAAAAAAAACCCGACAGATTGTCGTTCCCCAAAGGCTTTGCGGTTAGGGGGACCGATAAAAACGGGGGTGCGGGGGAGAAAGAAACAGGGAGTCTCTCAGTCAAAAGATGAAATCACTGCACCCCCGTCCCCTCAGCGTCTCATGTTCAGCTGCTGAATGTGACGCGCGGTTTTTTTTTGGGGTCGATTTTCCGCGAGTTATATCAGTGCGGGTTGGAATTGCGTCAGTCAGTCTTAAAGTGATCTTTCTGTGGTTTTTGGTAGCAGTTCAAGAGAGGTTTTATCCCCAGTCTCTCTGTTTGTCTTACTGAGGGGCTGCGTGCTGCTCGCTGGGTGACGTGTCAGCTCCCCTCGGCTTGACAGCACGGCCGACAGTCGCCTCGCGGATGTTGTTCGCCGTACATTGCACGGTGCAGTATTCCGTCCCTTGCATCTCTCCGCCCCGCTCCCCGCCTCGCTCTCTGGGCGGGGGCATCATCTTCGACAGCCTCAGTGAGCTGTAAACGGACGCGATGGTGAACGGCTATGCCAAAGAAAAAGAGGAGAGAAACGGGCGTCAGGTTTGCGGCTGAGAGGCGGGGGGGGGGCCATGTTTTTTTAAATGGCGCCGTCTCTGGCGGTACCCGCCGACCACCCGTGGCATTGCTCGCGGTGAACAGAGGTCGGGAACACGGTTAAAATCTTTTCGATCGCAGCACAGAATGGCTTTTTCCCCATAGCTCTGCAAATTGTTTTTTTCCTTTTCAATATGTAATCAGTTCCCTTTTGAAAGTTACTATCTGCTTCCCTTTCGGGTTATTGCATTTATTTCAGGAATTCCTTGTTCCCTTCCACAGGGGTTAATAATTTTTTTCATTGCGAAGTGAAATTAATGCAATTTCATTTGGAGTGGGGAGACTCCCAGAGCAGCCCTCAAAACTCTTCAAACCCTTAAACTTACAGCATAAAACTACATTTAAAAAAAACTAAACTTAATTTGATAAATTAAATAAGGCCAGTACTTGGTTCAACCAAAAAATAATTTGATTGGCACTGTAGTAATCAATTAAATAAATAAAAGTTATGACAGGGCAGGAGATGTGTTGCAGCTGCAATATGTGGGAGCTACTGGACAGTTTTATCCAGGGCGACTACATCTGCGGTAAGTGTCTGCAGCTCGAGGAACTTCGGCTCCGAGTTGAGGGGCTGGAGTCCGAGCTGCAGATATTGCGAGGTATCGGGGAGGGAGAAAGTTACCTGGACACTTTGATCCAGGAGGCAGTCACGCCCCTTAGACTAAATACTGTCGAATTGGCATGTGGACAGGGACAGGAGGGTGTGACTGTGAGTGAGGCAGGTACGGGGATCCAGGAGGGAGCATTGCAGGAGCCTCAGTCCCTGTGATTGTCCAATAGATACAAGGTCCTTGCAGCCCTTGTGGACGAGTGCAGGGACTGCTGGGAGGACGAGCAAACTGGCCATGGCACCGTGGTTCAGGGGGCCATTCAAGTGGGGGGAGTAAGAAGGAATGTGGTTGTAGTAGGTGACAGTATGGTCAGAGGGATAGACACTGTTCTCCGCAGCCAAGAGCGAGAGTCCTGAAGGCTGTGTTGCCTACCCGGTGCCAGGGTTAAGGACATCTCCTCAGGGCTGGAGAGAAACTTGGAGTGGGAGGGGGAGGATCCAGTTGTCATGGTCCACGTAGGTACCAACAACATAGGTAGGACTAAGAAAGAGGTTCTGCTGAGGGAGTTTGAGCAGCTAGGGACTAAATTAAAAAGCAGCACCACAAAGGTGATAATCTCCGGATTATTACCTGAGCCACGAGCAAATTGGCACAGGGTAAATCAGATCAGAGAGATGAATGAGTGCCTCAAAGATTGGTGTGGGAGAAGTGGGTTTTGATTCATGGGGCACTGGCATCAGTACTGGGGAAAGAGGGAGCTGTTCCATTGGGACGGGCTTCACCTGAACCATGCTGGGACCAGTGTTCTGGCAAACCGAATAACTAGGGCGGTAGAAAAGGCTTTAAACTAAATAGAGGCGGGGAGGGCTCAGGTGGGGCGAAGTTTAGATTGATAAAGAGAAAAGACAAGGAAGTAGTACAGGAAAGTGATTGGGTTAATGATAGACAGAGTGTGTCAGGAAGGGACAGAGCGTACAAACATAAGAGCACACTAGCAAATGGGGCCGGGGTAGGAAAGAATGGTAAAAAGACAAAATGAAAGGTTCTTTATCTGAATGCGCGCAGCATTCGTAATAAGATAGATGAATTGACGGCACAAATAGAAACAAATGGGAATGATCTCGTGGCCATTACAGAGACATGGTTGCAAGGTGACAAAGGTTGGGAGCTAAATATTCAGGGTTATTTAACATTTCGGAAGGATAGGAGAAAAGGTAAAGGTGGTGGGGTAGCTCTGTTAATAAAGGATGAAATTGGTATAATAGTGAGAAATGATCTTGGCTCAGAAGATCAAGATGTCGAATCAATTTGGGTGGAGGTAAGAAATAGCAAGGGAAAGAAATCACTGGTGGGAGTAGTATATCGGCCCCCTAACAGTAGCTACACTGTAGGGCAAAATATTAATCAGGAAATAAGGGGGGCTTGTAAAAAAGGTAATGCAATAATCATGGGCGATTTTAACTTTCACATCGATTGGACAAATCAAATTGGCAAAAACAGCCCTGAGGAGGAGTTCATAGAGTGTATTAGGGACTGTTTCTTAGACCAATATGTCGGGGAACCAACCAGGGAACAGGCCATTTTGGATCTGGTAATGGGTAACGAGACAGGATTAATTAATGATCTCAAAGTAAAGGATCCCTTGGGAAGCAGTGATCATAACATGATAGAATTTCACATCCAGTTTGAGAGTGAGGATCTTGGGTCTGAAACTACTGTATTAAACTTAAATAAGGGCAATTATAAAGGAATGAGGGTGGAATTGGCTAAAGTGGACTGGGTAAACAGATTAGATGGTACGATGGTGGATAAGCAGTGGCAAACATTTAAAAAGATATTTTATGACTCGCAACAAAAATAGATCCCTGTGAGGAGGAAAGACTCCACAAAAAGGGTGAACCAACTAAGGAAGTCAAGGATGGTATCTGGTTAAAAGAAAAAGCATACAACATGGCAAAGATTACTGGTAAGCCCGAAGATCGGGAAAACTTTAAAAACCAGCAAAGGATGACTAAAAGAATAATAAAGAGGGAGAAAATAAATTATGAGAGTAAACTAGCAAGAAATATAAAAACTGACAGTAAAAGCTTCTACAAGTATATAAAAAGGAAGAGGGTAGCTAAAGTAAACATTGGTCCTTTAGAGGATGAGACTGGGGAAATAATAATGGAAAACAAGGAAATGATAGAGGAAGTGAACAGATATTTTGTGTCTGTCTTCACAGTAGAAGACACTAATAATATACCAATAATAGTCGAAAATCAAAGGGGCAAAAGGGGAGGGAGGAACTAAAAACAATCACTATCACTAGAGAAAAAGTACTAGGTAAACTAATGGGTCCAAAAGCTGACAAGTCCCCTGGACCTGATGGCTTGCATCCGAGGTCTTAAAGGAAGTGGCTACAGAGATAGTGAATGCATTGGTTGTAATCTTCCAGAATTCACTAGATTCTGGAAAGGTCCCAGCGGATTGGAAAACTGCAAACGTAACACCCCTATTCAAGAAGGGAGTGAGACAGAAAGCAGGTAACTATAGACCAGTTAGCCTAACATCTGTCATTGGGAAAATGCCAGAATCCATTGTTAAGGAATTAGTAGCAGGACATTTGGAGACTCATAATACAATCAAGGAGAGTCAACATGGTTTTATGAAGGGGAAATCGTGTCTGACAAATTTATTAGAGTTCTTTGAGGAAGTAACGGGCAGGGTGGATAAAGGGGAACCAATGGATGCAGTATATTTGGATTTCCAAAAGGCATTCGATAAGGTGCCACATAAAAGATTACTGCACAAGAGCTCATGGTGTTGGGGGTAATATACTGGCATGGATAGAGGATTGGCTAACTAACAGAAAACAAAGAGTCGGGATTAAAGGGTCATTTTCAAAATGGCAATCTGTAACTAGTGGGGTGCCGCAGGGATCAGTGCTGGGGCCTCAACTATTTACAATATATATCAATGACTTGGATGAAGGAACAGAATGTCTTGTGGCCAAATTTGCTGATGATACAAAGATAGGTGGAAAAGCAAGTTGTGATGAGGACACAAAGTGTCTGTAAAGGGATATTGACAGGTTAAGCGAATGGGCAAAAATTTGGCAGATGGAATATAATGTGGGAAAATGTGAAGTCATCCACTTTGGGAAGAAAAATAAAAAAGCAAAATATTATTTGAATGGAGAAATACTACAAAATGCTGCGGTACAGAGGGATCTGGGTGTCCTTGTACATGAAACACAGAAAGTCAACATACAGGTGCAGCAGGTAATCCGGAAGGCAAACGGAATATTGGCCTTTATTTCTAGGGGGATGGAGTATAAAAGCAGGGAAGTCATGCTACAACTGTACAGGGTGCTGGTGAGGCCACACCTGGAGTACTGCGTACAGTTCTGGTGCCCTTATTTAAGGAAGGACATACTTGCATTGGAGGCAGTTCAGAGAAGGTTCACTAGGTTGATTCCGGGTATGGAAGGGTTGTCTTATGAGGAAAGATTGAACAGGTTGGGTCTATACTCATTGGAGTTTAGAAGAATGAGAGGCGATCTTATTGAAACATACAAGATTCTGAGGGGACTCGATAGGGTAGATGCTGAGAGGATGTTACCCCTCATGGGGGAATCTAAAACTAGGGGGCATAGTCTCAGAATGAGGGGTCGCATGTTTAAAACGGAAATGAGGAGGAATTTCTTCTCCCAGAGGGTCGTGAATCTTTGGAATTCTTTACCCCAAAAAGCTGTGGAGGCTGAGTCATTGAATACATTCAAGGCTGAGTTAGACACATTTTTGATCAGCGAGGGGGTCAAAGGATATGGGGAAAGGGCGGGAAAGTGGAGTTGAGGTAAAAATCAGCCATGATCTCATTGAATGGCGGAGCAGGCTCGAGGGGCCGGATGGCCAACTCCTGCTCCTATCTCTTATGGCTCGGGACATCAGGGATTTGTTGGTGCTTTTGAACTGCGCTGTATGCTTCAGGGCAGCTCCATTACAGCAATCAAGTAACAAAATGCTGGCAGCAGCATTTAGCACTTAAAATTTTTTTTTGTTCTGATCCCTGCTTAGTTACGCCCTGTGGGGAAAATGCTCTAAATAGGTATTGAGGTGAACGGGAGGCTAATTATTCTGGGTTTTCTGCAGGGAAACTCTCCTTTTATCTCCACTAATGTCGCCAGGTCACGCCAAGAACAAAAACCAGCAGGAAATGATGGGCTTCCTCTCCTTTTCTGTACATTGTTTTAAATTTAATCACAGAAAGGTTACAGCACCGAAGGAGGCCATTCGGCCCATCGAGTCTGTGCCGGCTCTACACATGAGCAATCCAGCTAGTTCCACTCCCTCGCAATTTTTTTCCTTTCAAGTACTTATCCAGTTCCCTTTTGAAGGCCATGATTGAATCTGCCTCCACCACCCCCTCGGGCAGTGCATTCCAGATCCTAACCACTCGCTGTGTAAAAAAGTTTTTCCTCATGTCGCCTTTGGTTCTTTTGCCAATCACCTTAAATCTATGTCCTCTGGTTCTCGACCCTTCCGCCAATGGGAACAGTTTCTCTCTATCTGCTCTGTCTGGACCCTTCATGATTTTGAATACCTCGATCAAATCTCCTCACAACCGTCTCTGTTCCAAGGAGAACAACCCCAGTTTCTCCAGTCTATCCACGTAACTGAAGCCCCTCATCTCTGGAGTCATTCTAGTAAATCTCTTTTGCACCCTCTCTAAGGCCTTCATATCTTTCCTGAAGTGCGGTGCCCAGAACTGGACACAATGGGCTCGATTTTCGGACGTCCGAGTCGGCGGGTTCGTGGGTGAGGCTGACCATGAAAGAGGTGCATGAGAGGATGAGTATGAGACGGAGCCATGAGATTGTATGAGGATTGGGTTGAGTGGTCGTGGTGGGATGAGTACTGGCGAGGTGAGTAAGTGCAGATAAGATGAGGATGAGCTTTGAGTGGGTGTGAGGAGTGATGTGATAGAGTAGTGTTGGCAGTGCAGAAGGAGTTGTGGGGTGGGGGCGGTGATGTGGCAGACGGAGTGTAGGGGAATGAGTAAGTGTACTCATTTCGGCTGACCTACTTAGGTCATTGCAGCGCCTCCTGCACTGTATGCAGGTGCGTGATATGTGGGTGGTGCTGGTGACCCCCTCTGCCACCTCAAGCCGCGCCTTCATGGTGGCAGAGGCAGGCCGCTTCCTCCCGCCCGCCGGGGAGAAGATCTCTGTCCTCCCCCCTCCTCATCCCATCCAGTAGGACCTGGAGTGAGGCATCATTAAACCTGGGAGCAGCCTTCCCCCTGGGCTGCTCCATGCTGTAATTGTGGCTCCTTTCTGCAGCATCAGTCAGTGGAGGACTGCCCCTTTAAATAGGGCTCCTCCAGCTGACGGCCTATGATGCGCGTGTGCAGTCTGCCCGCTGCGCAGCTTTCCAGCGCGAAGCCAAGGTAAGTGGCTTCAATTAGGCTGCGATCGCGTGCAGGGCTCCGCGAATTCACTGGGCGCGTTACCCACGTGCCCATTCGACCCCCCGCTGCCAACCCGTCTCCCTCCTAAAATCGAGCCCAATACTCCAGTTGTTGTCGAACCAGTGTTTTATAAAAGGTTCACAATGACTTCCATACTGTTGTACTCTATGCCTCTATTTATAAAGCCCAAGATCCCATATACTTTTTTAACCGCTTTCTCAACCTGCCCTGCCACCTTCAATGATTTGTGCACATATACCCCCAGATCTCTCTGTTCCTCTACCCCTTTTAGAGTTGTGCCCTTTAGTTTATATTGCCTCTCCTCGTTCTTCCTACCGAAATGTATCATTTTGCATTTCTCTGAGTTAAATTTCATCTGCCACGTGTCCGCCCATGCCACCAACCTGTCTATATCCTCTTGAAGTCTATCACTATCCTCCTCACTGCTACTGTTTTGTGTCATCTGCAAATTTTGCAATTGTGCCCTGTACACCCAAGTCCAAGTCATTAATATATATCAAGAAAAGCAGTGGTCCCAGCACCGACCCATGGGGAACACCACTGTACACCTCCCTCCAGTCCGAAAAACAACCGTTCACCACTACTCTCTGTTTCCTGTCACTTAGCCAATTCTGTATCTATGTTGCTACAGCCCCCTTTATTCCATGGGCCGCAATCTTGATGATAAGCCTACTGTGCGACACTTTAGCAAACCACATCACCTGCATTGCCCTCATCTCCCCTCTCTGTTACCTCATCAAAAAACTCTATCAGGTTAGTTAAACACGATTTGCCTTTAACAAATCCGTGCTGGCTTTCCCTAATCAATCCACACTCATCCAAGTGACTGTTAATTCTGTCCCAGATTATTGTTTCTAAAAGTTTCCCCACCACTGAGGTTAAACTGACTGGCCTGTAGTTGCTGGGTTTATCCGTACACCCTTTTTTGAACAAGGGTGTAACATTTGCAATTCTCCAGTCCTCTGGCACCCTCCCGTATCTACGGATGTTTGGAAGATTATGGCCAGTACCTCCGCAATTTCCACCCTTACTTCCCTCAGCAACCTAGGATGCATCCCATCCGGACCGGGTGACTTATCTACTTTAAGTATAGCTAGCCTTTCTAGTACCTCTTCTTTATCAATTTTTAGCCCATCCAGTATCTCAACTATATCTTCCTTTTACTGAGACTCTGGCAGCATCTTCTTCCTTGTTAAAGACAGATACAAAGTACTCATTTAGTACCTCGGCCATCCCCTCTGCCTCCATGAGTAGATCTCCTTTATGGCCCCTAATCGGCCCCACCCCTCCTCTTACTACCCGTTTACTGTTTACATGCCTGTAGAAGACTTTTGGATTCCCTTTTATGTTGGCCGCCAGTCTATTCTCATAATCTCTCTTTGCCCCTCTTATTTCCTTTTTCACTTCCCCTCTGAACTTTCTATATTCTGCCTGGTTCTCACTTGTGATATCAACCTGACATCTGTCATACGCCCATTTTTTCTGTTTCATCTTACTCTCTATCTCTTTCGTCATCCAGGGAGCTCTGGCTTTAGTTGCCCCCTCCCTTTCCCCCTTGTGAGAATGTACCTAGACTGTACCCAAACCATCTCCTCCTTAAAGGCCGCCCACTGTTCAATTACAGTTTTGCCTGTCAATCTTTGATTCCAATTTACCCGGGCCAGATCTGTTCTCATCCCACTGAAATGTTGTCCAGTTGTAATTTGTTGACATGTTATACAAAATGCAGGACTTGGATTGTGATGAACACATTATATAAATCATTATATAAATAAATATGGGTTCAGAGGGTAAAATTTCAAAGTTTGCAGATGACACGAAACTCGGAAATGTAGTAAACAATGTGGAGGATGGTAACAGACTTCAGGAGGATATAGACAGACTGGTGAAATGGGTGGACACGTGGCAGATGAAATTTAATGCAGAGAAGTGTGAAGTGATTCGTTTTGGTAGGAAGAATGAGGAGAGGCAAAATAAACTAAATGGTACAATTTTAAAGGGGGTGCAGGAACAGAGAGACCTGGGGGTGTATGTGCACAAATCATTGGAGGTGGCAGGACAAGTTGAGAAGGCTGTTAAAAAAGCATATGGGATCCTGGGCTTTATTAATAGAGGCACAGAGTACAAAATCAAGGATGTTATGCTAAACCTTTATAAAACACTGGTTAGGCCTCAGCTGGAGTATTGTGTTCAATTCTGGGCACCACACTATAGGAAGGATGTCAAGGCCTTGGAGAGGGTGCAGAGGAGATTTACTAGAATGGTTCCAGGGATGAGGGACTTCAGTTATGTGGAGAGACTGGAGAAGCTGGGGTTGTTCTCCTTCGAGCAGTGAAGGTTGAGAGGAGATTTAATAGAGGTGTTCAAAATCATGAAGGGGTTTTGAGAGAGTGAATAAGGAGAAACTGTTTCCAGTGGCAGGAGGGTCGGTAACCAGAGGACACAGATTTAAGATAATTGGCAAAAGAGCCAGAGGCGACATGAGGAAACATTTTTTTACACAGCGAGTTGTTATGATCTGGAATGTGCTGCCTGAAAGGGCGATGGAAGCAGATTCAATAGTAACTTTCAAAAGGGAATTGGATAAATACTTGAAGGGAAAAAATTTACAGGGCTGTGGGGAAAGAGCAGGGGAGTGGAACTAATTGGATAGCTCTTTGAAAGAGCCGGCACAGGCACGATGGGCCGAATGGCCTCCTCCTGTGCTGTACCTACTATGATACAACAATGTGGCACAGAGAAAATGAGTTTTGCCCACAACACAGAATTAATTTGCACAAAATCTCACTTAAAGGTCACAAGTGGGCGAGGGTCAGAAGTGGAAAAATGTCACACTTGTGCAGTTGGGGATGTTCTCTCATGTTGGGACTGAGCTACGTTGATGGGACAGTGTAGAGGGAGCTTTACTCTGTATCTAACCCATGCTGTACCTGCCCTGGGAGTGTTTGATGGGACAGTGTAGAGGGAGCTTTACTCTGTATCTAACCCGTGCTGTACCTGCCCTGGGAGTGTTTGATGGGACAGTGTAGAGGGGGCTTTACTCTGTATCTAACCCGTGCTGTACCTGCCCTGGGAGTGTTTGATGGGACAGTGTAGAGGGAGCTTTACTCTGTATCTAACCCGTGTTGTACCCGCCCTGGGAGTGTTTGATGGGACAGTGTAGAGGGAGCTTTACTCTGTATCTAACCCGTGTTGTACCCGCCCTGGGAGTGTTTGATGGGACAGTGTAGAGGGAGCTTTACTCTGTATCTAACCCGTGTTGTACCCGCCCTGGGAGTGTTTGATGGGACAGTGTAGAGGGAGCTTTACTCTGTATCTAACCCGTGCTGTACCTGCCCCGGGAGTGTTTGACGGGACAGTGTAGAGGGAGCTTTACTCTGTATCTAACCCGTGCTGTACCTGCCCGGGGAGTGTTTGATGGGACAGTGTAGAGGGAGCTTTACTCTGTATCTAACCCGTGCTGTACCTGCCCTGGGAGTGTTTGATGGGACAGTGTAGAGGGAGCTTTACTCTGTATCAAACCCATGCTGTAACCTGCCCTGGGAGTGTTTGACGGGACAGTGTAGAGGGAGCTTTACTCTGTATCTAACCCGTGCTGTAAGCTGTCCTGGGAGTGTTTGATGGGACAGTGTAGAGGGAGCTTTACTCTGTATCTAACCCGTGCTGTACCTGCCCTGGGAGTGTTTGACGGGACAGTGTAGAGGGAGCTTTACTCTGTCTCTGAGCTGTTCCAAGTTCCTATTTCCATTTTTAAAAGTTGTTATTGTGTGCAGTTTGGAGATGACTGATGAAAACAGGAGAGCTTTTCAACTTCTGTCAATGTGAAACTGTTTCGAGGAGATTACTCACACTCTGTCACGTTGAACCACAGACCCAGGAAATACAGGAGGCCTTCAGCCCAGGAGGCTGGGTTCAGCTCAAGTCCCTGAGTTCAAAGGTCAGTGTTTAACCCGCTGCTCACCCACCTCTTTACAATTTTTTTAACTTTACTTTCGAGACATCTGGAATATATATATTTTTTTTAAGTTTTACATCTGTGTACACGTCCTATCTTGGAAAGCTGCATCCTATTGTCACATTTTTGCATTGACTTTCGCCATTATAAATTCCCCATGCCCCTGTTTACAATGGAAATAACCTACGTAAACGTGTCACGCTGTGAATACACCCTCCCACCACTGGCGGCGCTGTAGCCCCTCAGTTTCACGTCTCCCAGCCCCATAGCCTGCACTCCAGAGAAACTCTTGTGCTCCAATGAACTCTACTTCTTGGCCCCCCCCCAAATTGCCCTCAGCTTCCTATTTAGATGTAAATAATAATATCAAATCAAAGTATTAATTACAATTAACGATGGAAGGTATAGCTTTAAAACGGGGACTGAATGCTGTCTGCGAACCCTGGTTCCATTATCCCCCACTTCACCTGATGGTTACACTTGATCTGAACTCCCTATGCGGAATGCCATGGGTGATTGACCACACTCTCTAAGTGCACAGATCCTGACTCACCTGTGGGTCATTATTATACTGACTGCTGCAGGGCTCTTGTCCACTTGTGGGGGAGGCCTGCGCTGTTTTGTCAACATTTCCTAGATAAAGTACAGAAATAGAAAATCTTATGATCAGTTCGTTAAGCAGCTGGTCAAGCCCTGCAATAATGCCGCCCTGAGGCAACACTCCTCGGGTTACAAACGCCACCAAAAGACAGATTAATCGGCCGTGCATCTCATTGTTGTTTGATGGGACAGCGGAGAGGGAGCTTTACTCTGAATCTAACCTATGCTGTACCCGCCCTGGGAGTGTTTGATGGGACAGCGTAGAGGGAGCTTTACTCTGTATCTAACCCGTGCTGTTCCTGCCCTGGGAGTGTTTGATGGGACATGTAGAGGGAGCTTTACTCTGTATCTAACCCGGGAGTGTTTGTTGGGACAGTGTAGAGGGAGCTTTACTCTGTATCTAACCCATGCTGTACCTGCCCTGGGAGTGTTTGATGGGACAGTGTAGAGGGAGCTTTACTCTGTATCTAACCCTTGCTGTACCTGCCCTGGGAGTGTTTGATGGAATCGTACAGACTGTACATGTGAGACACAAAATGGGCTCATTAAAGAAATTAATTTTGTGCTTTGATCCCCGTTTTAAATGTCAGTTGATGTGTCACCTTTATTGTGTTTCATAATTTGAGACAGACACTAAACACCACTCAGAACTAAACCATAGAAACTCAGGAGCCTCAGCCCACAGGCTACTAGATGAAAGGCAGGGTCGTTTTTTAAAAATTCATTCTCGGGATGTGGGTGTCGCTGGCGAGGCCGGCATTTATTGCTCATCCTGAGATGCCCCTTGAGAAGGTGGTGGTGAGCCGCCCTCTTGAACCGCTGCAGTCCGTGTGGTGACGGTTCTCCCACAGTGCTGTTAGGAAGGGAGTTCCAGGATTTTGACCCAGCGACGATGAAGGAACGGCCGATATATTTCCAAGTCGGGATGGTGTGTGACTTGGAGGGGAACGTGCAGGTGGTGTTGTTCCCATGTGCCCGCTGCCCTTGTCCTTCTAGGTGGTAGAGGCCGCGGGTTTGGGAGGTGCTGTCGGAGAAGCCTTGGCGAGTTGCTGCGGTGCAAATCCTCCAAATCCCACCACTTGGAGCCCCATCACCACAGGGGCCGCAGCGGTTCAAGCAGAAGGCCCACCGCCACCTTCTGAGGGTAACCAGCGGCGGAGGACCAATGCAGCCTTGCCGAACGGCGCCCTGCTCCCGAGAACGAATGACTGCGCCCCCCACCCCCCTCCCAGCCCCCGCAGTGTGAGTTGACAGGGGGGAAGAAAGTGGAAGAGAGAGACGGAAAGCATCTTACCTCGGCAGGCTGTCCTCGTTAACAGGCAAACGGTGAGCAAGAGGCCCAGGGCCAGTCCGCTCATGGTCACGTAGAAAATGGGCGAGGAGGCCGCTTTCGCATCTAAAACACGAGAGGAAACAATTTGCCAGCGTCGCTAAGTCATGTTTTTAGCTCCCCTCGCCACTCAGGGTGGAAATCACAACCTCGCGAAGACTCCTTTACCACGCTGGCCATCTCTGTGCTGTTTTAACGCTAACCCCTGCTCGAAAGTGTGGGGACATGTGGTGACCACAGGATCGGGCTCACTTGCGATGCCACCCACAGTCAAATAGCAAGCTGACTCTCACTATCCGGGTCTGTCCACGAAGAATGAGCACTTTGGAGAGGTCGCAGAGGGCAGTGAAATAAGCAAAGGGCAAAGAATAATAGCGCCAAATAAACTGCCAAGAGGTAGGTAAAGGGGTAGAGGGAATGGAGTTTTTTTTACAGTGTGTTTAGGACTCCCTTCTCACCCAGTATGTTAAAAGCCCAACAAGAGAGGAAGCACTGCTGGATCTGGTAATGGGAAATGAACCCGAGCAGATAAGGGAAGTAATGGTAGGGGAACATCTAGGCAATAGCGATCACATCATAATAAGCTTTAAGATAAAGATTGAGAAGGACGTAAGCAAGACAAAGACCAAAGTAATAAATTGGAAGGAAGCTGATTTTCAGAGGATGAGATTGGAACGAGGGAAAATATGCTGGAAAAATTAACTGATAAGATCTATGATTCTATGATAAACAAAGAAATAGAACAGAAGTGGGAAACATTTAAAATGGTGACCAATAGAGTCCAGGAGATATATACCCCACCACAAAGCAAGAACAAACTAGTCAGTAATAATACACCATGGCTGAATAAAGAGGTCAGGGCAAAATTGAAACTGAAGAAAAAGGCAGACACTAATTACATAGACAATAAAGGAGAGGATGACACAAGAGAACATGAAAAGGTTAGAAAAGACGTTTAAAAAAACAATTAGGGTGCAAAGAGAAACTACAAAATTAAATTATCGAGGAATATAAAAAGAAATAGTAAAGTATTTTACAGACACATAAATAACAAAAGAAAAATCAGGATAGGGATCGGGCCACTAAGATATACACACAATAAACTCACAGGTAGTATCGCCAAAATGGCAGAAATATTAAATAATTACTTTGCCTCAGTATTTACCAGGGAGACTAACAGGGAGAGTCAGTGCCCATGGAACAATAGCCAGTACCCCAGTGAGAGTCAGTGCCCGTGGAACCCGTACCCCAGTGAGAGTCAGTGACCGTGGAACTGTACCCCAGTGAGAGTCAGTGTCTGTGGAACCCGTACCCCAGTGAGAGTCAGTGTCTGTGGAACCCGTACCCCAGTGAGAGTCAGTGTGTGTGGAACCCGTACCCCAATGAGAGTCAGTGCCCGTGGAACTGTACCCCAGTGAGAGTCAGTGTCTGTGGAACCCGTACCCCAGTGAGAGTCAGTGTCTGTGGAACCCGTACCCCAGTGAGAGTCAGTGTCTGTGGAATCCGTACCCCGGTGAGAGTCAGTGTCTGTGGAACCCGCACCCCAGTGAGAGTCAGTGCCCGTGGAACCCGTACCCCAGTGAGAGTCAGTGCCCGTGGAACTGTACCCCAGTGAGAGTCAGTGCCCGTGGAACCCGTACCCCAGTGAGAGTCAGTGTCTGTGGAACCCGTACCCCAGTGAGAGTCAGTGCCCGTGGAACCCGTACCCCAGTGAGAGTCAGTGCCCGTGGAACTGTACCCCAGTGAGAGTCAGTGCCTGTGGAACCCGTACCCCAGTGAGAGTCAGTGCCCGTGGAACTGTACCCCAGTGAGAGTCAGTGCCTGTGGAACCCGTACCCCGGTGAGAGTCAGTGACTGTGGAACCCGTACCCCAGTGAGAGTCAGTGCCCGTGGAACCCGTACCCCAGTGAGAGTCAGTGTCTGTGGAACCCGTACCCCAGTGAGAGTCAGTGCCCGTGGAACCCGTACCCCGGTGAGAGTCAGTGCCCGTGGAACCCGTACCCCGGTGAGAGTCAGTGCCCGTGGAACCCGTACCCCGGTGAGAGTCAGTGCCCGTGGAACCCGTACCCCGGTGAGAGTCAGTGCCCGTGGAACCCGTACCCCGGTGAGAGTCAGTGCCCGTGGAACCCGTACCCCAGTGAGAGTCAGTGCCCGTGGAACCCGTACCCCAGTGAGAGTCAGTGCCCGTGGAACCCGTACCCCAGTGAGAGTCAGTGCCCGTGGAACCTGTCCCCCGGTGAGAGTCAGTGCCCGTGGAACCCGTACCCCAGTGAGAGTCAGTGCCCGTGGAACCCGTACCCCGGTGAGAGTCAGTGCCCGTGGAACCTGTCCCCCGGTGAGAGTCAGTGTCTGTGGAACCTGTCCCCCGGTGAGAGTCAGTGTCTGTGGAACCTGTCCCCCGGTGAGAGTCAGTGCCCGTGGAACCCGTACCCCGGTGAGAGTCAGTGCCCGTGGAACCCGTACCCCGGTGAGAGTCAGTGCCCGTGGAACCTGTCCCCCGGTGAGAGTCAGTGACTGTGGAACCTGTCCCCCGGTGAGAGTCAGTGCCCGTGGAACCCGTACCCCGGTGAGAGTCAGTGCCCGTGGAACCTGTCCCCCGGTGAGAGTCAGTGCCCGTGGAACCTGTCCCCCGGTGAGAGTCAGTGCCCGTGGAACCCGTACCCCGGTGAGAGTCAGTGCCCGTGGAACCCGTACCCCGGTGAGAGTCGGTGCCCGTGAAACACTAACCCATCTTCTGTCTCCCTCCTAACATTGTCCCTAACGATCGCTGTTTTTAAAGTGCCTGGCGTCCAATTACACCTCTTGAGTTGGCCCGTAGTATCGTACACGAGACGACGCGTCTATACCGGGGTACGCGTGTTCAAAAATGAGATTGTTAACACCGCCATCTCCACCGCCCTCCCCTCGCCAACCCACCACCACCGCCCAGTGAGGAAAGAGAGTTTACCCAGTACCGTGACCACAGTCCCATTGCTGTGAAGGTCCCGTTGATTTAAGAGCGGTTTGATTATCGACACATGACACACGTAGACTCCGCCGTCGTTTCTAGTCGCACGGTCCACGATCAGGGTCGTGAATTTACGTTCTAAATCCCCCTCGATCCGCAGTCCTAACGTCACCTGTTCCGAATCGTTCCAGTAGGTCTTGTTTGAAGCCGTCTTTACTAATTGGTGAGTGACATTATTCACAAACCATTTGAAGACGACAGTCTCGAGCTCCCTTCGGCCGCTGTAATTAAAACTGCAACTGATGCGGATGGGTTCACCCTCCCGCACGGAGAGATAAGGTGGATTCTGACAGACCGAGTACCTCCCCATTGCAGCTGTGTGGGGGGGGTAAGAGAAAAAGCGAGAGTGTTGTTCTCCTTAAAGCAGAGAAGGTTAAGGTGAGATTTAATCTCAATGCAAGGCTTTTACACGGTGCTAGGCACGAAGACAGGGACGATAAGCAGGACCGCCGCTCCACCTGAAGTACAGCCAGTGACTGTTACGTCACCATATTGCGCACAGCAAGATCCCACTCGCAGCAAAACCGAGAAGGGTTTCGATGGAGTAAATAAGGAGCGACGACTTCCACTGGCAGGAGGGTCGGTAATCAGAGGACGCAGATTTAAGGTAATCGGTAAAAGAACTAGAGGGGAGACGAGGAGACTTTTTTTTTTAACGCAGCGAGTTGTGATGATCTGGAATTCACTGCCTGAAAGGGCGGTGGAAGCAGATTCAATCGTAACTTTTAAAAGTCGGTGGGGGGGGGGGAATTACTTATATATATATATATATAAACACTTGAAAAGGAAAAAGTTGCAGGGCTGTGGGGAAAGGGAAGTGGGATTAATTGGATGGCTCTTTCAAAGAGCTGGCACAGGCACGATGGGCTGAACGGCCTCCTGCTGTGCCGTACGATTCTTTGAAGAAGCCTCATTTGAAAACCGGCAAAACAAAAAGGGAGAGAGAGCGCGGAAAAACAGGAGAGGAGCGGTAGGAATGGCCGGATTACCTGGAATGGGGAGCGAGACGAGGCTTATCCATAGCGCTGAGCTCAGGACGGTGAAAGGAGCGGCCATCGTCGACGCAGCGAGTTCTGGGGTGCGAGTACTTGTCTCCCCGAGAATCGGAAGGCGGTGAGTCTCGCCCGTACCTTTTACACTTCACCTCAACGCTGTCATCATTTCTGAAGGTCTAAGTGCTTCTGTGTTGTAATATTGACTGTTTCCGTTCAGGAAGTTCCTTTTGGTTGGCTGCTACATGAATCGTTCCAAAACCCAATGAAATCAAATTTTATCTCAATCTGAATCAGCTGCAAACGAGCCAGCATTTCGTAGAATTATAGAACGATACAGCGCAGAATGGAGGTCGTTCGGCCCTATCGTGCCTGTGCTGGCTCTTTGAAAGAGCTATCCAATTCGTCCCCACTCCTTCCCCACAGCCCTGCAAATTTTTCCCCTTCAAGTATTTATCCAATTCCCTTTTGAAAGTTATTATTGAATCTGCTTCCACCGCCCTTGTCACAACTCGCTGTGTAAAAAAATGTTCTCCTCATATCCCCCCCTCTGGTTCTTTTACCTTCAATCTGCGTCCTCTGGGTTACCGACCCTCCTGCCAGTGGAAACAGTTTCTCCTTATTTACTCTATCGAAACCCTTCATGATTTTGAACACCTCGATTTAATCTCCCCTTAACCTTTTCTGCTCTAAGGAGAACAACCCCAGCTTCTCCAGTCTCTCCACATAATTGAAGTCCCCCATCCCTGGTACCATTCCAGCAGAAGGAATTTAACCAGTAAAAAAAATGCTGCCCCCACCCCCGCTCTTTCCCCTCTCCCCCAGCAAAGAATGGTGGGCTTCCTACTGCCTGTCCAACGAGTTAGTTAGTTAGTTAGTTAGTTAGCGTCTCCTGTGCCGAGGGGTACAACGAGACAACTCATTTCTTCCATTGCTGCCTGCCCAGAGTAAGACATTTGATTCCAATCTACCATAAGCCAGCGGAGCAGCTCTCCACAGCGTACGCCTACATTTGCCTGTCCGTAACAGACTCGTCTTGACTCTGGGTTGTTTCCGTAACGAGAGGCACTGTTTCCACGGGCAGGTCACGGCCTGACTCACAGCCCTCGACGGGAAAGGCAGTGCACTAAAAAAAAAACAGTTTCGTTTATATAGCGCCTTTCACAACCTCAGGACGTCCCAAAGCGCTTTACAGTCAATGAAGTGCAGTCACTGTTGTCATATAGGGACATGCGGCAGCTAAATTGTGCACAGCAAGATCCCACAAGCAGCAATGTGATAATGACTGGATAATCT
The DNA here is from genome assembly GCF_035084215.1 of Heptranchias perlo. Classification (NCBI taxonomy): domain Eukaryota; kingdom Metazoa; phylum Chordata; class Chondrichthyes; order Hexanchiformes; family Hexanchidae; genus Heptranchias; species Heptranchias perlo. Next base: position 24,788,061 of record NC_090359.1, on the reverse strand, counting down.
GTTTTAGTGATGTTGCTGGAGGGATAAACATTGGCCCAGGATTCCAATAAATGTGTTTCTGTTCTTGACTCCACCTTTTATCTTCTGAAAGGACAGTGCTAAGTTCCAAACAAAGTGCAAAGAGCACGGTGAGACCTAGCTCCGAGCATTATTTCAACACATTATTTCACATTCAACACATTATTTCCGAGCATTATTTCAACTGTAGCTCGGTGGGTAGCACGCTCGTCTCTGAGTCAGAAGGTGCTGTGGGCTCATATTCCCATCACCAGAGACCTGAGCACGTAATCCAGGCTAACACTCGGGTGCCACACTGTTGGAGGTGCTGTCTTTCGCACAAAACATTAAACCAAGTCTGCTCTCTCCGGGTGGACGTAAAAGATCCCAGGGCCACTATTTGAAGACGAGCAGGGGAGTTTTTCCCCCTGGGTCTAATGTTTATCCCTCAACCAACATCACCAAAAAAAAAACGGATAATCTGGTCGTTATCACATCGCTGTTTGTGGGATCTTGCTGTGCGCAAATTGGCTGTCACGTCTCCCTACGTTACAGCAGTGACCACACTTTTAAAAAGTGCTTTGTTGGCTTGTGAGTAGCTTTGGGGCTTCCTGAGGTTGTGAAAGGTGCTAAATGAATGCAAGACCTTCCTTAGGTGACCTGAGCCCAGGCAATCCTGGCTTATCCGAGCCTGATCTGTGTGTAAAGTGCAAGATTGATGGTCACACAAAACCACACGGAGGCTTCAAACTGAGCTGGAGGCTGTGCAGGAAACGCCTGCAGGTTCGAGATATTTATCATCGTACATCAGTTCTATCTCTTCTGTCGATCTTTCAAACCAGTTTATTTTTAGTTGGCTTTCTGTACACAGCAGTGATGTGGGCCCCAAGCTGACAGTTATCATTCCATCTCCTCGTTCGACTCGTTCCCAGGTGCTGAAAACTCCTTCAGCCCCCTATTCCCCCCACTACAGCCTACAGGCTTTTCATGAAGTTGTCTGAATGCTATTTCTTTCTATCCCACACCCCAGGTTTAACTGTTTAGGTGTCAGCCTGGCCTCTGTGAGTAAACTCTCCCTCGCCTCCGAGTGGGCGTTCAAGTCTCCCGCTCCACAGGCTCGAGCGCATAATCCAGACCGACACCCCCCCGCCAGCACTGGCACCGAGGGAGCGCCGCACCGTCGGGAGGTGCCATCTTTCTCCCGAGACGTTAAACCGAGGCCCCCCCCGCCGCCGTCTGCCCCTCTCGGGTGGACGTAAAAGATCCCACGGCCACTATTTCGAAGAAGAGCTGGGGGAGTTCGTCCCCTGGTTTCCTGGGGCCGAGATTTATCCCTCAACCAACATCACTTAAAAAAAGATGATCTGGTCATTTATCACGTCGTTGATTGCGGGATCTTGCTGTGCGCAAATTGGCCGCAGCGTTTCCTACATTACAGCAGTGACCGCACTTTAAAAAGTGCTTCGTTGGCTGTAGAGTGTTTTGGGCGCTGTTTGAATGCAAGTTTTTTGCTTGTTGATTCTTTCTTAACCTCAAAGTCGCTCTCCAATATCTGCCTTCAACTTTCGAGCAAGGTTTCACGATAACTGAGACTCGGTGTGGATGGTGCTGACTGTGGCATCGCGCTCAGTCTCAATTCGAGACGCGATCAGACACCACCCGGTAAATCCTCCTCACGCCCGCCCGGCCTGGAAACCTTTGAATTCGCCGGGATGCGTTAACTAATCCCCCTGCTGGCCGTGCAGTAGACCAGGTCGCAGCTCGGCTTGGTCCGCAGCGGACCAATAAAGGGAAGAACAAAAAAATCAGGGCTTTCCTGCCTTTTATAATGAACACAGGGACAGGAGGAGGCCATTCAGCCCCTCGAGACTATTCCGCCCTTCAATCAGATCATGGCTGATCTGCACCTCCAACTCCATTTACCCCGCCTTTGCTCCCTATCCCTCGATACCCTCACCCAACAAAAGTCTATCCATCTCAGTCCTGAAAGCTCCAACTGTCCCACAGAATCCACAGCCTTTCGGGGGAAGAGAGTTCCAGATTCCCACTGCCCTTTTATTGAAATAAATGCTTCCCTGATTTCACTCCTGAACGGCCTGGCTCGAATTTTAAGGTTAATCCCCCCTCGCTCTGGACTCGCCCACCAGAGGAAATAGTCTCTCTCCATCCACCCTCTCAAATCCTTTTTATTGCTTTAAACACTCGATCAGATCGCCCTCTCAATCTCCAAAACTCAAGGGACTACAAGCCAAGTCTATGCGACCCTTCCTCATAATTTAACCCTCTAAGCCCTGCTATCGTTCTAGTGAAAACAAAACATTATTTTTTTTTTAAGTTAATAGATTTTATGCCCTTCTGAGACAAACTGACCTGCCCGAACTTAATGTTTGATCCCTGGGCACTCTACATTAACAGGTATTGAGCGTATAAAAGGTACAGTAGAGTTTAAGGTTTTAGCTGTAATTATTTTTTTATATCTCAAATACAGCCCATCATCATCCTGATTTCAGAAAGGTTGCAAAGTGCAAAAAGGCAACAAGGACCTATAATTTAAATATTGCAGTCGATTTTACAAAATGAGACCTCCAGGAACACGGCCTTATGCAACAGGGCAACGTGCTGGGAACTCAGGTCAGCGTGGCCTCGCACAGGATTTTCAAACATTTAATGTAATCGGCTGTAGTATTTTTTAGAACATTGGTCTTTTATCTACACCAAACCGGCTCCGTAGTTTAAGAGCATAAGAAATAGGAGCAGGAGTAGGCCATTCGGCCCCTCGAGCCTGCTCTGCCGTTCAATCAACTCCACTTTCCTGCTCGATCCCTTGATTCCCCGAGAGTCCAAAAATCTATCCATCTCAGCCTTGAATATACTCAAGGACTCAGCATCCACAGCCCTCTGGGGTAGAGAACTCCAAAGATTCACAACCCTCTGAGTGAAGAAATTCCTCCTCATCTCAGTCTTAAATGTCCGACCCCTTATCCTGAGACTATGTCCCCTAGTTCTAGACTCTCCAGCCGGGGGAAACATCCTCTCAGCATCTACCCTCTCAAGTCCTCTTAAGAATTTTATACATTTCAATGAGATCACCTCTCATTCTTCTAAACTCCAGAGAGTATAGGTCCATTCTACTCAACCTCTCCTCATAGGACAACCCTCTCATCCCAGGAATCAATCTAGTGAACCTTCATTGCACTCCCTCGAAGGCAAGTATATCCTTCCTTAGGTAAGGAGACCAAAACTGTACGCAGTACTGCAGGTGAGGTCTCACCAGAGCCCTGTACAATTGCAGCAAGACCTCCTTACTCTTGTTCTCCAAACCCCTTACAATAAAGGTTAACATACCATTTACCTTCCTAATTGCTTGCTTTACCTGCATGTTAACATTCAATGTTTCATGTACAAGGACACCCAAATCTCTCTGAACACCAACATTTCTTAGTCTCTCACCTTTTAAAAAATATTCTGCTTTTCTATTCTTCTTACCAAAGTGAATAACCTCACATTTCCCCACATTATACTCCATCTGACACCTTCTCACCCACTCACTCAACCTGTCGATATCCCTTTGCAGACTCTTTGGGCTCGATATTAGCACCCGCTATCGGGTGCGTTCCGGGCGGGAGGGGGGCTCCGAAAATCGAGGAATCCCGGAGCGGGGCGGGAGCCCGGCTCCAACCCGCCCACTTCCGGGTTCCCCGCAGACGCGCTGACGTGCGCACGCAGCCCCCGCATGTGGGACTCCCGCCGGTAATTAAAGCCGACGGGATGCCACTTAAAGTATTTATTTAGGTATTTCAGGTCGTTTAGAGACCTGATTGACCTGATATTTTAGGAGGGGTGGGATTTTGCAAACAACTGGGACTGTTTCCCGTACTGGGGGAAACACTCCCAGTTCAAATGGACGTGTTGCAGCCATCGGTCTGTGGCAGCTGCAAAGGTCCATTTGACAGGTCGGGGGGTGGGGGAGACCCTCACTCATTGCAGGAGGCCACTCTGTCACTCGGGACAAAGTTTGGCCTCCACCACCCTCCTCCTAACAAAATTCACAAACTTGCACACTTACCCCGGGGTCCAGAGACATGTGCCTACCTTGCGGACCCCCTCAAACGTACATCTTGCGGATGGGGGCCGCCGTAGCTGCAGTCATGACCTCCTCGGAGGGCGAACAGCATCACCAGCCTCGCCATCCACCTCTGACACGTGGAGCTCCACAACACAGTGCTGTGACACATCCACCTGCACAGCAGGAGGGAGGGCAACCGCAGAGAGAGATGCGTCGCAGAGGGCACTACCCTCGCCACAGGGTCCACAGACCGAGGCTCAGTTTCCTGGACCTCTCTGAGCAGCAGTGCACACGGAGGCTCAGAGTCACTCGACATGTAGCCGTGGACATCTGCAGCCTCTTTCATGCCGAGCTGCTCCTGGCTGGCCCAAGCACCATCTTCTTACCTGTCGCTGTCAAATTCACCACTGCCCTCAACAACTTCTCCTCCGCATCCTTCCAGGGTGCAACCGGGGACATCGCCGATGTCTCTCAGTCGTCTGCGCAGAAGAGCCCTGCAAATACACCTACACCCACTCTGCAGTGACACAATGGGTGGCATCAGTGGTGGGTCCTCATAGTGATACCCAGGAAAGGGCATTATTGCACAAACCGGACAAGATTTGCAAAGACATGGCAGTAGTGGTGCCAATATAATATGTAATGTGAGTTGGTCAGAAATTAAATGTAAGTGAAAACCACGACAAACCCTCAAACACCCTTGTGCATCCCCTTCATGCTCACGACACGTTTGCCTTACGCTGCCTACTGCACATATGTGATGCATGCCCTGTGGCTGCAGCACAGGTTGTGGCAGGTTGAGTGAGGCTGGCCGTGAGGGAGATGCACGAGAGGGTGAGTATGAGATAGAGCCATGAGATTGTATGAGGGTTGGGTTGAGTGGTAGTGGCGGGATGAGTACTGGCGAGGTGAGTAGGTGCAGGTAAGATGAGGATGGGGTTTGAGTGGGTATGAGGGGTGATGTGACAGAGTAGTGTTGGCAGTGCTGAAGGAGATGTGGGGTGGGGGCGGTGATGTGGCAGACGGAGTGTTGGGGAATGAGTAAGTGTCCTCACTGTGGCTGACCTACTTAGGTCATTGCAGCGCCTCCTGCACTGTATGCAGGTGGGCGATATGTTGGTGGTGCAGGTGACCTCCTCTGCCACCTCGAGCCAGGCCTTCTTGGTGGCAGAGGCAGGCAACTTCCTCCCGCACGCTGGGGGGAAGATCTCTGTCCTCCCCCTCCTCCTCACCCCATCTAATGATACCTGGAGTGAGGCATCATTAAACCTGGGAGCAGCCTTCCCCCTGGGCTGCTCCATGCTGTAATTTTTTCTATTTGTTACAGCATCTGTCAGTGGAGGACTGCCCCTTTAAATAGAGAGCCTCCAGCTGACAGATCTTACTGCGCATGCGCAGCCCACCCGACGCGCAGACCAGCAGTGGGGAACCCGGAAGACCAGGTAAGTGGATCCAATCAGCCTGCGATTGCGCGGGGGGCAGACTGATTTCACCGGGCGTGAATAGCCCCCCCCGCCGTGAACCCGCAGCCCTGCTAACATCGAACCCTTCGTGTCCTCCTCACAGCTTACTTTCCCAACTAGCTTTGTATCGTCAGCAAACTTGAGTACATTACACTCAGTCCCTTCATCTAAGTCATTAATATAGAGTGTAAATAGCTGAGGCCCCCAGCACCGATCCTTGCGGTACCCCACTAGTTACAGCCTGTCAACCCGAGAATGACCCGTTTATCCCTACTCTCTGTTTTCTGTCCGTTAACCAATCCTCTATCCATGCTAATATATTACCCCCAACCTCATGAGCCCTTAACAACCTTTTGTGTGGCACCTTATCGAATGCCTTTTGAAAATCCAAATATACCATATCCACTGGTTCCCCCTTTATCTACCCTGCTAGTTACACCCTCAAAAAACTCTAATAGATTTGTCAAACATGATTTCCCTTTCATAAAACCATGTTGACTCTGCCTAATCATGTTATGATTTTCTAAGTGACCTGTTCCTACGTCCTTAATAATGGATTCCAGCATTTTCCCGATGACTGGTGTCAGGCTAACTGACCTGTAGTTCCCTGTTTTCTCTCTCCCTCCTTTCTTGAATAGCGGGGTTACATTTGCTACCTTCCAATCCACTGGGACCGTTCTGGAATCTAGGGAATTTTGGAAGATCACAACCAATGCATCCACTATCTCTGCAGCCACCTCTTTTAGAACCCGAGGATGTAGCTCATCAGGTCCAGGGGATTTATCACCTTTTAGTCCCATTAATTTCTCCAGTACTTTTTTTTTCACTAATCTTAATTACTTTAAGTTCCTCACTCTCATTCGCCCCTTGATTCCCCAGTTTATGGGAGAGGTTTAATGTTGAGGTCGTGATAGAGGATATTCCAGCTGCCTTTGAAGTCTAGGAGGTGAGAAGGGTCAACCAATTACCACAACGAGGGTTTCTGTTGGACTCCTGCACTCGTTACACTTACAAAGGCGTAGGCCCAGGCTGTCGGAAACAAAGGCCCAGGCTGTCGGAAACAAAGGCCCAGGCTGTCGGAAACAAAGGCCCAGGCTGTCGGAAACAAAGGCCCAGGCTGTCGGAAACAAAGGCCCAGGCTGTCGGAAACAAAGGCCCAGGCTGTCGGAAACAAAGGCCCAGGCTGTCGGAAACAAAGGCCCAGGCTGTCGGAAACAAAGGCCCAGGCTGTCGGAAACAAAGGCCCAGGCTGTCGGAAACAAAGGCCCAGGCTGTCGGAAACAAAGGCCCAGGCTGTCGGAAACAAAGGCCCAGGCTGTCGGAAACAAAGGCCCAGGCTGTCGGAAACAAAGGCCCAGGCTGTCGGAAACAAAGGCCCAGGCTGTCGGAAACAAAGGTGCTGAGTATGAGGAATTATCTGATTAAAGGCCCAGAAACACAACAAGTAGTTGAGGCAACCTCATATAAGGAGGGCTGCCCATATTTACCCCGAATCTCTCACATTGGGGCTGATCGTGTCAACAGAGGAGTTCAATGAACCCTTCAAAGAACAGAACTGCTTCTTGCTTGTCAGGTTAGCTGGTCTCAATGGAGAAGGCAGTAGGAGTAGAGTGAATGCAGTGGAGCGGGCATAACAGCATGAGTTAATAGAGAGTAGATACAGCATGGATTAGATACAGAGTAAAGCTCCCTCTACACTGTCCCATCAAACACTCCCAGGGCAGGTACTGCACAGGTTAGATACAGAGTAAAGCTCCCTCTACACTGTCCCATCAAACACTCCCAGGGCAGGTACAGCACGGGTTAGATACAGAGTAAAGCTCCCTCTACACTGTCCCATCAAACACTCCCAGGGCAGGTACAGCACGGGTTAGATACAGAGTAAAGCTCCCTCTACACTGTCCCATCAAACACTCCCAGGGCAGGTACAGCACGGGTTAGATACAGAGTAAAGCTCCCTCTACACTGTCCCATCAAACACTCCCAGGGCAGGTACAGCACGGGTTAGGTACAGAGTAAAGCTCCCTCTACGCTGTCCCATCAAACACTCCCAGGGCAGGTACAGCACGGGTTAGATACAGAGTAAAGCTCCCTCTACACTGTCCCATCAAACACTCCCAGGGCAGGTACTGCACAGGTTAGATACAGAGTAAAGCTCCCTCTACACTGTCCCATCAAACACTCCCAGGGCAGGTACAGCACGGGTTAGATACAGAGTAAAGCTCCCTCTACACTGTCCCATCAAACACTCCCAGGGCAGGTACAGCACGGGTTAGATACAGAGTAAAGCTCCCCCTACACTGTCCCATCAAACACTCCCAGGGCAGGTACAGCACGGGTTAGATACAGAGTAAAGCTCCCTCGACACTGTCCCATCAAACACTCCCAGGGCAGGTACAGCACGGGTTAGATACAGAGTAAAGCTCCCTCGACACTGTCCCATCAAACACTCCCAGGGCAGGTACAGCACGGGTTAGATACAGAGTAAAGCTCCCTCGACACTGTCCCATCAAACACTCCCAGGGCAGGTACAGCACGGGGTTAGATACAGAGTAAAGAGCTCAGCAGCACCACCTACTGGCCAGAGTGGTACAGCAGCCCCACCTACTGGTCACACGGTGGTACAACAGGTTCATCCAGGACATTCCTGGATGAGCTGAACGTGAAGTGGTGCCTTTAACTGGTCGACCACCGAGGGCTGAGGGGGGGGGGGGGGGGAAAAGAGAAGCTCCCAGATTGGCGTTGGGTGAGACATGCAGTGCGATCGAAGAAACCCGCTGCGATCAGAATGGCAGGAAAGAGTGCGACGCAAAGGACAGATACAGACGACATGCTGCTTTCTGTTTATTGCAGGGGGGGGTCCCTGCGGATACAGAAATGTAAAATACAGAACAATATAAAACGTCCACATTTATACAGTAACGTCAAGGCACCGGGTCAAAAAACACCCACCGGCTGCAGCAAGCGACATTTGCGACTGGCTCACAACACGTACGTTCCCAACCTCGCATTCCCCGTTCCGCAAACCAACATTCCTGCACTCGGAAAACTCCCCCCTCATTTCTTTCCCCCCGCCCCACCCTGTGCGATTGCCGAGTGTGTGGGGGGGGCGGGGGGAGAAGACGAGGGCGGAGAGACTGGACGTCCTCACTTTAAAACCGTCACACGCCGTGGACAAAGAATCAGCAGTAACTTTACCCTGTTTTTTTTTTTTTGGGGGGGGGCTGCTTTACGTTTGGCAGTCCGGGAAGAGGGGATGGCATAGCGGGCACAGGACCCTGTGCCAACTCCCAGGGTTTATACGATTCTTGGCTGTCGATGGGATAAAAGACACGGTGGGAGTCGGCTCAGGACCGTCCCCACGCACCAAGATCTGATGCACACAGGGTCCCTAAAATGCAAGGCGACCTCTTCTTTTAAACCGTACCCCACCAAGTCGCTGCCTCTTGTGGGGTACACGGACTGGCTTGACCACCCCCCCCCGCCCCACTTTGCTATGGCACTCCCAGCGGGCAGGCTATTTGACCATGGGGGGCGGGATACTGCAGATTCTGCTGCAGTATCCCGCCCCCCATGGTCAAATAGCCTGCCCGCTGCGCCCTCTGAACTCGCAGGCGGCGACGTCTAGCCAGAGTCCCTGGCTGCTTCTGTCCCGCTCCGTGGCACTGAGGTACGGTTTTTTTGTAGGGGTGGGGGGAACAGGGGAGCTGAGCCCCCTCACAGTGTGGGGCGAGCTGACCGCACACCAGGAGGTATACAAGACCCTGTCCCAGCTGCACCTGCGTTTATAATCAGGACCCCCACCCCACCTCAACGAGGGGGTCAGTCAGCTCCCCTGAGCCAGTGAGAGAGAAAGAAAAACAGTCGGAAACCTCAAATTACACACACTGGAATGGCACAGCGATGGTCAGTCAGCGTCTGAAAGGGAGAGAGAGAGACAGGCTACTGATTCGGGTGGAGACCCCTGGTCAGTGCGACTGGTGAAAGGTCACACCCGGGTCACTAGCCTGGGGGTTGGGGTCAGATAGGGGAGCTTTGGGAAGAGGGAGAGCTAAACTGGGAAATGGGGGGGGGGCGGGGGGGGATAGAGGGCGTGGGGGATAGAGAGGGGGACAGGAATTGGGGTCAGGGGTGTGTGGGGGAGAGAAGGAGACTGGGGAGTGGGGGGAAGAGAGGGAATGGTGGTCAGGGGGAGGGAGACTAGGAGTCGGGGTAGAGAGAGTATAGGGTCAGGGATGGAGAGAAAATGGGAATGGGATCAGAGGAGAGAGAGAATGGGGGTTGGAGATTGGGAGGGGGAGAGAGAGGGACTGGAGGGTTGAGGGGAAAGAGGAACTGGGGGGTCGGGGGAGAGAGGAAGACTGGCTGCTGAGGCGACTAGACGTGCCTCTGCTCACCGGCTCGCCGTTTCAGACATTAACATTTCCCTTTACCTGCGATTAAATCAAAAGTTAGTGATGATTCTTTGCCGATTCCTGTTCAGAAGGTGGGGGGGGGGAAAAGGGGTTGATGCTCGCCTGAAAAGTTTCAAAGACCAAAAGCAACAATCAAAGGTAACCGGACAGATTACCAGGGCCTCGGCACAGTGGAGCACAGAGAGCTGTCTTACAGGATGGACAAGGGGGCCCCCAACCAGGGTCAGGGGGGTTTCGAACATCAAACCAATTCACAGAGCATCGTCTCACTTCACGGCTGCTCCAGCATCTGCTCACAGGTCTTGACGAGGTCCCGCACTTTCATGTGCGTGTACTCCACTCGATTCACCGCCATCTGCGCATCCTTCCTGGTGGAATAGCTGGACCCTTCGTGCGGCTGCCCCGTAGCGACCTTCGAGGGAGAAAGAGACAGGGGGGGGCGGGGGGGGGGGGGGGGGGAAAGAAAGAAAAAAAAAAAGGCCTTGCATTTATATCAGGATGTCCCAAAGGGCTTTACAGTGAACAGCAGTCACTGCTGTAATGTAGGAAACGCAGCGGCCAATTTACGCACAGCAAGATCCCACAAACAGCAATGTGATATTTTGACCGGTTAATCGGAGGGATAAATATTGGCCCAGGACACCGGGGAGAACTTGGAAATAGTGGCCGTTGGGATCTTCTACATCTCCCGTGAGAGGGGCAGACGGGGGGGGGCCTCGGTTTGAGGTCTCATCCGAAGGACAGCACCTCCGACAGTGCGGCGCTCCCTCAGTACCGGCACTGGGAGAGTCAGACGAGATTATAAGCTCAGAACTCCTGAACCCACGACCTTCTGACTCAGAGGTGAGAGTGCGGCTGACTACGGGTTAATAGGAAGTTACCTTTATAAATCACTGGTTAGGCCCCAGCTGGAGTATTGTGTCCAATTCTGGGCACCGCACTTTAGGAAGGATGTCCAGGCCTCGGAGAGGGTGCAGAGGAGATTTACTAGAATGGTACCAGGGATGAGGGACTTCAGTTACGTGGAGAGACTGGAGAAGCTGGGATTGTTCTCCTCAGAACAGAGAAGGTTAAGGGGAGATTTAATCGAGGTGTTCAAAATCATGAGGGGTTTTGATAGAGTAAATAAGGAGAAACTGTTTCCAGTGGCAGGAGGGTCGGTGACCAGAGGACACAGATTGAAGATAATTGGCAAAAGAACCAGAGGGGAGATGAGGAGAATTATTTTTTACGCAGCGAGTTGTGATGATCTGGAACGCGCTGCCTGAAAGGGCGGTGGAAGCAGATTCAATAGTAACTTTCAAAAGGGAATTGGATAAATACTTGAAAAGGAAAAATTTGCAGGGCTATGGGGGAAAGAGCAGGGGGAGTGGGACTAATTGGATAGCTCTTTCAAAGAGCCAGCACAGGCACGATGGGCCGAATGGCCTCCTCCTGTGCTGTATGATTCTAGGTGGTGGAATTGGATTGGCTAGGTTAGGAAATGCGGAGAGGTGTGTAAATACGTCGACAATCCCCCTCCCGATCGCACGCGTGTGGGCGATGGGCTTGGCCGCGATGCACCCCATGATCCAATAGCTCGGGCTCATACAATGAAGACTGGCCTCGTGTGAGGTGCCAGAGGGCTGCGCTGGGTGTGCGTGGAACCCGAGTCCGGGGGTGGGGGGGGGAGAAACCAGAGGGAAGGAAGAGATCCAGGGGTTGCTGAGTAACCTGGGAGCTGGTGTCTCACTGTGGGTTTCAGCTCAGCCCGGCAGTGCGATAACAGCCTGCATTTATATAGCGCCTTTAACGTAGTAAAACGTCCCACAGGACCGATTATCAGGCAAAAATTTGACACATTAGGACAGGCGACAAAAAGTTTGGTCACTGAGGGAGGTTTTAAGGAGGAGAGAGAGAGAGGCGGAGAGGTTTAGGGAGGGAATTCCAGAGCTTAGGGCCTCGACAGCTGAAGGCACGGCCGCCAATGGTGGGGCGATGGAAATCGGGGATGTGCAAAAGGCCAGAATTGGAGGAGCGCAGAGATCTCGGAGGGTTGTAGGGGCTGGAGGAGGTTACAGAGATAGGGGAGGGGGCGAGGCCATGGAGGGATTTGAAAGCAAGGATGAGAATTTTAAAAATGGAGGTGTTGGCGGACTGGGAGCCAATGGTGGAGGGGGTGGGGGAGGGGGTGGTGGAGGGGGTGGGGGAGGGGGTGGTGGAGGGGGTGGTGGAGGGGGTGGGGGAGGGGGTGGTGGAGGGGGTGGGGGAGGGGGTGGGGGAGGGGGTGGTGGAGGGGGTGGGGGAGGGGGTGGTGGAGGGGGTGGGGGAGGGGGTGGGGGATGAGGGTTCAGCCACAGGTGAGTTCACCAGGGCCCCAGTTATGGGCCAGTTCCTCACGGATCTACAGTTGAGGTTGAACCGATTCCTGCTCACCTGGGTCAGATAGCGGATCTGACTCGAGAGTTCCATTTCGACGCGCTGGACCGAGGCAGTAAATTGCAGGGCGTGACGGTCCAGGGTCCGTTCAGCCGGCTTCTCCTTCGACATTTCCAGGATGGCATTGGCTGAGCAACCAAGAGCGGAAAGAACGGGTTAGAGAGTGAGGAACCTTCTCCAAAACAGGTCAACCTTTGACCCCGCCGCCGCCCCGTGCCCCCTGACCCCGTCGATGCCCCGTGCCCCCGTTGACGCCCCGTGCCCCCAACATCGCCGCCCCGTGCCCCCTTGACCCCAACATCGCCGCCCCGTGCCCCCATGACCCCAACATCGCCGCCCCGTGCCCCCTTGACCCCGTTGATGCCCCGTGCCCCCGTCGACGCCCCGTGCCCCCTTGACCCCGACGCCCCGTGCCCCCTTGACCCCGACGCCGTCCCGTGCCCCCTTGACCCCGACACCCCCCCGTGCCCCCTTGACCCCGACGCCCCATGCCCCCTTGACCCCGACGCCGCCCCGTGCCCCCTTGACCCCGACGCCGCCCCGTGCCCCCTTGACCCCGACGCCGCCCCGTGCCCCATTGACCCCGACGCCGCCCCGTGCCCCCTTGACCCCGACGCCGCCCCGTGCCCCCTTGACCCCGCGCCCCCTTGACCCCGACGCCGCCCCGTGCCCCCTTAATCCCGACGCCGCCCCGTGCCCCCTTGACCCCGATGCCGCCCCGTGCCCCCTTGACCCCGATGCCGCCCCGTGCCCCCTTGACCCCAACATCGCCGCCCCGTGCCCCCTTGACCCCGTTGATGCCCCGTGCCCCCGTCGACGCCCCGTGCCCCCTTGACCCCGACGCCCCGTGCCCCCTTGACCCCGACGCCGTCCCGTGCCCCCTTGACCCCGACACCCCCCCCGTGCCCCCTTGACCCCGACGCCGTCCCGTGCCCCCTTGACCCCGACGCCGCCCCGTGCCCCCTTGACCCCGACGCCGCCCCGTGCCCCCTTGACCCCGACGCCGCCCCGTGCCCCCTTGACCCCGCGCCCCCTTGACCCCGACGCCGCCCCGTGCCCCCTTAATCCCGACGCCGCCCCGTGCCCCCTTGACCCCGACGCCGCCCCGTGCCCCCTTGACCCCGATGCCGCCCCGTGCCCCCTTGACCCCATCGCCGCCCTGTGCCCCCTTGACCCCATCGCCGCCCCGTGCCCCCTTGAGCTGACCATCTCTGTTGGACACCATTTGCTAATTCTCAGCCTGGTTGCAGACACAAAAACACTTTTTTGGTGGGGGGGGGTCTCGTTGGGGGCGGGGACGGATGGTGGTGGGAATCCCATCGGTAAAATGTAACCGTGCATTAAACAGGGGGAATTACCCCACCCGCCGGGCAGCAAACTGCCCCCTGACACGAACCCCACCCCTTCCCCATCTCCCTCTCTCCCTTCTCTCTCCTCTCTGTTCCCCCTCCCATCCCTCTCTCCTTTCTTTTTCCCTCCCTCTCTCCTTTCCCTCCCTCTCATCCCTTCTCTCTCTCTCTCTCCTTTCTCCCTCTCTTTCCTTTCCCTCTTTCTCTCTCTCCCTCTCTCATCCCTCTATCCTTTCTCTCTCTCTTTCCTTTCCCTCCCTCTCTCTCTCCTTTCCCTCTCATCCCTCTCTCCTTTCCCTCTCTGTTCCCCCTCTCATCCCTCTCCTCTCTGTTCCCCCTCTCATCCCTCTCCTCTCTGTTCCCCCTCTCATCCCTCTCTCCCTCCTTTCTCTCTCTTCCCCCTCTCATCCCTCTCTCCTTTCCCTCTCTGTTCCCCTCTCCTTTCTCTCTCTCTGTTCCCCCTCTCTTCCCTCTCTCCTTTCCCTCTCTCTTCCCTCTCTCCTTTCCCTCTCTCTTGCCCCTCTCATCCCTCTCTCCTTTCCCTCTCTCTTCCCCCTCTCATCCCTCTCTCCTTTCTCTCATCTCTTTGTTCTCTCTCTCTCTGCCCCCTCTCTCTTTCCTCCCACTCACTCTCCCTCCCACCTGCGCTCTGAAGGATGGTCGCGATCTCCTTCTCGATCTCCTCCAGGTTGCGGAGTTTCTCGTTAGCCGGTCCGTAGGTGCCCATGGCGGGGACAGGGAGCGTTGGTTTTCTCTGTGCCGAAATGTGGCTCAAGGCTTTAACCCGGCGGCTCGGCTCTCGGCTCTCGGCTCTCGGACCACACAGGCTTCCTGCTCAGCACAGAGACCGACAAGAAGACAGAATGAGGCGGCAGCAGAGAGCAACCGAGGAGCGGATCCCGCAACAGCGCCGGAAGGAGTGGGACGGCGAATGAGAGGGAGAGAAAGGGGAAAACAACAAGTGGACAATGTAACAAATAGAAACAATGTAACAAATAGAAACAATGTAACAAATAGAAACAATGTAACTGACAGGGGACAATGTGACAAATAGAAACAATGTAACTGACAGGGGACAATGTGACAAATAGAAACAATGTAACTGACAGGGGACAGTGTAACAAATAGAAACAATGTAACAAATAGAAACAATGTAACTGACAGGGGACAATGTAACAAATAGAAACAATGTAACTGACAGGGGACAATGTAACAAATAGAAACAATGTAACTGACAGGGGACAATGTGACAAATAGAAACAATGTAACTGACAGGGGACAGTGTAACAAATAGAAACAATGTAACAAATAGAAACAATGTAACAAATAGAAACAATGTAACTGACAGGGGACAATGTAACAAATAGAAACAATGTAACTGACAGGGGACAATGTAACAAATAGAAACAATGTAACTGACAGGGGACAATGTGACAAATAGAAACAATGTAACTGACAGGGGACAGTGTAACAAATAGAAACAATGTAACAAATAGAAACAATGTAACAAATAGAAACAATGTAACTGACAGGGGACAATGTAACAAATAGAAACAATGTAACTGACAGGGGACAATGTAACAAATAGAAACAATGTAACTGACAGGGGACAATGTAACAAATAGAAACAATGTAACTGACAGGGGACAATGTAACAAATAGAAACAATGTAACTGACAGGGGACAGTGTAACAAATACAAACAATGTAACTGACAGGGGACAATGTAACAAATAGAAACAATGTAACTGACAGGGGACAATGTAACAAATAGAAACAATGTAACTGACAGGGGACAATGTAACAAATAGAAACAATGTAACTGACAGGGGACAATGTGACAAATAGAAACAATGTAACTGACAAGGGACAGTGTAACAAATAGAAACAATGTAACAAATAGAAACAATGTAACTGACAGGGGACAATGTAACAAATAGAAACAATGTAACTGACAGGGGACAATGTAACAAATAGAAACAATGTAACTGACAGGGGACAATGTAACAAATAGAAACAATGTAACTGACAGGGGACAATGTAACAAATAGAAACAATGTAACTGACAGGGGACAATGTAACAAATAGAAACAATGTAACTGACAGGGGACAGTGTAACAAATAGAAACAATGTAACTGACAGGGGACAATGTAACAAATAAAAACAATGTAACTGACAGGGGACAATGTAACAAATAGAAACAATGTAACTGACAGGGGACAATGTAACAAATAGAAACAATGTAACTGACAGGGGACAATGTAACAAATAGAAACAATGTAACTGACAGGGGACAGTGTAACAAATAGAAACAATGTAACTGACAGGGGACAATGTAACAAATAGAAACAATGTAACTGACAGGGGACAGTGTAACAAATAGAAACAATGTAACAAATAGAAACAATGTAACAAATAGAAACAATGTAACTGACAGGGGACAATGTGACAAATAGAAACAATGTAACTGACAGGGGACAGTGTAACAAATAGAAACAATGTAACAAATAGAAACAATGTAACTGACAGGGGACAATGTAACAAATAGAAACAATGTAACTGACAGGGGACAATGTAACAAATAGAAACAGTGTAACTGACAGGGGACAGTGTAACAAATAGAAACAATGTAACTGACAGGGGACAGTGTAACAAATAGAAACAATGTAACTGACAGGGGACAATGTAACAAATAGAAACAATGTAACTGACAGGGGACAGTGTAACAAATAGAAACAATGTAACAAATAGAAACAATGTAACAAATAGAAACAATGTAACTGACAGGGGACAATGTGACAAATAGAAACAATGTAACTGACAGGGGACAGTGTAACAAATAGAAACAATGTAACAAATAGAAACAATGTAACTGACAGGGGACAATGTAACAAATAGAAACAATGTAACTGACAGGGGACAATGTAACAAATAGAAACAATGTAACTGACAGGGGACAATGTAACAAATAGAAACAATGTAACTGACAGGGGACAATGTGACAAATAGAAACAATGTAACAAATAGAAACAATGTAACAAATAGAAACAATGTAACAAATAGAAACAATGTAACTGACAGGGGACAATGTGACAAATAGAAACAATGTAACAAATAGAAACAATGTAACAAATAGAAACAATGTAACAAATAGAAACAATGTAACAAATAGAAACAATGTAACTGACAGGGGACAATGTAACAAATAGAAACAATGTAACTGACAGGGGACAATGTAACAAATAGAAACAATGTAACTGACAGGGGACAGTGTAACAAATAGAAACAATGTAACAAATAGAAACAATGTAACAAATAGAAACAATGTAACAAATAGAAACAATGTAACTGACAGGGGACAATGTGACAAATAGAAACAATGTAACTGACAGGGGACAGTGTAACAAATAGAAACAATGTAACAAATAGAAACAATGTAACTGACAGGGGACAATGTAACAAATAGAAACAATGTAACTGACAGGGGACAATGTAACAAATAGAAACAATGTAACTGACAGGGGACAATGTAACAAATAGAAACAATGTAACTGACAGGGGACAATGTGACAAATAGAAACAATGTAACAAATAGAAACAATGTAACAAATAGAAACAATGTAACTGACAGGGGACAATGTGACAAATAGAAACAATGTAACTGACAGGGGACAGTGTAACAAATAGAAACAATGTAACAAATAGAAACAATGTAACTCACAGGGGACAATGTAACAAATAGAAACAATGTAACTGACAGGGGACAATGTAACAAATAGAAACAATGTAACTGACAGGGGACAATGTAACAAATAGAAACAATGTAACTGACAGGGGACAATGTGACAAATAGAAACAATGTAACTGACAGGGGAGAGTGTAACAAATAGAAACAATGTAACAAATAGAAACAATGTGACTGACAGGGGACAATGTAACAAATAGAAACAATGTAACTGACAGGGGACAATGTAACAAATAGAAACAATGTAACTGACAGGGGACAATGTAACAAATAGAAACAATGTAACTGACAGGGGACAATGTGACAAATAGAAACAATGTAACTGACAGGGGACAGTGTAACAAATAGAAACAATGTAACAAATAGAAACAATGTAACTGACAGGGGACAATGTAACAAATAGAAACAATGTAACTGACAGGGGACAATGTAACAAATAGAAACAATGTAACTGACAGGGGACAATGTAACAAATAGAAACAATGTAACTGACAGGGGACAATGTAACAAATAGAAACAATGTAACTGACAGGGGACAATGTAACAAATAGAAACAATGTAACTGACAGGGGACAATGTAACAAATAGAAACAATGTAACTGACAGGGGACAATGTAACAAATAGAAACAATGTAACTGACAGGACAATGTAACAAATAGAAACAATGTAACTGACAGGGGACAATGTGACAAATAGAAACAATGTAACTGACAGGACAATGTGACAAATAGAAACAATGTAACTGACAGGGGACAATGTAACAAATAGAAACAATGTAACTGACAGGGGACAATGTAACAAATAGAAACAATGTAACTGACAGGGGACAATGTGACAAATAGAAACAATGTAACTGACAGGGGACAATGTGACAAATAGAAACAATGTAACTGACAGGGGACAATGTGACAAATAGAAACAATGTAACTGACAGGACAATGTGACAAATAGAAACAATGTAACTGACAGGGGACAATGTAACAAATAGAAACAATGTAACTGACAGGACAATGTGACAAATAGAAACAATGTAACTGACAGGGGACAATGTAACAAATAGAAACAATGTAACTGACAGGGGACAATGTAACAAATAGAAACAATGTAACTGACAGGGGACAATGTGACAAATAGAAACAATGTAACTGACAGGGGACAATGTGACAAATAGAAACAATGTAACTGACAGGGGACAATGTGACAAATAGAAACAATGTAACTGACAGGGGACAATGTGACAAATAGAAACAATGTAACAAATAGAAATAATGTAACTGACAGGGGACAATGTAACAAATAGAAACAATGTAACTGACAGGGGACAATGTGACAAATAGAAACAATGTAACTGACAGGGGACAATGTGACAAATAGAAACAATGTAACTGACAGGGGACAATGTGACAAATAGAAACAATGTAACTGACAGGGGACAATGTGACAAATAGAAACAATGTAACACATAGAAACAATGTAACTGACAGGGGACAATGTGACAAATAGAAACAATGTAACAAACAGAATCAATGTAACTGACAGGGGACAATGTAACAAATAGAAACAATGTAACTGACAGGACAATGTGACAAATAGAAACAATGTAACAAATAGAAACAATGTAACTGACAGGGGACAATGTGACAAATAGAACAATGTAACTGACAGGCGATAATGTAACAAATAGAAACAATGTAACAAATAGAAACAATGTAACTGACAGGGGACAATGTAACAAATAGAAACAATGTAACTGACAGGGGACAATGTAACAAATAGAAACAATGTAACTGACAGGACAATGTGACAAATAGAAACAATGTAACTGACAGGGGACAATGTAACAAATAGAAACAATGTAACTGACAGGGGACAATGTAACAAATAGAAACAATGTAACTGACAGGACAATGTGACAAATAGAAACAATGTAACTGACAGGGGACAATGTAACAAATAGAAACAATGTAACTGACAGGGGACAATGTAACAAATAGAAACAATGTAACTGACAGGACAATGTGACAAATAGAAACAATGTAACTGACAGGGGACAGTGTAACAAATAGAAACAATGTAACAAATAGAAACAATGTAACTGACAGGGGACAATGTAACAAATAGAAACAATGTAACTGACAGGACAATGTGACAAATAGAAACAATGTAACTGACAGGGGACAATGTAACAAATAGAAACAATGTAACTGACAGGGGACAATGTAACAAATAGCAGCAATGTAACTGACAGGGGACAATGTGACAAATAGAAACAATGTAACAAATAGAAACAATGTAACTGACAGGGGACAATGTGACAAATAGAAACAATGTAACTGACAGGGGACAATGTAACAAATTGAAACAATGTAACTGACAGGGGACAATGTAACAAATAGAAACAATGTAACTGACAGGGGACAATGTAACAAATAGAAACAATGTAACTGACAGGCGATAATGTAACAAATAGAAACAATGTAACTGACAGGACAATGTGACAAATAGAAACAATGTAACTGACAGGGGACAATGTAACAAATAGAAACAATGTAACAAACAGAATCAATGTAACTGACAGGGGACAATGTAACAAATAGAAACAATGTAACTGACAGGGGACAATGTAACAAATAGAAACAATGTAACTGACAGGGGACAATGTAACAAATTAAAACAATGTAACTGACAGGGGATAATGTAACAAATAGAAACAATGTAACAAATAGAAACAATGTAACTGACAGGACAATGTGACAAATAGAAACAATGTAACTGACAGGGGACAATGTGACAAATAGAAACAATGTAACAAACAGAATCAATGTAACTGACAGGGGACAATGTGACAAATAGAAACAATGTAACTGACAGGGGACAATGTAACAAATAGAAACAATGTAACAAACAGAATCAATGTAACTGACAGGGGACAATGTAACAAATAGAAACAATGTAACTGACAGGGGACAATGTAACAAATAGAAACAATGTAACTGACAGGGGACAATGTAACAAATTAAAACAATGTAACTGACAGGGGATAATGTAACAAATAGAAACAATGTAACAAATAGAAACAATGTAACTGACAGGGGACAATGTGACAAATAGAAACAATGTAACAAATGGAAACAATGTAACTGACGGGACAATGTGATGTATAGAAACAATGTAACAAATGGAAACAATGTAACTGACAGGGGATAATGTGATAAATAGAAACAATGTAACAAATAGAAACAATGTAACAAATGGAAACAATGTAACTGACAGGGGACAATGTGACAAATAGAAACAATGTAACTGACAGGGGACAATGTAACAAATAGAAACAATGTAACTGACAGGGGACAATGTAACAAATAGCAGCAATGTAACTGACAGGGGACAATGTGACAAATAGAAACAATGTAACAAATAGAAACAATGTAACTGACAGGGGACAATGTGACAAATAGAAACAATGTAACTGACAGGGGACAATGTAACAAATTGAAACAATGTAACTGACAGGGGACAATGTAACAAATAGAAACAATGTAACTGACAGGGGACAATGTAACAAATAGAAACAATGTAACTGACAGGCGATAATGTAACAAATAGAAACAATGTAACTGACAGGACAATGTGACAAATAGAAACAATGTAACTGACAGGGGACAATGTAACAAATAGAAACAATGTAACAAACAGAATCAATGTAACTGACAGGGGACAATGTAACAAATAGAAACAATGTAACTGACAGGGGACAATGTAACAAATAGAAACAATGTAACTGACAGGGGACAATGTAACAAATTAAAACAATGTAACTGACAGGGGATAATGTAACAAATAGAAACAATGTAACAAATAGAAACAATGTAACTGACAGGACAATGTGACAAATAGAAACAATGTAACTGACAGGGGACAATGTGACAAATAGAAACAATGTAACAAACAGAATCAATGTAACTGACAGGGGACAATGTGACAAATAGAAACAATGTAACTGACAGGGGACAATGTAACAAATAGAAACAATGTAACTGACAGGGGACAATGTAACAAATTAAAACAATGTAACTGACAGGGGATAATGTAACAAATAGAAACAATGTAACAAATAGAAACAATGTAACTGACAGGGGACAATGTGACAAATAGAAACAATGTAACAAATGGAAACAATGTAACTGACGGGACAATGTGATGTATAGAAACAATGTAACAAATGGAAACAATGTAACTGACAGGGGATAATGTGATAAATAGAAACAATGTAACAAATAGAAACAATGTAACAAATGGAAACAATGTAACTGACAGGGGACAATGTGACAAATAGAAACAATGTAACTGACAGGGGACAATGTAACAAATAGAAACAATGTAACTGACAGGGGACAATGTAACAAATAGCAGCAATGTAACTGACAGGGGACAATGTGACAAATAGAAACAATGTAACAAATAGAAACAATGTAACTGACAGGGGACAATGTGACAAATAGAAACAATGTAACTGACAGGGGACAATGTAACAAATTGAAACAATGTAACTGACAGGGGACAATGTAACAAATAGAAACAATGTAACTGACAGGGGACAATGTAACAAATAGAAACAATGTAACTGACAGGCGATAATGTAACAAATAGAAACAATGTAACTGACAGGACAATGTGACAAATAGAAACAATGTAACTGACAGGGGACAATGTAACAAATAGAAACAATGTAACAAACAGAATCAATGTAACTGACAGGGGACAATGTAACAAATAGAAACAATGTAACTGACAGGGGACAATGTAACAAATAGAAACAATGTAACTGACAGGGGACAATGTAACAAATTAAAACAATGTAACTGACAGGGGATAATGTAACAAATAGAAACAATGTAACAAATAGAAACAATGTAACTGACAGGACAATGTGACAAATAGAAACAATGTAACTGACAGGGGACAATGTGACAAATAGAAACAATGTAACAAACAGAATCAATGTAACTGACAGGGGACAATGTGACAAATAGAAACAATGTAACTGACAGGGGACAATGTAACAAATAGAAACAATGTAACAAACAGAATCAATGTAACTGACAGGGGACAATGTAACAAATAGAAACAATGTAACTGACAGGGGACAATGTAACAAATAGAAACAATGTAACTGACAGGGGACAATGTAACAAATTAAAACAATGTAACTGACAGGGGATAATGTAACAAATAGAAACAATGTAACAAATAGAAACAATGTAACTGACAGGGGACAATGTGACAAATAGAAACAATGTAACAAATGGAAACAATGTAACTGACGGGACAATGTGATGTATAGAAACAATGTAACAAATGGAAACAATGTAACTGACAGGGGATAATGTGATAAATAGAAACAATGTAACAAATAGAAACAATGTAACAAATGGAAACAATGTAACTGACAGGGGACAATGTGACAAATAGAAACAATGTAACAAATGGAAACAATGTAACAAATGGAAACAATGTAACTGACAGGGGACAATGTGATGTATAGAAACAATGTAACAAATAGAAACAATGTAACTGACAGGGGATAATGTGATAAATAGAAACAATGTAACAAATAGAAACAATGTAACAAATAGGCCCAAACAGCCTTGATTTGGCTTCTCTGCAGCCACTGATGCCCCTTATGGTCTCCTGAATCACTGCTCAAATTGCCTGAATGTAATGGAATGCGGAGAAAAAATAGTGATGGGGAACTCATCTTCTGGCCGCAATTGTCTAGCATAAAATTGATGGAGTAGCTGCAACTCAAGTAAAGGAAGAGTGACAGTTCCACTCTCACTTTTAAATTTGATGTTCCAATAAGGGAGCGTCCATGATTGTCATTCCCTCCACATGGGTCTTCGAGGGGGAGGGGAACGGTTAATGTTACTGTAACTGTATCACTGCTGCAAGATTAAATGTTAGATTTTATATTCAGGTCTTTTTTGCAGGTGGGGGAGCTGCGAGGTGACCAAATGGCCAGTCTTTGTACACTACTGCCAAAAGATGACATTTATGGATATCCCCTAAGGCTGTCTGTCAAATGAGTGGGCGTGGCCAGGATGACGGGCAGTCTCCAAGCAGGTTAGAGCCACACCCCTTATGGTTGCCTGACATTCTGCAGAACAACAGATACCATAATTGTACCTTATGGGCCTCAGTAATTAGAGAGGATGCATTGCTAAATTAAATCATCATACCATTTAAAAATAAATAGAGCAAAATTCCTCTGCAGAAGGAAATTGTGTGGGTTGTGCAGGTTTTAAACAGGAAGTTCTGACACCGAGAATATCAAAATTTAGTTTTGTTCACAGTGACAAGCCTTTAGGCTGGCAGTTTGGTGTCAGTGATGATTGGTTCCCACCTGGGATTTTCCTCTGTTTTAACATAATCAGTCAGGAGGAAGGTTCAAAGGGAACCTGCCAACAGGTAGGAATGTAGGAGCAGGAGGAGGCCATTCAGCCCCTCGAACCTGTTCCACCATTCAATTAGATCATGGCTGATCTGTATCTTAACTCCACCTACTCACCTTTTCCATATCCTTTAATGCCCTTGCCTCACAAAAATCTATCAATCTCGGTTTTGACATTTTCAATTGACCCTCAACCTCAACAGGTTTTTTTTGTCGGGGGTAGTGGGGGGAGAGAGTTCCAGATTCCCACTCCCCTTTGTGTGAAGAAGTGCTTCCTGACATCACCCCTGAACGGCCGAGCTCTAATTTTAAGGTACTGCCCCCTTGTTCTGGACTCCCCCCACCAGAGGAAATAGTTTCTCTCTATCTACCCTATCAAATCCTTTAATCATCTTAAACACCTCAATTAGATCACCCCTTAATCTTCTACACTCGAGGGAATACAAACCTAGTCCATGCGACCTGTCCTCATAATTTAACCCTTTTAGCCCCTGTTGAATCTGCGCTGCACCCCCTCCAAGGCCAATACATCCTTCCTGAGGTGCGGTGCCCAGAACTGAACGCAGTATCTCCAGATGAGGTCTAACCAGAGCTTTATATAACTGTAGCAAAACTTCCATCCCTTTATGTTCCAGACCCCTGAGATGGAGGCCAACATTCCATTAGCCTTTTTAATTAATTTTTGTACCTGTCCACTAGCTTTTAGTGATTTCTGTACATGGACCCCTAAATCCCTTCGCTCCTCCGCAGGAGTGTAGACGGGAGCAGAAAGTCGCAAAGGGACATTGAGAGATTAAGTGAGTGGGCAAAACTGTGGCAGATGGAGTTCAATGTGGGGAAGTGTGAGGTCATCCATTTTGGACCTAAGAAAGATAGTGTAAGAATACGGTTTGAAACAAGCAGAGACAAGGATACAGTCTGGCATGGCACCAAGCATCTTAGCAAGAGGGCGGATGTCAAAGTGTGGGGGGCGGGGGGCAAAGTTCAGCATCTCTGCGAGAAAGAAAACTTACAGAAACCCAAGGGGTCATTTAAAAAAATTCAGAGACATTAGAATGGTGAAAAAAACAAGTAAAAGTCAAGAGAGAGTTTGTACAGAATAGTATAAACGTACAACTGATAACAGTGAAAGGCTATGTAAACAATAGACGTCACAGGTGTCAAGCAAGGCTGAGGTGGAACAAACTGTTTATGGAGCAGTGATAAGGGATATGGTAGTCGCCCTTTCATAGCATGGACATCCTTAGTTCTCGCCAGACTCAGCACAGTGGGATGGTTTACAACCGGGAGATAAGGACAGAGATGCTTACGTGCAGAACAACGCAGCCGAATAGTATAAAGATAAGGCACGCGCCCTCCCAAAAGTTAGAGCTCTCGAGAGGGGACAGTCGGAAGTCCATTGCCATCCGTGGAGGTCAGGTCTGATCATCCTGAACTCGTGGGAAACTGGGTTGTATCGATGGCTTGCCATTTAATGTAATCTGAAGATATTATAATTTTAATATTGTTGTGAGTCAATCTATTAAAGCTTGCTACTTTATAACCACTTGAGCTTGTATCACGCGGAAGTTATTGTTGAAGGATTAACAACCCTTTTGTAGCGACAGTAATGGGAAAATCTGCTAACAGATAGATTTGAGTATTTTCTAAGTGGTAAGAAGCTAGGAATTCTGTCTCTTTCCCTCTCTCTCTCTCTCTCTCTCTTTGTCGCTCCTTCACTCTTCCCTCTGTTTCTCTCCCTCTCCCTCCCCCATCTGTCTCTTTCCCTCTCTCTCTCCCACCTCTGGCTCTCTCTCTCCTTCGCTCTTCCCGCTGTTTCTCTCCCCCTCCCTTCTGTCTCTTTCCCTCTCTCTCTCTCTCTCTCTCCTTTTTGTCTCTCCTTCGTTCTTCCCTCTGTTTCTCTCCCTCTCTCCCTGATTCACACTAACCTGTTGAAGTACAGACTGACTGCCCCCCCCCCCCTCCCTCTGGCCTGCCATCGATTTTACTCGTTCAGGTCAGTCCTCCAGTTTTGGACCCAACAGTCCAAGGACTCATTGGGATCTACTTCGAAACTTCTAAACTTCAACCAAAAACTGTTGTCTGTTTTTCCTCATTTCTCTCTCTGTGCTTGTGACAGGACCAACTGGTGACTGAGATCCTGGATGAACTTTCAGGGCAAGGAAACCTTGAGAACAGAGGCCAGGATTTCAACCCCTCCTCCCCACTTTGTGCCACTCCATTCCCGCCTCTTATCCATTTGGCAACAGGCAGGCGCTGGGACATTGGCAGGAGGTGAGAGGAGGTACTCGGTTTGGGAGGGGGCAGGGGGCAGGGAAAGAGCGTTGGACTATCCCATCTACAACAGCTGTTGAAGTGGCCGGCGAGCGAGATCGAGCGCAACAGTGGGGAACGAGCCTACGGGAGCTTTTGTTAAAAAGAAAACAAGCCCTCTGAGCCAGCTGTGAGACGAGAGAAACACGGGGCCTTGTAACCGTCGGATTTATTATTCAGGGCCAAATTCTCCCCCCTGCTCAAAAACAGAGCTTTAAAATCACTGGTGACGGATATCCTCGAAGACCCCTCCCTCTCTCCGTTCCCCCCCTCCCCGCTCCCTCTTGCCCTGCTCCCGAAGAAACAGCTGGCAGTGTAACAAATTCCTTTTAAAACAATTTATTCTAAGGATGAGGCCTACGTTTTTAGTCCTGTCGCCCGCAGCCTGCTCTACACAAGGTTTGTTCTGACGTCAGAGCAACAACAAGAAACAAACACTTGAAGGGTATTTTTAGCTTTTATTGGGACAGGGCTTGACGGTCCGAAGAATGTGATGCTGAGCCGAGTCTCAGCAAGCTGGGGCCTGCGTGAGGCACACCCCAGCCCCAATTGCCTCACTTGTGTCTACGTAAGCAGCGACTTGCCTTTTTAAATTCCTTCCCCCCCCACAATGACGAGACGACGTCCCCCGAGCAATTTACAGAGAGAGGGGTCGACAAACAGAATGAGAGGGCCCAAAAACAATCAGGGGAGAGAGAGGGATTTTGAAGGACAATCAGCCTGTAATAAAACGAACGAACTTGCATTTATATAGCGCCTTTCACGGCCTCAGGACGTCCCTAAAACGCTTCGCAACCAACGAAGTACTTTTGAAGTGTAGTCACTCTTGCAATGTAGGAAACACGGCAGCCAATTTGCGCACAGCAAGATCCCGCAAACAGTGACGCTATAATGACCAGATCATCTGTTAGTTGAGGAATAAACATCGGCCGGCATACCCGGGAGAATTCCCCTGCTCTTCTTCCGATAGTGGCCGTGGGATCTTTTACGTCCGCCTGAGAGGGGCAGATGAATGCTTCAGCTGGAAGGCGGCGCCTCCAACAATGCAGCACTCTCTCAGTACTGCACTGGGAGTGTCGGCCGAGATTACGTGCTCAAGTCTCTGGAGTTGGGCTTGACCTTCTGACTCAAAGGCGAGAGAGATACCCTCCGAGCCAAGGCTGACACCGAGGGTGCAGTGGGTCGGTGGGGGGGGGGGGGCGGGGGAGAGGGGGGAGGGTGGGGGGCTGTAATTCACGGTCGGAGGAGTGGAGGGTTCAGGACGGGCCGGGCGTCTGGAGGAGGTGAGGTGGGAAAGGGGGAAGATGGACGGGCGAGCAGGAGTTTGTGCGAGAGAGGACTCAGGGCGCAGAGTTCAAAGTTCGCGTTGCGCGGGGGATTCCAAGATACCAGAGAGAGCCAAGTGTCAAAAAAGGCTGAGTGGGAGAGGGTAACATACAAGCACTGTGATGTAAGCAAGTCACAGGATACGGCAAACGACAGAGCCTTGCGAGGTCCTGGGGCATTTGCTGGAAGGTGCACGAACGTGGGGAGAGGCAGTGCCCATGATTCTCCCCAACAGAGCTAATTGATGCTGGGGTACAGGCTCCACGGAGGGCAGTGGCCCCCATCACCCAGTACCACACCCGAGTGCCCATTCTCCAAGGAGAGCACTGTGTGACCGACCCTCTCTTGACCCAATGTCCACACGCGCACTTGCACACACGGGCTCGCTCCCGCACGCACGCTCGCTCCCACACGCTCGCACACTCGCACACACTCGCCCACGCTCGCACGCTCGCACACTCGCCCACGCTCCCACACACTCGCCCACGCTCGCACACTCGCACACGCTCGCACACTCGCACACGCTCCCACACGCTCGCACACGCTCGCTCCCGCACACACACGCATGCTCGCTCCTTCATAATTTCAAAGAGCCCCAGCCTGTTCGATCTTTCCCGATAGTTACAACCTCTCAGCTCTGGTATCATCCGCGTAAAACTTTTTTGCACCTTCTCCGGTGCCTCCATATCCTGCAAATGGAGAACACGCGGCCAACCTCAGAAAGCAAGCTCCAGGCTCCGGCCTACCTGTGAGAGAATGAATTCAAAACAGCCTCCAAAAGGAGAGATATAAATACGCATATTATAGTGATTGTCAGTATTCTGCCCAATTTAACAAAACCGGCTGCTCAGGATATTCAGCAATTTACTAGCTCAATTGCTAAATTTAAATCTGAGATTGATAGCTTTTTGGCAACCAAAGGTATATGGGCCAAACTTATAGGGAGAGGTTGGATCGACTGAGACTTTTTTCCCTGGAGAGTAGGTTAAGGGGTGATCTTATAGAAGTCTATAAAATAATGAGGGGCATAGATAAGGTCGATAGTCAAAATCTTTTCCCAAAGGTAGGGGAGTCTATAACGAGGGGGCATAGATTTAAGGTGAGAGGGGAGAGATACAAAAGGGTCCAGAGGGGCAATTTTTTCACTCAAAGGGTGGTGAGTGTCTGGAACGAGCTGCCAGAGGCAGTAGTAGAGGCGGGTACAATTTTGTCTTTTAAAAAGCATTTGGACAGTTACATGGGTAAGATGGGTATAGAGGGATATGGGCCAAGTGCAGGCAATTGGGACTAGCTTAGTGGTATAAACTGGGCGACATGGACATGTTGGGCCGAAGGGCCTGTTTCCATGTTGTAAACTTCTATGATTCTATGATTCAAAGGCAGGTATATGGAGTTAGATCACAGATCAGCCATGATCTTATCAAATGGCGGAGCAGGCACGAGGGGCTGAATGGCCTACTCCTGTTCCTATGTTCCTGTGTGGAAACAGTCGGACTTGCATCCATCTTCAGTGTCCGGATCCTTCTCTTCCCTCATAGGCCCGTCCGTCTCCCCTTTGTGTGAAGAAGTGCTTCCTGACATCACCCCTGAACGGCCTGGCTCTAATTTTAAGGTTACGCCCCCTTGTTCTGGACTCCCCCCCACCAGAGGAAATAGTTTCTCTCCACCTATTCTATTTAATCATCTTAAACACCTCAATTAGATCACCCCTTAATCTTCTATACTCGAGGGAATAGAAGTCTAGTCCATGCAACCTGCCCTCGTAATTTAACCCTTTTAGCCCCAGTATCATTCTGCATTGGTCCCATTTTTTTAGGGCCAAAGGGAACGCAGCGATGGGTTGGCGGAATGGGGCGTTGCGACCAGGAAGGAGCAGAGCGCACGGCCTGGGGGAGTGGAATAAGAATGAATATCAGCTCAGTTTTGAAGAGGAGTCAGGTCGACAATCCACAAACTCAGCCAGTCCCTCCCAGACCTTGTGAGAAGTTTACAAATTGACTTTCAACTCACAAGGGAGACCACACTGCAGGCGATCTCTCCCCAGGTCAACAATCACCCCCTGTGCTCGCTGACCTACACTGGCTCTCGGTCTGGCAACGCCTCGATTTTAAAATTCTCATCCTTGTTTTCAAATCCCTCCGTGGCCCTCGCCCCCTCCCCTATCTCTGTGACCTCCTCCAGACGTAAACCGTCCGAGATCTCTGCGCTCCTCCAATTCTGGCCTCTTGCGCATCCCCGATTTTCATCATTCCGCCATTGGTGGCCGTGCCTTCAGCTGCCTGGGCCCTAAGCTCTGGAATTCCCTCCCTGATCCTCTCCGCCTCTCTCTCTCCCCTCCTTTAAGACGCTCCTTAAAACCTGCCTCTTTGACCAAATTTTTGGTCGCCTGTCCTAATATCTCCTTCTGAGGCTCGGTGTCAAATTTTGTTTGATAATCGCTCCTGTGAAGTCCCTTGGGACGTTTCACTACGTTAAAGGCGGCTATATAAATGCAAGTTGTTGTTGTTGGGGCTCCACACCATGTGACTGGCCACAGGAACTTGGTGCGAGGCGCAGTCGGCAGTTCGACTCTTACCTGTCAGCTTGGCTCAGTCGGCAGTGATCTCCCCTCTCTGGTTCGGAAGGCCATGGGTTTGAGCCGCAGCCCAGCCCAGCCTGTGATTGGCTGATTTCCACCCACGCGTGGGAAGGGTCGCACTGAAGAGTGGAACCTCGGGTTGCCAACTCTGGTCGGACGTATTCCTGGAGGCTTCATCACGCGACTGCCCGACTCCAATGGCCCCGCCCCCCTCGCTCCCGCCATCGGTCACCCGACACGTCCATCCTCGCGAGGCACCGCCTTCCCACGGACAATTGGACAGCGAGCAGACTCCTCGTTACCCGATTGGATGAATCTTGACCGTCAGTCAAACAGCCTTTCTTTTCCCCCCCCCCCCATCTCCAATACTTTTTATAACTAATAAACGAAAGCGTTCAAAGGAAATTTGAAAAGAACCCACGATTTTTTTTTTTTCCTTAGGGCCCCCAAGGACTCGTCTCCTGGGTTTTTACCCGCGGCAGTGTCCTGGAGATTGACTTGCGATTCCTGGAGGCTCCAGGACAATCCTGGAGGGTTGGCAGCCCGCGTGGAACCTCAGGGGGGGAGGAGAGAGAGAGGAGGAAGAACAATTGTCGTCACTTTACTCCGGCCCCCCCCCCGCCCCCGGCTGACTTCAGCCGCCTCTGCAAGGACTG
This sequence comes from Heptranchias perlo, assembly GCF_035084215.1. NCBI lineage: Eukaryota > Metazoa > Chordata > Chondrichthyes > Hexanchiformes > Hexanchidae > Heptranchias > Heptranchias perlo. Next base: position 24,757,283 of record NC_090359.1, on the reverse strand, counting down.
GGCTCGATCCCGGGTGCTTCCTGGTCTGAGTGGCATTGTTGTTAAATACTGGTCATTTCCAACCCGGCCATCGGGAGGAGCCCTGGAGCTAAACCTTCGGATGTCCCCGGGGGAGACGCTCGATACAAAATGGCCGCTCCCCAGGCCGCCCTCCCCTCCCCTCCCCCACCCAATCTGTAGGACCAACCTCGAAGTTCCAATCCACCCTCGTTTTCAACAATCCCCTGCCATTTATTATCAAACGAAAAGTACGCTCACCATTCGCTTTGCTGGCATAGCCCATTTCCAACGGAATAAACGAGGGGACCGCGAACAAACCAAGGCTTCCAGGGGTGACTTAAGCAGGTCACCGAAACCCCAACAGGTCCTGGCCGATCTCCCACCTCCCGCCCTCCGCAAACTTGAGCCCCCTCTGCTGCCCCGTATCCTAACTCGCCCCAAGCCATGGAACTCCCTCCCCAAGACCTCTCCGCCCCTTTCCTCCTCCTTTAAGACGCTCCTTAAAACCTGCCTCTTTGACCCGGCCTAACGCCTCCTTAACAAAAGCAAAATACCGCGGACGCTGGAAATCAGAGTCGCCAACTCTGGTTGGATGCATTCTTGGACAATCCGGGAGGGGATGGGCGACCCCCATATCCGCTCCACCGATTGTCTCCCGCCAAGATTTTGAAAGCCGACATAACCACGTAAAGCCCAATTTTCACCACAGCCGGTCAAAGGTTAATTCAGGTACGGTCACGAGATGGAATCAGGCGCGGCTTTAGGGGCGGGCGCAAACGAGAGTTTGCCCGTCGCAAACCTCAGCTCCTTGTCAAGTCTGGACCTGTCCTGAGTTACGCGATCAGGGAGATCGGAGGGTCGTATTAAAACCAGCTAACTGTGCTGATTACCTCCGCTGATACGTGGCTACGACAACAAGTTGCATTTAGATAGCGCCTTTAACATGGTAAAACGTCCCAAGGCGCTTCACAGGAGCGATTATCAGGGCAGCACTTGACACCGAGTCACGTCAGGAGATATTAGGACAGGTGACCAAAAGCTCGGTCAAAGAGGTAGGTTTTAAGGAGCGTCTTAAAGGAGGAGAGAGAGGCGGAGAGGTTTAGGGAGGGAATTCCAGAGCTTGGGGCTCCAGGCAGCTGAAGGCGCGGCCGCCAATGGTGGAGCGAAGGAAATCGGGGATGGGAGTGGGGTTTGGGAAGGAGGGATGTGCTCTCTCAGAGATGAATAAGAACCATAACGGAAAAAAGACAATTTCCGTGCAGTTTCCTTTTGGGGTGGGGGAGTTGGGGGGGAGAGGCAGGCACGATTTGAAGTTAGCTTCACTGTGGGAAAAAAACTATCGTCCCATAGTTAGTACAATCTTAAGACCCTCCTTAAAACCCAACCCTCACCCCTCCCTAATATCTCCTTCTTTTTGCTCAGCGTCCATTTGCTTTGATCACGCCTCTGTGAAAATCCTTCGGATGTTTTACGATGTTAAAGTAGCCGACACGCCCAGTGCCAGTACTGAGGGAGTGCTGCACTGTCGGGGGTGCCGTCTTTCAGGTGAGACGTTAAACCGAGGCCCCGTCTGCCCCTCTCAGGTGGACGTAAAAGATCGCACGACACCATTTCAAAGAAGAGCAGGGGGAGTTCTCCCAAGCAAGGTCCCATAAACAACAATGTTACCATGATCAGATAATCTGCTTTAATGGTGTTAGTTGAGAGATAAATATTGGCCAGGACACCAGGGAGAACTCCCCCCGCTCTTCTTTATGGGATCTTTTACGTCCAGCCGAGAGGGCAGACGGGGCCTAGGGTTTAACGTCTCATCCGAAAGACGACACCTCCGACAGTGCAGCACTCCCTCACTACTGCGCTGGGAGTGCCAGCCTGGATTTTTGCTCAAGTCTCTGGAGTGGGTTTCGGGACGAGGACGTGACGCGCCTCTCGGCTAAGACGGCCGTGACGATTCCTTCATCGTCGCTGGGTCAAAATCCTGGAGCTCCCCACCTAACAGCACTGCGGGAGAACCTTCACCACACGGACTGCAGCGGTTCAAGAAGGCGGCTCACCACCACCTTCTCAATTCCATAGTCCCTGCAGCACAAGAACAATCCAGTATTATCATCTCGATCGACACTTACCCTGATAACATTTTAAACCCGCATGTTACCAGCGTACTTGACCGTTCCAATGCTCTCCTGGCCGATCTCCCACCTCCCGCCCTCCGCAAATTGAGACCCCTCTGCTGCCCCGTATCCTAACTCGCCCCAATCCATGGAACTCCCTCCCAAGACCTCCCCGCCTCTCTCTCTCTCTCTCCTCCTTTAAGACGCTCCTGAAAACCTGCCTCTTTGACCGTGCTTTTGGACACAAAAGCAAAATACCGCGGACGCTGGAAATCTGAAATAAAAACAGAAAGTGCAGGAAACCCTCAGCAGGCCGGGCAGCGTCTGTGGAGAGAGAAACAGGGTTAGTGTTTCAGGGCGGTGACCCTTCATCGGTTCTGTCGTTATTTCGACTCAGTGACAAATCTTGTCTGATTTACGCTCCTGTGAAGTGCCTTGGGATGTTTTACTACATTAAAGGCGCTATATAAATGCAAATTTTTGTTGTAGCCGCATATTAAGGCAGGTAATCAGCACAGTTATCTGATTTTGATGCGATCTCCTAACCTAACTGATCATATAACTCAGGACAGGTCCAGACTTGACAATCAGCTAAAGTTTACAACAGGTAAACTCTCATTCACACCTGGCCCCAAAGTCGGGCCTCATTCCATCTCGTGACTGTACCTACAACAATCTTTCACTCGCTGTCACAGAAATTGGGAGTTGCATCGTTACGTACACTTTTAAAATATTAGGGGAACACAGTCAGGGAAAGGTGGAGTGGGATTCAAACCATTACCTGCGTGACAAGCTATGAGATACAGCAGAGGGAGAAGCAATGAAGGATCAGGGACTGAGAGAGACACATTGAGGGATGGGAGGTGGAGGGAGAGACACTGAGGGATTGGGGATGGAGGGAGAGACACAGAGAGGGATTGGGGGTGGAGGGAGAGACACAGAGAGGGATTGGAGATTGAGGGAGGGACAGAGGGATTGGAGATGGAGGGAGAGACACTGAGGGATTGGAGATGGAGGGAGAGACACGCTGAGGGATTGGAGATGGAGGGAGAGACACATTGAGGGATTGTAGATGGAGGGAGAGACACACTGAGGGATTGTAGATGGAGGGAGACACACTGAGGGATTCGGGATGAAGGGAGGGATACACTGAGGGATTGGAGATAAAGGGAGAGACACTGAGGGATTGGAGATGGAGGGAGAGATACACTGAGGGGCTGGAGATAGAGGGAGAGACACACTGAGGGATTGGAGATGGAGGGAGAGACACATTGAGGGATTGGAGATGGAGGGAGAGACACTGAGGGATTGGGGATGGAGGGAGAGACACTGAGGGATTGGAGATAGAGGGAGAGACACACTGAGGGATTGGAGATGGAGGGAGAGACACTGCGGGATTGGAGATGGAGGGAGAGACACACTGAGGGATTGGAGGTGGAGGGAGAGATACACTGAGGGGCTGGAGATAGAGGGAGAGACACTGAGGGATTGTAGATGGAGGGAGACACACTGAGGGATTGGAGATGGAGAGACACACTGAGGGATTGGAGATTGAGGGAGAGAAACTGAGGGATTGGAGATGGAGGGAGAGATACACTGAGGGATTGGAGATGGAGGGAGAGACACTGAGGGATTGGAGATGGAGAGACACACTGAGGAATTGGAGATGGAGGGAGACACATTGAGGGATGGGAGATGGAGGGAGAGACACACTGAGGAATTGGAGATGGAGGGAGACACACACTGAGGAATTGGAGATGGAGGGAGACACACTGAGGAATTGGAGATGGAGGGAGACACACTGAGGGATGGGAGATGGAGGGATGGGAGATGGAGGGAAACACATGGAGGGATGGGAGATGGAGGGAGGGATACACCGAGGGATGGGAGATGAGTGGGAAAGACACAAACGGGTAGATTTTTGTCTTTACTGCCAGGATGTTAAGTATCACCTGGACGTGGTGCAGAGAGGGAAATCTGGCAGGGGGGGAATCACACGCCAGTGACAGAACTCACTGGGTTTTCCTTTCATTAGTTTAGATGGAAGGATTATCAGCAGGGTTCTGTTGGGGCTAAAGGAATGGGAGACAAAGTTGAATGAGCATCCCTGTGTTTCCCCCAATCGCAGTGGGTCGCTCTCTCACCTCTGAGTCAGAAAGTCGTGGGTTCAAGTCCCACTCCAGGGCCTTGAGCACATAATCCAGGCCGACACTCCCAGTGCGGTACCGAGGGAGTGCTGCACTGTCAGAGGTGCCGTCTTTCGGATGAGACAGGTTCAATGCAGGTCCCGTCTGCCCTCTCGGGTGGATGTAAAAGATTCCACGGCCACTATTTCGAAGAAGAGCTGGGGAGTTCTCCCCCAGTGTATCTGGGCCAATATTTACCCCTCAACCAACACCACTAAAAAAAAACCAGATGATCTGGTCACTGTATCGTTGATGTTTGTGGGATCTTGCTGTGCACAAATTGGCTGCTGTGTTTCCAACATTATAACAGTGACTACCCTTCAAAAGTACTTCATTGGCTGCAAATCGCTTTGGGACGTCCTGGAGCTATAGAAATGCAAGACTTTCTTAGACCGTAAGACCATAAGAGATAGGAGCAGGAGTAGGCCATTCGGCCCCTCGAGCCTGCTCCGCCATTTAATGAGATCATGGCTGATCTGATTTTTACCTCGACTCCACTTTCCCGGCTTTTTCCCCATAACCTTTGACTCCCTCGCTGATCAAAAACGTGTTTAACTCAGCCTCGAATGTGTTCAATGACTCAGCCTCCGCAGCTTTTTGGGGTAAAGAATTCCAAAGATTCACGACCCTCTGGGAGAAGAAATTCCTCCTCATTTCCGTCTTAAACGGGCGACCCCTTATTCTGAGACTCTGCCCCTTCCTCCCCCCCCCACCCACCCACCCTAGTTTCAGATCCCCCCATGAGGGGGTAACATCTTTTAAAATGAACACAATAATTCAGGGACTGAAGCTCAGCTTTGACCCATTGAACAAAACAGCAGCCCCCTCGTCAGAAGGAGGAGACGGGACTGACATTTTTCGTCCTGGGAGGAGGAGGGGGGGGGGAGGGAAGGCAGACTGTCTCTTTAAACGGTGGTGGTTTAGACAGCTCTGCCTCCCCTTATCCATTCGGGCTCTCCCCTCCCCTCTCTCTCTCTCACACACACACACATGCAGCTGTCACCATCTCTACGGTCTGAGTGAAACCTTTCTCTAGCAGAAGGTATTACAGCGATTTGGGACCCGTAAGGACAGAAACCGGATGAAAACAGCCTTCCAGGGTCCAGGTAATGAATTCCCAGGACCGCAGAAATCCGACCATGTTTGCGTTTCTCCCCACCGCCCCCCTCTTTTTGCCCTATTGTCTGGCATTTCTTTTATATATAACTATGCGGTTTTTTTTTTAAAATGCAGAGTGTGCAACGAGCTGCTTCCTTACAGATCAGCTCTGAAGATAAGCAGTAAGGAGCAAGGCTTTTTAGCTTTCGGGATGGTCTGTGTGTGAGAGGCCGGGGCGGGGGGCGGTGTGGGAGGACCCTTGCCCTGACTGGGATGTCGCATTGTTGTTGCAAATGAGGATAATGCTCCCGGAAGGTTTTTGGTGCATTCCTATTGTAAAATGATTTGATACTTGAGGGGATAGCATGCAGTCTATTTCAAACAGAGCCCCCTGGAACGTGTCAATACCGGAGTGTCAGTTTACAGAGGGGGATCAGAGGGGAAGGGGAGGGGGGGCATTGCTATTCCCCACCCCCCCCACTTTGGGGGAAAAATTGTTGTGTCTGTAATTGAATCATTTGCATAAAAGGGACAACATGTCTGACCTGTCACCCTGGGCCGAATGGGCTTGGGGAGAGGGGCAGGGGGAGAAAAAGCCCCCTCTCCCTACCCCCAATAATTTAGTCATGTGCAGCAGATAGGCGGGCGATTGCTGACGCTGTCTGGGGTATGGGTTTGTTTACAAGCGGTGTGTATCGATCCTGGTGGAGACTGTCTCCGTCTGATATTGACCACAACTCCTGGCATTAATCGCTAACTATTGACCCATAGCTCGCACGACCTTCCCAGATGGACTGATGGCCTCCCGGCAACTAAAGACCCGCATTCATTCAAACACCTCAGAACCGCCTCTGAGTGCTGGGTATAAAAGAGGAACAGCTTGTGTTTACACAGGGCCTCCAGGCATCCCACAACCAATGAAGTACTTTTTAAAGGGTAGTATGCTGTTGTTTTGTAGGAAACGGGGCAGCCAATTTGTGCACAGCAAGATCCCACAAACAGCAACGTGATAACGACCAGATCATCTGTTTTTTTTTATTGATGTTGGTTGAGGGGTAAATATTGGCCCTGGACACCAGGGAGAATTCCCACTGCTTTATCTTGGAAATAGTGGCCGTGGGATCTTTTTCCATCTACCTGAGAAGGCAGATAGGGCCTCGGTTTAGCATCTCATCTGAAAGACAGCACCGTTGACAGTCCAGCACTCTGTCAGGAGTGGTACTAGGAGTATCAGCCTGGATTTTGAGCTGAAGTCTCCAGAGCGAGGACTTGAACCTATAACCTTCATAATTCAGAGGCAATGCATGCTACCCACTGAGCCACAGCTAACACAGGCAATGCATTACTCTGAAGTGCAGTCATTGTTGTGCACCATGGCGCTCGGCAACATCCCACAGGCAGCGGTGAGATGACGGACCAGCTAATCTGTTTTCAGTGGCTTTGGGTGAGGGAGGAATGTTGGTCAGGACACCTTCTTCTTGCAACAGTGACAAGGACTCTCCAGAACAGGCAGAGTCTCATAGTCTCAAAGAGCAGGGGAATGGGACTAACTGGATTGCTCTTACAAAGTGCCAGCACGGGCTCAAAGGGCTGAATGGCCTCCTTCAGTGCTGTAGCCACGCTATGATTCTATGATTCGAAGGACGCTGACAATGCAGCACTCAACTTGCTTACTTGGTAGCGGTCACGCCTCTGAGTCAGAAGGTCATGGGTTCAAGTCCCACTCCCGAGACTTGAGCACATAATCCAGGCCGACACTCCCAATACAATGCTGAGGGAGTGCTGCACTGTCAGAGGTGCAGTCTTTCGGACGAGACGCTAAACTGAGGTCCCGTCTGCCCTCTCAGGTGGACGTAAATGTTCCCATGGTACTATTGGAAGAAGAGCAGTGGGAGTTCTCCCTGGGGCCAATATTTATCCCTCAACCGACATCACTGAGAAACAGATTATCTGGTCATTGTCACATCGCTGTTTGTTGGACCTTGCTGTGCGCAAATTGGCTGCCGCATGAATATTATCAGGGTGCAGGGCCTGAGGTTAGACTCGGTGGCTCAAACGGGGATAAACCCCTGCACAGACTTGATGGGCCGAATGTTTCTGCACCATACCATTTTACCATTCTGTGACGTTATTGGGTACGATCGTGTGGTGGTTACGTTACTGGACTAATAATGCAGCATCAATTTAAACTGTCACCACGTAAGTGCCACCCGCCTGCCCCTCCCACCCCCTCAACACCCTGCCCTCCCACCCCCCCAAACCCCTGCCCTCCCACCCTCCCACCCCCCCAACACCCTGCCCTCCCACCACCCCCAACACCCTGCCCCTCCCACCCCCCCAAACCCCTGCCCTCCCACCCTCCCACCCCCTCAACACCCTGCCCTCCCACCCCCCCAACACCCTGCCCTCCCACCCCCCCAACACCCTGCCCTCCCACCCCCCCAACACCCTGCCCTCCCACCCCCTCAACACCCTGCCCTCCCACCCCCCCAACACCCTGCCCTCCCACCCCCCCAACACCCTGCCCTCCCACCCCCTCAACACCCTGCCCTCCCACCCCCCCAACACCCTGCCCTCCCACCCCCTCAACACCCTGCCCTCCCACCACCCCCAAACCCCTGCCCTCCCACCCCCCCAACTCCCTGCCCTCCCACCCCCCCCCAACTCCCTGCCCTCCCACCCCCCCCCCCAACTCCCTGCCCTCCCACCCCCCCCCCAACTCCCTGCCCTCCCACCCCCCCCCCAACTCCCTGCCCTCCCACCCCCCCCCCAACCACCTGCCCTCCCACCCCCCCCCCCAACTCCCTGCCCTCCCACCCCCCCCCCCCAACTCCCTGCCCTCCCACCCCCCACAACTCCCTGCCCTCCCACCCCCCAAACCCCTGCCCCTCTCACCCTCTCCAACCCCCTGCCCTCCCACCCACCCCCCCACCCCCGCTCCATTCTTTCCTTCCCTTTGTCAGGGAACATTGCTTTGGGCCGAAGAAAGAAAAGAGATGTGACAGACGGGTTGCAGCGTTTCCATCGAATTTCATAGAATTACATAGAACGTACATCACAGAAACAGGCCCTTAAGGCCAACTGGTCTGTGCTGGTGTTTATGCTCCACACGAGCCTCCTCCCACTCACTCTATCAGTATATCCTTCTCTTCCTTTCTCCCTCATGTGTTTATCTAGCTTCCCCTTAAATGCATCTACACTATTCGCCTCAACTACTCCATCGGGTAGCGAGTTCCACATTCTCACCACTCTCTGGGTAAAGAAGTTTCTCCTGAATTCTCTATTGGATTTATTAGTGACTATCTTATATTTATTGGCCCCTAGTTTTGGTCTCCCCCACAAATGAAGACATTTTCTCTTCATCTACCCTATCAAACCCTTTCGTAATTGTAAAGACCTCGATCAGGTCACCCCCTCAGCCTTCTCTTTTCGAGAGAGTTCAGTCTTTCCTGATAGCTATAACCTCTCAGTTCTGGTATCATCCTTGTAAATCTTTTTTAGACCTTCACCAGTGCCTCTATATCTGTTTTTATAATATGGAGACCAGAACTGTGCACAGTGCTCAATGTTTTACGCCGTTAAACTTTTACGTCCGACGTACGTCTGAGCACAGCTTGAAGTGAACAACAGCTTGAGGTGAAGAAAGAGTCAATAAAATAATCCCGGGTGCCAGCATATCAGATGTCAACACACTAATCGGTCAATTGTATGGAGATTGCACTTGACGTCTGTGTTCAGGTCCTGGCACCGGCATGTATTTAACGATGTAACGGAAGTGTTTTCCCATGGCTTGTAAAGGATAGAATTATGTAGGCTTACCAAAGTGTCAGTTTTGGCTATTCCAATACGGAATTCAGGAGAAACTTCTTTACCCAGAGAGTGGTGAAAATGTGGAACTCGCTATCACAAGGAGTAGTTGAGGCGAATAGTGTAGATGCATTTAAGGGGAAGTTAGATGAACACATGAGGGAGAAAGGAATAGAAGGATGAGGTAGGGTGGGAGTTAGTATGCAGGTGCAGCAGGTGATCAAGAAGGCCAACGGAATGTTGGCTTTTATTGCCAGGGGGATAGAATATAAAAACAGGGAGGTATTGCTGCAGTTATATAAGGTATTGGTGAGACCGCACCTGGAATACTGCATACAGTTTTGGTCTCCATACTTAAGAAAAGACATGCTTGCTCTCGAGGCAGTACAAAGAAGGTTCACTCGGTTAATCCCGGGGATGAGGGGGGCGGACATATGAGGAGAGGTTGAGTAGATTGGGACTCTACTCATTGGAGTTCAGAAGAATGAGAGGCGATCTTATTGAAACATATAAGATTGTGAAGGGGCTTGATCGGGTGGATGCGGTAAGGATGTTCCCAAGGATGGGTGAAACTAGAACTAGGGGGCATAATCTTAGAATAAGGGGCTGCTCTTTCAAAACTGAGATGAGGAAAAACTTCTTCACTCAGAGGGCAGTAGGTCTGTGGAATTTGCTGCCCCAGGAAGCTGTGGAAGCTACATCATTAAATAAATTTAAAACAGAAATAGACAGTTTCCTAGAAGTAAAGGGAATTAGGGGTTACGGGGAGCGGGCAGGAAATTAGACATGAATTTAGATTTGAGGTTAGGATCAGATCAGCCATGACCTTATTGAATGGCGGAGCAGGCTCGAGGGGCCGATTGGCCTACTCCTGCTCCTATTTCTTATGTTCTTATGTAGGAGGCTCATATGGAGCATAAACACTGGCATGGATCAGTTGGGCCGAATGGCCAGTTTCTGTGCTGTAATTTCCATGTAAAATTGCTTAACCAATAGAACCAAGCTAGATTAACTGGTAGCTTATCTCATTTACTCTTTGTGGGACCTTACTTTTATGGCCGCCAATTCTTCTGGATTGCCCTGGAGTCTCCAGCAATTAAAGATTCATCTCCCAGACACTGCTGTGAGGAAACCCAGGAGGAAAATCATAGAGGGGCATAAAAAAAGATCGGAGATGGGATAAAAGATTGTTTGACTGACAGTCAAGAATCAGCCAATCGGGTAACAAAGAGTCTGTTTGCTTTCCAATTGGTGTGGGATGGGCAGGATGGATGTGTTGACTGACCAATGGCGGGAGTGCAGCAGTGGGCTGATTGGTAGCAGGAGGTCATATGACGAAAGCTCCTGGAATATGTTCAACCAGACTTGGCAACCCTTCTTGCTGTGCGCAGATTGGCTGTCGCGTTTGCCTACATAACAACAGTGACTACATTTCAAGGTGTGGAGATGCCGGTGATGGCCTGGGGTGGACAAATGTAAGGAGTCTTACAACACCAGGTTATAGTCCAACAGCTTTATTTAAAATCACAAGCTTTCGGAGGCTTCCTCCTTCGTCAGGTGAGTGATTTCAAGGATAATTCATTGGCCGTAAAGCGCTTCGGGACATCCTGAGGTTGTGAAAGGCGCTGTATAAATGCAAGTCCATTTGCCTTTCTTAATCCCTCAATTTTCAATTATTTCCCCCATCACATCTCCTCCTTTCCTTCAGTTTCTCCCCTCATGACTTCCCTCCTATTTCTTCTTTTGATATAATTCCATGAATGCTGGCAGGCCGGGAGGGGGGGGGGGGGGGGGCACTCTTCACGCGTGAGCCTGGACACTACTTAACCATGTGAGGCATCACAGCCAAACCACTGGCACTTCTACTAGTAGTCACTGGCTAGCGATGAAAGAAAGAAAGACTTGCATTTATATAGTGACTTTCACAACCTCAGGATGTCCCAAAGCACTTTAAAGCCAATGAAGTACTTTTGAAGTGTAGTCACTGTTGTAATGTAGGAAACACAGCAGCCAATTTGTGCACAGCAAGATCCCACAAACGGCAGTGTGATAAATGATCAGATCACCTGTTGTAGATGTTGGTTGAGGGTTACCAAATATTGGCCCAGGACACCGGGGAGAACTCCCCTGCTCCCCTTCGAAATAGTGGCCGTGGGATCTTTTACATCCACCTGAGAGGGGAGACGGGGCCTCGGTTTATCGTCTCATCCGAAAGATGACACCTCCAGCAGCGCAGCGCTCCCTCAGTACTGGCGCTTGGTGGAGTTGGGGGGGGGGGGGTGGGTGTCGGCCTGGAGCTGGAACTGAGAGAAGGGATTGACAGATAAACTTGTGAAGAGATGAACCAGTGTGCTTCAGATCAATCAAAAGGGGATCAGCCGTGGAGCCGAGGCCCAGGGAGTAGGACATCAGCAGAGTTGGGGGCGGGCAGGAAAGAGGAGAGAAGATGAGATCAATCAAGAGTTAGCGGTGAGCTGAAGCCAAGCATGAGCCTGCAGATCGTAGGAGGGAGGTGAGGCGTGCCACAGATTTGAGTTTCTGAGAACGAATGATTTTGAGGTGCCGACAGTATGTTTAGTCTCGAGGTGAGGAGGAAGATTGTGTTGGGTATTACATTTGCAATTAGATGGGGCGGGGGGGATGTCCAGAAACATGGGAACAAGAGTCGGCAATTGAGTCCTTCGAGCCTGCCCCGCTATTCAATTGGATCATGGCTGACCTGCACTTTAATTCCATTTATCTGCCTACACTCCACATCCCTTGGTACCCTTACCTTGCTGACCATCGATGTAATAGATGGAGAGGAGAAAGTTTGATGGGTTGGCCATCAGATTGCCCCGCCTTTTCTTCTGCCATGTGTAGGAGTGTGAGAGGTGTCGAAGAGCCTCCCAGATATGGGAGCGCTGTTCAAGTCTTGAAATGACTTGGACGCACGCTAGCCGAGGAGATCGTTATTATAAGAACATAAGAAATAGGAGCAGGAGTGGGCCACACAGCCCCTCGAGCTGCTCCGCCATTCAATCTGATGATGGCTGATCTTCGACCTCAAATCCGCTTTCCTGCCTGATCCCCTTATCCCTTGATTCCCCTAGAGTCCAAAAATCTATCCATCTCAGCTTTGAATATATTCAATGACTCAGCATCCACAGCCCTCTGGGGTAGGAAATTCTAAAGATTCACAACCCTCTGAGTGCAGAAATTCCTCCTCATCTCAGTTTTGAATGGCCGACCCCTTATCCTGCGACTATGCCCCCTGGTTCTAGACGCTCCAGCCAGGGGAAACAACCTCTCAGCATCTACCCTGTCAAGCCCCCTCATAATTTTATATGTTTCAATGAGATCACCTCTCATTCTTCTAAACTCCAGAGAGTATAGGCCCATTCTACTCAATCTCTCCTCATAGGACAACACTCTCACCCCAAGAATTAATCTAGTGAACCTCTGTTGCACGGCCTCTAAGGCAAGTATATCCTTCTTTAGATAAGGAGACCAAAACTATTTGCAGTACTCCAGGTGAGGTCTCACTAAAGCCCTGTACAATTATAGTAAGACTTCCTTACTCTTGTACTCCAACCTCCTTGCAATAAAGGCCAACATGCCATTTGCTTTCCTAATTGCCTGCTGTACCTGCACACTAACTTTTTGTGTTTCTTGTACCAGGACACCCAAGTTTCTCTGAATGCCAACATTTAATAGTTTCTCATCATTTTAAAAACATTCTGTTTTTCTATTCTTCCCCCCCAAAGTGAATAACCTCACATTTCCCCACATTATACTCCACCTGCCACCTTCTTGCCCCCTCACTTAATCTCTCCATAGTCCTTTGCAGACTCTTGTGTCCGCCTCACATAGTGCATCGAGGGTTGCCAACTCTGGTCGGACGTATTTCGGGAGGTTTCTTCATGTGACTTCCTGCCTTCCAACCGTCCCGCCCCCACACTCCCGCCATTGGTCGCCCAACGCGTCCATCGTCGCGAGGCACCGCCTTCCCACGCCAATTGGGAAAGCAAAGAGAGTCTTCCTTTTCCGATTGGAATGATTCTTGACTCTCGCCAAACATCCTTTCTTTTCCCGTCTCCAATATTTTTAGAACTGATAAGCAAATTTTTTTTTTAATGCCCCTATGATTTTTCTCCCAGGTGTTGCTCCTGGCATGTGTCCTGGAGATTAATCTTCAATTCCTGGAGATTCCAGGTCAATCCTGGAAAGTTGGCGACCCTGAGTGCGTCTCAGCATTGGGAAGTCAGTGAACTGACTAAGTGGTCATTCGATTCTGATTTATAGCAATCATTTCTTTCTGAAGTTCTTTTACCATCAAAATTACAATCCATTAGAGGAGTGAGGCAGCAAGACGGGAATATGACCAAGGGGTTCAGATAACAAAATAAACCGCAGGAGTGGATGGCCAGCATTTCCCGGAAGATTGAGATTATTATTCTGGCCTATTAGTCAGTCCTGTGGTTTCACTAAAAGGAACCCAATCCTAGGGTCACATGAAGACTGAAAGGCTGTAATTGGAATGATCGGATTAGTGCCGATTCAAGGGAGGGCACAGGAGGGAAAATAGGAACGGGAGGCAAACATTTTTTAATTTTAATTTTCCAGTTTTCATGGTCTTTTTTTTGTTTCAAGCCAGGAGATCAGATTTCACTCAGTGGGTAACTCTCTTGAGTCCCAAGGTGGTGGGTTCAAGTCTCACTCCACGGCTAGAGCACACAATCTAGGCTGGCACTGCCAGTGCCAGTGCCAGTGCTGAGGGAGCGCCGCGCTGTCGCATGTTGCCGTCTTTGGGATGAGACGTTAAACCCAGGTCCCGTCTGCCCTCTCAGGTGGACGTCAAAGATCCCGTGGCCACTATTTTGAAGGAGGGCAGAGGAGTCCACCGGGTGTCCTGGCCGATATTTGTCCCTCAACTAACAACATCAAAAGCAGATTATCTGGTCGATCGTCTAATGTGCCATTTGTGGGACCGTGTTGTGCAGAATTTGGTTGGTCTATTAATCTACAAAACTAACTTTGACTGCACTTTGAAAGTAATCCATTGGCTGTGGAGTGCTTTGGGGTGTCCCGAGGAGGTGACAGTCTTATTTTTCCCCTACATTCTAATGTCTGTTAATAGCAGGATATATATTACACACAGAACAGCACCCAGCCTAGAGTGCATTATAAGGCAGTGACACATTAAGGCAATGACGTGCCCAACAGTAAGATTGAAATTGAAGCATTTATTTTAGTGAGGGGACAGGTCCAGAGGTGTTGGCTGCCTTCCAATTTATTTATGTTGGAGAAAAATAAGACTTTCATCTCCTCAGGACGTCCAAGTGACCAGTCATCATGTACGAGCCTGGATAGTGAGCGATGGCAAGCTATTTCACCGAGGAAGGCATCATGGCTGATCTCATTCGGGTACGGCAGTATAGTGGTTATCTTTCCGGACTAATAATCATGAGTTCAAATCCCGCTCAGAGCAGCTGGGGAATTTAAATTCAATTAATTAAATAAAATCTGGAATTAAAAAAAAAATTAGTATCAGTAATGGTGGCCATGAAACTACCAGATTGTCGTAAAAACCCATCTAGTCCACTAACGTCCTTTAGGGAAGGAATCCTGCAGTCCTTACACCAGTCTGGCCTATATGTGACTCCAAACCCACAGCAATGTGGTTGATCCTTAAATGGCCTAGCAAGCCACTCAGTTGTACAATCTCGCTCACCACCATCTTCTGAAGGGCAGTTAGGGATGGGCAATAAATGCTGGCCTTGCCAACGATGCCCACATCCCGAGAACAAATTAAAAAAAAATGAATGTCCTCACCCTTTGGATAGCGATCAGGAAGGGAAACTTTGCCTGATATCCCCCCTCCCTTCTGGCATTTGGGGAGAGGGTGTGTTTGTCCATTTGTAAATTCAACAACAACTCGCATTTATATAGCGACTTCAGTAAAAACGTCCCGAGGCACTTCACAGGAGCGATTATCAAACAAAATTTGACATTGAGCCACAGAAGGAGATATTAGGACAGGTGACCAAAAGCTTGGTCAATAGAGGTAGGTTTTAAGGAAGGCCTTAAAGGAGGAGAGAGAGGCGGAGAGGTTTAGGGAGGGAATTCCAGAGCTTAGGGCCCAGGCAGCTGAAGGCACGGCCGCCAATGGAGGGGCGAAGGAAGTCAGGGATGCGCCAAGGGGCTGGAATTGGAGGAGCGCGGAGTTCTCTGGGGGCTGGAGGAGGTTAGAGAGAAAAGGAGGGGGTGAGGCCATGGAAGGATTTTAACAAAGGATAAGAATTTTAAATTTGAGCAGCTGCCAGACCAGGAGCCAATGTAGGTTGCCGAGTACAGGGGTGATGGGTGAAACAGTAACTTTTCCCCGTTTGCTAATGCTCCTCAGGATGTGCGGGTATTAATATTCCCAATTATTTTTCACAATTAACTAAGTTAATCTCTGGATCTCAGCCTGTATATGCTTTACAGCAGGAGGGCCCCATTTGCAGCCCAATAATCCCAGCAATCAAGCCCTTGAAGTCCAGATTCCCTCAATTCCATTGGCCCTTGTATTCGTTTCTCGTTGGCCTGTCCTGTTTGAATCTTGTGGCCCTGGAGATTTGGAAAGGGGCCGTCCTTAGCCATATACAACTACATTTACAGTGTAAACAGACAAAAAATTGATACCGAGCCAAAGAATGAGATCTTAGGAGGGGTGACAAAAAGCTTGGTCAAACAAGTGGATTTAAAGTAGTGAAAAAGGAGAGGGAGGTGGAGAGGCAAAGGGATTTAAATCCTAAATTGAAATCTGTCATTGGCAGCAATTTGAGGTATGCCTTATGTCCATCCCTGTCTATAACAACAACTTGCATTTATATAGCGCCTTTAACATAGTAAAACGCCCCAAGGCGCTTCACGGGAGACTCCGAGCCACATAAGGAGACATTAGGACAGGTGACCAAAAGCTTGGTCAGCGAGGTAAGTTTTAAGGAGCGGCTTAAATGAGGAGAGAGAGGCGGAGGGGTTTAGGGAGGGAATTCCAGAGCTTAGGGCCCAGGCAGCTGAAGGCACGGCCGCCAATGGTGGAGCGATGGAAATCAGGGATGCGCAAGGGGCCAGAATTGGAGGAGCGCAGAGATCTCGGAGGGTTGCAGGGCTAGAGGAGGTTACAGAGCTAGGGGAGGGGGAGCGAGGGCCTGGAGGGATTTGAAAACAAGGATGAAGAATTTTAAAATTGAGGATTTGCCAGACAGGGAGCCAATGTCGGTCAGCGATCACAGTGGGCGATGGGTGAACGGGACTCGGTGCGAGTTAATGTACGGGCAGCAGAGCTTTGGCTGAGCTCATGTTTATGGAGGGTGGAAGATGGGAGGCCGGCCAGGGAGAGCCTTGGAATAGTCAAGTCTGGAGGTAACAAAGGCACGGATGAGGGTTTCAGCAGCAGGTGAGCTGAGGCGGGGGCGGAGACGGGTAATATTGTGGAGGTGGAAGTAGGCGGTCTTGGCGATGGAGCGGATATGGGGTCGGAAGCTCATCTCGGGGTCAAATAGGTCAGGTGTGGATTTGATAAATATTGGCAAATCTTACTTACAATATAAAGGAGATCTGTAATTGAATCAATGCAATTTTATCATGAGCACAAGTCAAAAATGGAATAATGTTACACTGTGCAGTAGAAGGCAATCTGTTGAGTTTTGGGTTGTGACTGAGGCACATTATTGGGGCAGAGGTGAGGGAGCTTTACACTGAATCTAACCCACCATGTACCTGGGACTGTTTGACTGGACAGTGTAGAGGGAGCTTTACTCTGTATCTAACCCGTGCTGTACCTGCCCCGGGAGTGTTTGATGGGACGGTGTAGAGGGAGCTTTACTCTGTATCTAACCCCGTGCTGTCCCTGCTCTGGGAGTGTTTGACTGGACAGTGTAGAGGGAGCTTTACTCTGTATCTAACCCCGTGCTGTACCTGCCCCGGGAGTGTTTGATGGGACGGTGTAGAGGGAGCTTTACTCTGTATCTAACCCGTGCTGTACCTGCCCCGGGAGTGTTTGATGGGACGGTGTAGAGGGAGCTTTACTCTGTATCTAACCCCGTGCTGTCCCTGCTCTGGGAGTGTTTGACTGGACAGTGTAGAGGGAGCTTTACTCTGTATCTAACCCGTGCTGTACCTGCCCTGGGAGTGTTTGATGGGACGGTGTAGAGGGAGCTTTACTCTGTATCTAACCCCGTGCTGTCCCTGCTCTGGGAGTGTTTGACTGGACAGTGTAGAGGGAGCTTTACTCTGTATCTAACCCCGTGCTGTACCTGCCCCGGGAGTGTTTGATGGCACGGTGTAGAGGGAGCTTTACTCTGTATCTAACCCGTGCTGTACCTGCCCCGGGAGTGTTTGATGGGACGGTGTAGAGGGAGCTTTACTCTGTATCTAACCCCGTGCTGTCCCTGCTCTGGGAGTGTTTGACTGGACAGTGTAGAGGGAGCTTTACTCTGTATCTAACCCGTGCTGTACCTGCCCTGGGAGTGTTTGATGGGACAGTGTAGAGGGAGCTTTACTCTGTATCTAACCCGTGCTGTACCTGCCCTGGGAGTGTTTGATGGGACGGTGTAGAGGGAGCTTTACTCTGTATCTAACCCGTGCTGTACCTGCCCTGGGAGTGTTTGATGGGACGGTGTAGAGGGAGCTTTACTCTGTATCTAACCCGTGCTGTACCCGCCCTGGGAGCGTTCGATGCCCGAGACCGGTACCCCACCCCAAAATGGGAAAACCTCCAACGATGCGGCAGCGAGGTTCCCCTCTCCCTGGCCATCGTGAAGCTGCCCATTCCCAGCTCCCCCTTCCCCCTTTCCCCCTTGCACTTTTCCCCAACCCTACCCAACGTGACGTCAGCAAGAGCCCCCCCCCCCTAAAAAAAAAGCGCTTTAGGAAGTGGCGGCTCCCACGTGACGCGAGGGGTGGCCCCTCCCACCCAGCCCTGGCCGATTGGCTGGCGTGGGCTGTCACTCAGAGTGAGAGTGGGGGGGGGGGTGTTTTCCGGCTGTAGCCCGGGCTCTGGACTGGAGCGCTCGGATACATTGTAACTCTCGGGGTTTCCGCTCTGTCTGGGCTTCAAAGCAGCCGGCCCTGAGTGAGTGAGAGGTGGGGGAAAGAAGAAGAAGAAGAAGAAGAAGAAGGATAGACCCTGATGTCCATTGAATGCAAATTTTTTTTTTTTTAAAAAAAACCTCTTCTAATCTGCAAAAAAAAAAAAATCTCTCCCTCTCTCAGAAGCCAGCCCTCTCTTCACTGGAAGAATCACCTCAGAGGGAGGGGGCAACGACCATGGGGGACAAGTCTGGCACGAGGTGGGTGCATTTTAACCATAATGTTATCGCTGTGTTAAAAATAATTGTGTGCTGTTCATGTTTTCTGCAGAGCCCGTGTGTCCTGTCTGTCTTCCCTGCCTCCCACAGCCCGCCTGCTCCTTTTTATTTAAAGGGAGGGCTTCCCTCTTTTTTTTTTTAACTTGTGTCTGATTCAAATCGATCCCTTAAAAGCCCTGCTCTATTTTTTTTTTAAAAAAATGTTCTTGCTCCTGGTATCTGTTGCCCTGGGCAACCGCTCTGTGTGTTATCCCCCCTTAACCACCACCGATTCTGTTTAGTGTTGCACACCCTGAATTATCAGTGTTTGTCCGGCCCAGTTGTATTCGGTGGAGTGCAACACTGGTTTTCCATTTTCTTTCCCCCCCCCCTTGCATGATGCCTTGATGTGCTATTTGGCTGTGGCAGACGTCGCGCCCGAGTTAGATTCGATGCCCACTCCTCCTGCGCCTTTTTGTTTGGAGCCAGTCGCCAAGGTGGTGGGGTGGTGGGGGTGCAAAACCCTGCCTGTTTTATCTTGTGGTTTCACTCACCTAGCTCAGGGGAGACTCAGGCTAATTGCAGTTGTCCCAGCTGCTGGATCGAACCTAGGCCCTTCTGCCTCGGAGGTGATCAAGCTTTGGGCTGCTTCGATTCATGAAATGATGCAGCACGGAAGGAGGCCATTTGGCCCATCACAGCTGTGCTGGCTCTTTGAAGCAGCTTTCTAATTAGCCCTCCCACCCCTGCTCTTTCCCCATAGCCCTGCAAATTTCTTCCCTTCAAGTATTCATCGAATTTTGAAAATTATTATTGAATCTGCCTCCACCATCCTTCAGGCTGCGAATTCCAAATGATAATACTTTCCCCTGTTTCTGTATTAGTGTATATGTGTTTTTAACATATCTGCTTCATTGTTGAAAGGGGCACCCCCCCCATTGTGCCCCTTCAGTCTGATTTCCCTCTTAATGTGACTGGTGCTTTTAAAAAAATTGCCTGTTTGTAAAACGAGGGCACGTTGGCGGAGATCTCCTGTTTATTTAAGATCCCTGCTCTTTTTTCCCCCCTTCACTCCCCTGTCTAACTCCTCTGGTGCCTCCATCCCCCAACCTCTCTGGCTCTCCACCCCCCACCCCCCCCCCCCCCCCACCAACCTCTAGCCCCCTTCCTTCCACCCACCCCCCCACCGACGCCCTGAGTTCTGAAATATATTGTCAGCTCCCAAACGCAAATGGTGCTGTCGCTGCGAGGGGAAGCTGATTTATAATAGATGCATATTGTGTGCTCAAATCAACACATGCAGAAAGTCTCTGGCAATCTGACCCCAGTTTGGAAAAGCAAACTATGGTTTACTGATCCGTTTTTGAACCTCTGCTGGTCTCTCTTGTCCCCTTGCCCAAATATTGCTGGAGCAGGTGGTGCAAAGCTTGTAATGTCAGCACACGGAGCAGATGCAAGGGCCTGTGTAAGCAGAGGTTTTTTTTTGTACCATGGCGGGCAGAGCAGTAAAGCCATATCCGCCTCCCCTGCACTGCAAAAGCACTCTCTGTGCTGCTATGCTCCTTTTTAGTTCAGTTAACATGTCCGTGATGTGCTCGGGGATAGAGCAATAGGCTGGGAGAAGCAAAATTGCTACAGCTGTGATGCCTTACATTGGGATCTTAGCACACTGTACCTGAGAGTGGTAGGTGCAAGCAGTGTAATGATTAGTAATCCAGAGAATGAGAGTTTAAATCTCACCGTGGCAGTTTGAGAATTTGAATTCAGCTTTTAAGTGTCTTTCAGGGAAGGAAACCTGCCGTCCTTACCCGGTCTGGGCCTGCATGTGTCTCCAGCCCCACACCAACGTGGTTGACTCTTAACTGCCCTCTAAAGTGGTCCAGCTGGCACTACGTTGTACGAAACCGATTCAAAGTCGAAGCTGGCCCACCGCCACCTTCTCGGGGCACCTAGGGATGGGCAATAAATGCTGGCCTTGCTAGTGATGCCCGCATCCCAAGAATGAATTAAAAAAAAAAATTCTTGTTTCCACAAGAATTCCATCACCTGACTGGGAGCTGTGTGTGATGGAGTGAGAGAAGCAGTGAAGTTATGGGGAGACTTAACCGAGGAGATCCAAAATGATTGTTGAGTAGAATGGGCCTATACTCTCGTGTTTTAGAAGAATGAGAGGTGATCTCATTGAAACAGACAAGATTCAGAGGGGGCTTGACAGGGTAGAGGCTGAGAGGTTGTTTGCCCTGGCTGGAGAGTCTAGAACCAGGGGGCATAGTTGCAGGATAAGAGGTCGTCGACCATTTAAGACCGAGATGAGGAGGGATTTCTTCACTCGGAGGGTTGTGAATATTTGGAATTCTCTAACCCAGAGGATGCTCAGTCAATGAATATATTCAAGGCCGAGATGGATAGATTTTTGGACTCTAGGGGAATCAAGGGATATGGGGATCAGGCAGGAAAGTGGAGCTGAGGTCGAAGATCAGCCATGATCTGATTGAATGGCGGAGCAGGCTCGAGGGGCCGTATGGCCTACTCCTGCTCCTATTTCTTGTGTTCTTATGAGGGGTTTTGATAGGGTAAATAGGGCGAAACTGTTTCCACTGGTAGGAGGGTCGGTAACCAGAGGACACAGATTTAAGGTAATTGGCAAAAGAGCCAGAGGGCGAGATGAGTTTTTAATGCAGTGGGTTGTTATGAACTGGAATGTGTTGCCTGAAAGGGCGGTGGAAGCAGATTAGATAGTAACTTTCAAAAGGGGAATTGGATAAATACTTGAAGGGGAATAAATTTACAGGGCAATGGGGGAAGAGCAGGGTGGAGTGGGAGTAATTGGATAGCTCTTTCAAAGAACCGGCACAGGCACGATGGGACGAATGGCCTCCTCCTGTGCTTTATGTTTCTCTGATATGCCCAAGTAAATAAAAATTAGGGAGAAGAATGGTTATTTCCCTTTTTTTTTAAAAAAAAGGAAGTTGCAACTTTTTGCTGTTTTTATATAAAGGAGCCACTTTTTATTTTGAAAGGATCACAGCGTTACCATTGAACTCGTGAGTTTGAACCTAGCTTGAACTGACAGGATACAAGTCTGCTCCGTGGCTGCTGGCTGTGAGGGTTCTCTTGAGGGTAGACAACCCAGTCCCCTGGTTGGCGGTGCCAGATGACCTATTTGCTGGTACAAATTGTGCAGCCTCGGTCAAAGAAGCCACGATGGCGACTGGTGGGGAAAGGGAAGTACGACAATCGTATAGTTGGGGAAGGTCTTCCAATGCTGGGAGGGCGGGCGTTTACTGGGGCAGCGAAGAATAAAGTTTGCTCTCTATCCTGTGTGCTTTATCAGACGTGGCCCGCCTGATACCGAGTGGGGGGGAAAAAAACGCCCGGTACTGATGCCTGTATCTCCGACACCTTGATGATTATGAAGACTGAGATGAGGTGGAATTTCTTCACTCAGAGGGTTGTGAATCTTTGGAGTTCTCTCCCTCGGAGGGCTGTGGGTGCTGAGTCGTCGAGTATATTCGAGGCTGAGATGGATAGATTTTTGGAACTCTAGGGGGATCAAGGGATGCGGGGATTGGGCGGGAAAGTGGAGTTGAGGTTGAAGATCAGCCATGATCTGATTGAATGGCGGAGCAGGCTCGAGGGGCCGTACGGCCTACTCCTGCTCCTACTTCTTGCGTCCTTATTATGTAATTCCTAGTGAAATCTGAAGTCTCTTTTTGGAACATTATTTCTTGTATTTTGGTATAAACAATCCGAAGAGATACAAAACAATACAAGCCAGCGCGGCAGTACAGGGAAGATGATTCCGCTACATAACCAGCGCGTACACAGGGATACAGAAATACCTTTGACACAAGCCGGTGCATCAGTGTGGAGATACAGGGTGATTCTGATACAAGCTGGTGTCGGGACACAGGATGATTGATACAAGCTGATGTAGGAATACACAGCGATTTGTAATAGCAACTGGTGTAAGTATATGGAGTTAATTATGATGGAAGAAAATGGGTAACATTAAGGCTTTTTAATCCTGGTTAAACATAGGTGTTTCCTACATTACAACAGTGATTACACTTCAAAAGTACTTAATTGTCTGTAAAGTACTTTGGGACGTCCTGAGGTCGTGACAGGCGCTATATAAATGCGGGTTCTTACTTTTTTCTGAGCAGCCTCTCTGACTTTAGAAAGCGAGGGAAGATTTTGCCATTTCACCAAAGTTTACAAGCTGCCTCGTTCGTTCTTGTCGTCCGTGGAGCAGGTTCCGTTGTGAGCGTCTGAATTAAAGGCTTTTGAGAATTCTTGGCCTGAAATCCCACGAGCCCAGTTGAGTGTTTTTGGGACCCGGTGCTGCCGCTGCTGCTGACAGACAGCTCGCAGGTTTCCGTGAACGAATTCCTGTGGAGCTCGAGGTCACGGCTTAAAAGTGAGGACCCCGGGCTCGTGCAACCTCTGATGCTGTGCGTTTTGGGGAAAAAAAAATATATAGGAAATGCTTTTCCCAAATGATTTGTGATTTTTGGAGGACTTTAATGGATTCTAGTGCATGTTGCATGTTAGTAGAAAGCAAGGATTTCTGTGTTGTGCTCGTTTTAGTATTGACCCGGATGCCTTTCACCTTGCCTCATTCATACTCTTGCTACAGTTCCATGGTGTCAGACCCCTTTCTCTTTTTTTCTCCTCTTTCCTCCTCTTCTCTTCCCCCACCACCCCCCTTCCCAGACTGGTACGTTGCCCGATTAGTCGTTCTAAGTGTACGAGCGCACTCAGTCATTGTCAGCATGCTATTTGACTGTGAAGGGCATCACAATCTTTGCCTGACTCCCACCACGCGCGGACTCTTTCCGGTAGGAGCCAATGAGTAGCGATTGGAAATTCAGTTTCATCAACTCTTTCCTCCCCGCCCTCCCTCCCAAAGCCAGGGGTACTGAGGCCAGTTTCAGTGCCCCCCTCGCATTGCTTTGCCTGAGATTGCCAGCTCTCTGTGCAGTGTGCAGCCGAAATTGGAGTCTGAGTTCTCACCTTTTTTAGAGGGAAATGTGTGTGTTTTATTTTTCTTGATGCAGACTTAACATGGTAGGTACATCACAGATGCTGCAGCCAATGCATTGAGGTCTCCAGCTCCCTCCCTCTCTCTTGACCCACCCCTTACTAGAGGACGCTCCGTCTCCACCCCTCCCACATCAAACCACTTGTGGCACTTCACATTAAGGCCTTGGAGAGGGTGCAGAGGAGATTTACTAGAATGGTAACAGGGATGAGGGACTTCAGTTATGTGGAGAGACTGGAGAAGCTGGGATTGATCTCCTTAGAACAGAGAAGGTTAAGGGGAGATTTAATAGAGGTGTTCAAAATCATTAAAGGTTTTGATAGAGTAAATAAGGAGAAACTGTTTCCACTGGCAGGAGGATCAGAATCTAGAGGACACAGATTTGAGGTAATTGGCAGAAGAACCAGAGGACAGACGTGGAGAATGTATTTAATGCAGCAAGTTATGATCTGGAATTCACTGCCTGAAAGGGCGGTGGAAGCAGATTCAATAGTAACTTTCAAAAAGGGAATTGGATAAATACTTGAAAGGGGGGAAGAAACTTACAGGGCTACGGGGGCAGTGGGACTAACTGGACAGCTCTTTCAAAGAGCCGGCATGGGCAAGTTGGGCTGAATGGCCTCCTTCTGTGTTGTATCATTCTCCAATCGAGATGGAGGCAGCGAGCTCGGGCTCCGTCTTGCGCGCAAGAGAAATGCAGCAACCCCCACGCGGCCCGGGTCGCACGAAGACCGCTGGGAATGAATGCCCCCGCCTCGAGTGTCTCGTTACAGGAAGGAGACGAAGACCGTTGCGTTGAGGAAGTGACTGCTTTTGAGCGAGTAAATGGGCAGTGTCTCGTGAGGGGCCGTGCGCTGATGCGTTGGTCACCTAGGGATCGTTATTGCAACTGAAGGAAGTCCGACTGTCTCATCTAATATCAGCTGACCGGCTAACTGCCAGGTTAAGGGCCTTTCCTATTTTACTTTCACTGTTCTCTTTCTATCCATTCCCCCCCCCACCCCCCCAATTTTTCCATTCAGACCCTGGGGGGAAACGGGGAGAAAGTGAGTGTTTTTCATTGCTTTTGTTAATTTGGTTCGTTCCAAACCATGAACGAAAGAACGAACTTGAACGTATACAGCGCGTTTTTCACAATCTAAGGAAGTCCCAAAGCGTTTCACGGCCAATTTTGTACTTTTTTTTTTTGAAGTGCAGTCACTGTGCCTACGAGCAAAGAGTTGTGAGGCACAGCCCCAGGAGGCTATAGAGGTGTTGAAGAGGGACGTAGATCCTTACTTGGAAAATAAGGGTATTAAGGGATTATTTAGAAAAGGCAACGAATAGGGATTAAACGGAACGAAAAGGAAGCCTTGCATTTATTTATTTTTTTATTCGTTCATGGGCGTTGATGACGAGGCCGGCATTTATTGCCCATCCCTAATTGCCCCTTGAGAAGGTGGTGGTGAGCCGCCTTCTTGAACCGCTGCAGTCCGTGTGGTGAAGGTTCTCCCACAGTGCTGTTAGGAAGGGAGTTCCAGGATTTTGACCCGGCGACGATGAAGGAACGGCCGATATATTTCCAAGTCGGGATGGTGTGTGACTTGGAGGGGAACGTGCAGGTGGTGTTGTTCCCATGTGCCTGCTGCCCTTGTCCTCCTAGGTGGTAGAGGTTGCGGGTTTGGGAGGTGCTGTCGAAGAAGCCTTGGCGAGTTGCTGCGGTGCATCACACGACCTCAGGACATCCCAAAGCGCTTTACAGCCAATGAGGTACTTTTTGAATTGTAGTCACTGTTGTAATGTACGGAAACACGGCAGCCAGTTAGTGCACAGCAAGGTCCCACAAACAGCAATGTGCTCATGACCAGATTATTTGTTCGGTTTTCTTTTTAGTGATGTTGGTTGACGGATAAATATTGGCCAGGGCACTGGGGAAAGCTCTTCGCATAGTGTTATATTGGAGCAAATTACTTCAATATGTTTCTAGTGGAACATATGAAATTTATGTTTTTAAGAAAACAGAAGTGGAAAATTGGTGTTGGAAAGAGAAAGCTGGCTCAATCATTTTGGTATTGGTCAAAGGATCGTAGAAATTTCAGCACAAAATGTCGTGTGACCCACTGTGCCTGTGCTGATTGCACATCAAAGCTTCCTACTCTGGCCCTGTTTCACTGCTGTTTCCCCACACCCCCTTTAATACTGTTTCCAAGTGTTTAGTTCCCTCTTGACTTGACTCCAGTAGCTCATCAAGCCTTCTGCGGGACTCGCTGACTATCTATCTCTATCGATTTCAGGTGGGGGACAGGGTTGGGTGGGGGCATTGAGAGGCGGTGGTCCACTCCTCTGTGGGAGGGGACGGAGACAGCAGGAGAATTGAGAGGAAGTTTAAAATATTTTGGAAAAGTTTGCGTTTTTTTATTCACTTCCCAAAGTGAGTGAAGACCTTAGGAACGAACTCCAGATGGCCGTTTACGTTGTTCTAAAATAGATGCTACGATCTCGTTCCACTCCCCTGTGTGTGACCCTTTCTCCTGATGCAGTCCTCTGCAAATCCCAAACTAGAGGTCATAAGTACAGGATAGTCACTAATAAATCCAATAAGGAATTCAGGAGAAACTTCTTTACCCAGAGAGCGGTGAGAATGTGGATCTTGCTACTGCAAGGAGTAATTTGAGGCGAATAGCGTAGATGCATTTAAGGGGAAGCTAGATAAACACGAGGGAGAAAGGAATAGAAGGATATGCAGATAGGGCGAGATGAAGTAAGGTGGGAGGAGGCTCATGTTTTCTTTTATTCGTTTATGGGATGTGGGCATCGCTGGCGAGGCCGGCATTTATTGCCCATCCCTAATTACCCTTGAGAAGGTGGTGGTGAGCCGCCTTCTTGAACCGCTGCAGTCCGTGTGGTGACGGTTCTCCCACAGTGCTGTTAGGAAGGGAGTTCCAGGATTTTGCCCAGCGGCGATGAAGGAACGGCCGATATATTTCCAAGTCGGGATGGTGTGTGACTTGGAGGTGAACGTGCAGGTGGTGTTGTTCCCATGTGCCTGCTGCTCTTGTCCTTCTAGGTGGTAGAGGTCGCGGGTTTGGGAGGTGCTGTCGAAGAAGCCTTGGCGAGTTGCTGCAGTGCATCCTGTGGATGGTACACAGTGTGCCGGTGGTGAAGGGAGTGAATGTTTAGGGTGGTTGATGGGGTGCCGGTCAAGTGGGCTGCTTTATCCTGGATGGTGTCTAGCTTCATGAGTGTTGTTGGAGCTGCACTCATCCAGGCAAGTGGAGAGTATTCCATCACACTCCTGACTTGTGCCTTGTAGATGGTGGAAAGGCTTTGGGGAGTCAGGAGGTGAGTCACTCGCCACAGAATACCCAGCCTCTGACCTGCTCTTGTAGCCACAGTATTTATATGGCTGGTCCAGTTAAGTTTCTGGTCAACGGTGACCCCCCAGGATGTTGATGGTGGGGGATTCGGCGATGGTAATACCGTTGAATGTCAAGGGGAGGTGGTTAGACTCTCTCTTGTTGGAGATGGTTATTGTCTGGCGCGAATGTTACTTGCCACTTATGAGCCCAAGCCTGGATGTTGTCCAGGTCTTGCTGCCTGCGGGCTCGGACTGCTTCATTATTTAAGGGGTTTCGAATGGAACTGAACACTGTGCAATCATCAGCGACCATCCCCATTTCTGACCTTACGATGGAGGGAAGGTCATTGATGAAGCAGCTGAAGATGGTTGGGCCTAGGACACTGCGGAGCATAAACCAGTTGAGCCAATTGACCTGTTTCTGTGCTGTAAATCCCGCCCCCTCCCCCAACAAAAATATACTCTGATATCGTTCCAACAAAGAAAAAATTTTATTATTCATTTTGAAAATGATCTGATGTGCACCACCGCTCCCAGTGCAGTGCGATATGTGTGACCTGATCTCTGCTGGGGAGCAGTTGTGGTCTTGGCGTTGGCCTCCATTTTCCCCCTGGACATCGCCAGCCAGTAACCCCCCCCCCCCCCCCACTTGAAAGTGTGTGTTGATAAGCTCATGAAACCTCAATGCCGAAAGAGGCCATTCAGCCCATCGTGCCTGTGCCGGCTCTTTGAAAGAGCTATCCAATTAGACCCACTCCCCCCCCCCCCCCGGCTCTTTTCCCCCATCGCCCAGCAAATTTTTTCCTTTTCAAGTATTTATATCCAATTCCCTTTTGAAAGTTACTATTGAATCTGCTTCCACCGCCCTTTTTTCAGGAGGTGCATTCCAGTGTTCAATAGAAATTGCTGGCTCGGTGTGACTGTGGAGACACCATTTTGGCCGCAGACACTAATTTTAGTGGAAAACGCCTCACACACAATACAGGTAAATGTACTTTACGCGTGTATATTTACTTAACAAACACCACTGTTAAGTAGCCAAGGGAGTAAAGCAGCCACAACGATCAAAAAAAACATACGCGCTCTGCTTTTCATCTTGCCGGGAAACGCATAGAAAGGTTAAAGTTCACACGCCCAATAATGGTGTCTATTACTCAAATTTTTATTTATTAATCAGAAATGCAATTATCCACATCTGGATACCCAATTAACCACATCTGGATCACTGGGACTGGATCATGCTCCGCTCTGATTTTTAAATAACCTGCTCACTGGCTAGGATCGTATAGAGAGCAGGGTATCAGCTGGCACTGGTGGAGCTCTCACCCGGCGGGGGGGGGGAATCCGGCGGGCCCGGGAGGGGCGAAAGATTGGGAATGGTGTTGAGGAGACATAATTTCTTCCCCCCCCCCCCCCACCTCGTGTCGAGCAGGGATTGATTGCTTTATTCTTGGAGCGCTGGACTGGATGAGTCAGCTCTCTGAACTGCATTGGGAAACGCTTTCTTCCCTTGCTTTGGGTTTCTGGCTGAAGATTCCTTTACGTTTTAATTTTCTTTTGGAGGAAAAGTAAGATTGAGCAGACTTAACTCGTCTCTAATTTGACACTCTGCGGGCGACCTGGCAGACGTCGCAGGATGGGGGAGGGGGGGGGTATGTCGCGTTGGTATCATGGGGTGGGGT
This sequence comes from Heptranchias perlo, assembly GCF_035084215.1. Lineage (NCBI taxonomy): Eukaryota > Metazoa > Chordata > Chondrichthyes > Hexanchiformes > Hexanchidae > Heptranchias > Heptranchias perlo. The sequence continues at coordinate 24,728,704 of NC_090359.1, read as the reverse complement.
GGAGGAGGGGCTGCTTTGAGGGCTGGGGCTGAGGCATGTTGTTGTGGGTAGCGTAGAGAGACGCTTTTACTCTGCATTTGGTTGCACTTGACCTGACCTGGGAGTGGTTGAAATGGGAAGTGTTCAATTCCCATCATGGATGTCCCTCGCCTCTATGTGCATCAAACAAAATACTGGTGCTGGTATTCTAGAAAGGATGAGGCGTGAATCTCATTCTGTCACAATTTTGCAAACTATTGCAGCATTTTTGAGTTGGGGGAGGAGAGAGAGAGAGAGAGAGAGAGAACGGACTTTTTTTAAAATAAGGAAGCTTGCTTGCTTTGTGACTCCCAGTAACCCACGACGTGCCCATATATGGCTCGACACCAATGTTTTCTTCATCTGTTATTCTTGGGTCAGAGAATTTCTTTGGGAGCCAAGTGTGTGTTCCCAGCCAAAACTAACGCAGAACTGACAGAAGAAACCCCTACACTGAGCAGAGCACTTCCCGTACTCCTCTCTGACTAGTGCCGTGCGATCATTTACGTCCGTCTGAGAGGACCTCTGCTTACCATATCGCCCTCGAGAGACGGCGCCTCCCAGGAGCGCGGCACTCCCTCAGCACTGCACCGGAGTGTCGGCCTGGATTACGGGCTCAAGTCCTGGGGTGGGGCTTGGAACCCACGACCTTCTGACTTGGTTGCGAACGCTGCCACGAAGCCAAGGCTGACACCTAAAGGAGGTGGGGGCGGGGAGGTTTCAAGAGGGAATTCCAGAGTGTGGGGTTAGGTGGTTGAAGGCATGGCCGCCAACGTGGGGGTGGGGGGCCCGGAAAAGAGAGGGATGCGTAAGAGGTCAGAGTCGGGGGGCGGGCGATGCAGAGGCTGCGAACGGCCTGGTTCAACCTGAGACGAGGGTGAGGGTACAAAGTTTGTGGCGGGGGGCCGAAGATGGCTTCAGTCTTCCTTGGGGGTGGGGGTTTTACCGAGGTAACGGTGCGGGGCTGGGAAGAGAAGCCATTGCTGGAGATGCCCTGGCTGTGATGGGATGGATAAGAGTGGAACCTAGCGAGGATCATAGGAACAGGAGTAGGCCATTCAGCCCCTTGTGCCTGCTCCGCCATTTGATAAGATCATGGCTGATCTGTGATCTAACTCCATATACCTGCCTTTGGCCCATATCCCTTAATACCTTTGGTTGCCGAAAAGCTATCTCAGATTTAAATTTAGCAATTGAGCTAGCATCAATTGCCGTTTGCGGAAGAGAGTTCCAAACTTCTACCACCCTTTGTAGAAATATTTTCTAATCTCGCTCCTGAAAGGTCTGGCTCTAATTTTTAGACTGTGCTCCCTACTCCTAAAATCCCCAACCAGCGGAAATAGTTTCTCTCTATCCACCCTATCTGTTCCCCTTAATATCTTATAAACTTCGATCAGATCACCCCTTAACCTTCGAAACTCTAGAGAATACAACCCCAATTTGTGTAATCTCTCCTCGTGACTTAACCCTTGAAGTCCGGGTATCATTCTAGTAAACCTACGCTGCACTCCCTCCAAGGCCAATATGTCCTTCCGAAGGTGCGGTGCCCAGAACTGCTCACAGTACTCCAGGTGCGGTCTAACCAGGGTTTTGTATAGCTGCAGCATAACTTCTGCCCCCTTGTACTCCAGTCCTCTAGATATAAAGGCCAGCATTCCATTAGCCTTCTTGATTATTTTCTGCACCTGTTCACGACACTTCAATGATCCATGTACCTGAACCCCTAAGTCCCTTTGGACAATCCACTGTTTTTAACTTAGAGGATGGTCACACTGAGCTGGACAACGGACGAGGATGGTGTAGTCGCCCCGGGTCAGAAGGCTGCAGAGAGCACGAGGAGGGACACTGCACCACGGTCACGGTCGGTGAGAGGATGTCATATTTGTGCCTTTGATCAGATTGTGAGGCTTTTCCTGTTTTCATGTGAGCACACACACTCGTCTCCGTCCTTCTTGCCGAGCAGAAAGCAGGGGCATCCTCGGAGATGATAATTTAACGATGGCGTGGTTTTCGCACCAGCAGCAAGGGTCTGAGTTTTGCACATCCAGCCGGAGCATTGCAGACTTTTCTAGGGCAGGCCTGCTCCAAACCGACTGCAGCAAGTGGCTTGTGCGTAAGAGCCACAGGAAGTAGGATGTTTTTTGTTACTATTCTAGTAAGCTTGATGAAATGGGGGAATCGACAGACTTAATTTTAGGCCGTAATCACCAAATGCGTTAGTGAACGAGTGACTGTTCTTCGTTCACGTTCAGCCAAGTGAGATTAGGCCAAATTGAGTTCACTTGGAAATCAGCCCCGAGAGCGGATTCTCAGTTCAGTGTATGGGCTTGGTGCAATGGCGATGCTAGATTTTTATCGGTTAGTAATCGGGTTTTGATTATAAAAACAGCAGGACGCGTTGGAGATACCCAACAGGTTGGTCAGCATTGAATCATAGAATGATGCAGCACAGAAGGAGGCCATTCGGTCCATCGTGCCCGTGCCGGCTCTTTGAAAGAGCTCTCCAATTGGTCCCGCTCCCCCTGCTCTTTCCCCATAGCCCTGCAAATTTTTCCCCTTTTGAAACTTACTATTGAATCTGCTTCCACCGCCCTTTCAGGCAGCCCATTCCAGATCACCACAACTCGCTGCGTAAATTATTTCCTTATGTCGTCTGGTTCTTTTGCCAATCATCTTAAATCTGTGTCCAACCCTTCGCCCACTGGAAATAGTTTCTCCTTATTTACTCCATCAAAACCCTCCATGATTTTGAACACCTCTATTAAATCTTCTCTCAACCGCCTTTGCTGTAAAGAGAACAACCCCAGCTTCTCCAGTCTCTCCACGTAACCGAACTCCCTCATCCCTGGTACCACTCTAGTAAATCTCTTCTGCACCTTCTCTCTGCAGAGAGAAAAGGCTAACTTTCTGGGTGTGACCCTTCATTACAACTGGTGCTGCGTTGAGCTGCCACTCTTGAGTCGGGAGGAACTGGTAGATATTTTTCCCGATCATGCCACAAAAAGATGTGTTTGGAGCTGTATGGGTCACACTTATTCACACACCTTGGCTCCTCTGTTGAGAGAGAGCCGACTTTCTCACCTCTTTCCCTCCCTTCTCCACCTTGCAGCATCCAGTTGTTACCTGAATGATTGCCAGGTTTTTTTTTTGGCTCCATTGTTCGATCCAGAAGTCCATTCCAAGCATTGATCTGTGTGAAGAACTTGCTGATACCAATCGTAAACTTGCCTTTTACTAGTTTGCGCCAGTGTCTTTTCATAGAATCATAGAATCATAGAAGTTACAACATGGAAACAGGCCCTTCGGCCCAACATGTCCATGTCGCCCAGTTTATACCACTAAGCTAGTCCCAATTGCCTGCACTTGGCCCATATCCCTCTATACCCATCTTACCCATGTAACTGTCCAAATGCTTTTTAAAAGACAAAATTGTACCCGCCTCTACTACTGCCTCTGGCAGCTCGTTCCAGACACTCACCACCTTTTGAGTGAAAAAATTGCCCCTCTGGACCCTTTTGTATCTCTCCCCTCTCACCTTAAATCTATGCCCCCTCGTTATAGACTCCCCTACCTTTGGGAAAAGATTTTGACTATCGACCTTATCTATGCCCCTCATTATTTTATAGACTTCTATAAGATCACCCCTTAACCTCCTCCTCTCCAGGGAAAAAAGTCCCAGTCTGTCTAACCTCTCCCTGTAAGTCAAACCATCAAGTCCCGGTAGCAGCCTAGTAAATCTTTTCTGCACTCTTTCTAGTTTAATAATATCCTTTCTATAATAGGGTGACCAGAACTGTACACAGTACTCCAAGTGTGGCCTTACTAATGTCTTGTACAACTTCAACAAGACATCCCAACTCCTGCATTCAATGTTCTGACCAATGAAACCAAGCATGCTGAATGCCTTCTTCACCACCCTATCCACCTGTGACTCCACTTTCAAGGAGCTATGAATCTGTACTCCCAGATCTCTTTGTTCTATAACTCTCCCCAACGCCCTACCATTAACGGAGTAGGTCCTGGCCCGATTCGATCTACCAAAATGCATCACCTCACATTTATCTAAATTAAACTCCATCTGCCATTCATCGGCCCACTGGCCCAATTTATCAAGATCCCGTTGCAATCCTAGATAACCTTCTTCACTGTCCACAATGCCACCAATCTTGGTGTCATCTGCAAACTTACTAACCATGCCTCCTAAATTCTCATCCAAATCATTAATATAAATAACAAATAACAGCGGACCCAGCACCGATCCCTGAGGCACACCGCTGGACACAGGCATCCAGTTTGAAAAACAGCCCTCTACAACCACCCTCTGTCTTCTGTCGTCAAGCCAATTTTGTATCCAATTGGCTACCTCACCTTGGATCCCATGAGATTTAACCTTATGTAACAACCTACCATGCGGTACCTTGTCAAAGGCTTTGCTGAAGTCCATGTAGACCACGTCTACTGCACAGCCCTCATCTATCTTCTTGGTTACCCCTTCAAAAAACTCAATCAAATTCGTGAGACATGATTTTCCTCTCACAAAACCATGCTGACTGTTCCTAATTAGTCCCTGCCTCTCCAAATGCCTGTAGATCCTGTCCCTCAGAATACCCTCTAACAACTTACCCACTACAGATGTCAGGCTCACCGGTCTGTAGTTCCCAGGCTTTTCCCTGCCGCCCTTCTTAAACAAAGGCACAACATTTGCTACCCTCCAATCTTCAGGCACCTCACCTGTAGCGGTGGATGATTCAAATATCTCTGCTAGGGGACCCGCAATTTCCTCCCTAACCTCCCATAACGTCCTACTGTTACGGTTTAATTTGAAGTAATATTCTGGGTTCACCCCCTCCCTACCCTCAACCATCTTACGTGCGTCTTAAGATCAGCTCGCGAGGCGCCTTCTTCCTTTTGTGCATTCTCCCCGACTCTCCCTCCACCCCACCATTGGCGACTGTCACTTAAACCGTCCAAGCCCCGTGCTCTGTAATTCCCTCCCTTAAAACCCTCCGCCTCCCTCTCCTCCTTTTAAGACCCTCCCCCCCCCCCCCCTTTAAAACCGATCTCCTTGACCAAACTTTTGCCCCCCCCCACGTCCGTCCTTTGGTTTGATGCCCATTTTTGTCCGATCGTGCCTCTGTGGAGCATCTCGGGCTGTTTTTTTTTCTCTGTTAAAAGGCGCTATATAAATGCAAGTTGTGGCTGTGCGTTGCAACTGAATATTATTTGCAGTTAATAACGAGAAGCTGGGTTTTTTTTTTATTGAAGTACAACTCTTCGGGTTTATCTTTGCAAGCGATTTAGCAAACAGATAGGAGAGGGTTGCAGAAATACCAAAGGTGCTAATCTCTGCTTTAAAAACGATAAGGTTTTATCTTTTACACAGTGGTGTGGATGTAATTGTTACTTAACTGACGTACGGCTGCCCCTGAAGTTCCAGCGTTTGTCCTAGCATTTACTCTGAAGTTGACGCTGGTCTGTGTTGGGACCACCCAGCCCCAGGGGTTAATCTAATCTCCCGGGGCAGTCGTTCTGATACGACGCAACTATGCTCGGAGGCCCGAGGCACGTGTTCTGTTTTGTGTTAGTGACCAAAAGCGCACGTGCAAGCTCATTTATTCTTTTACCCTTGCGATCGGTCTGGTCTGTCTTCACCGATGCTTTACGTCTCCTGGATGTGGAGGGAACCTCTTTTTTTCCCCCTCCCCTCCCGAGCAGATTTCACAGTTGAGAGCAAAAGGGACCTCTCCTCCTCCCTCTGGGCAGATCGGTTGTTGTGCTGAAAGTTTCCTCCGTATCACTCCGCTCCACTCTGAGCGCAGTGTTCGTCTTAAAGGCCTCGCTTAAAGTTGACCTGATGCAATCTGTGATCCTACTGCCCCACTCTTCCGAATCGGAACTTCTGATTTTCCTGGAAAACGGGCGATGAAGGCCATTTAGGACAAATGAAATCCTCCTCTTGTTTTATTTTTAAAAAAAACAAACACTCCGAGCTGCCAAATGGGTGGTGGGAGTAGGAAAACGGAAGATGATTTTAAGTACCAAAAGGGTGTAGTGTCATTATTTGATAGCTCAGGGTTACTATTACAATTGCCTTTCCTGGTATGAGTGACGATATTGTGTAACGTTCTCTCTAATGACATACTGCATGAGATTACCGGAGTGGGGGAGGAACAGGAAACAGACCCAGAGAGTCAAGAGTCTGAAAGTGTTACATAGAAACATAGAAAATAGGAGCAAGAGTAGGCCATTCGGCCCTTCAGGCCTGCTCCGCCATTCAAAATAATCATGGCTGATCGTCTAACTCAGTACCCTGTTCCCGCTTTTTCCCCATATCCCTTGATCCCTTTAGCATTAAGAAATATATCTATCTGCTTCTTGAATACATCTAATGACTTGGCCTCCACTGCCTTCTGTGGTAGAGAATTCCACAGGTTCACCACCCTCTGAGTGAAGCAATTTCTCATCTCGGTTCTAAATGGCATACCTCGTATCCTGAGACTGTGACCCCTGGTTCTGGACTCCCCAGTCATCGGGAACATCCTCCCTGCATCTCGTCTGTCTAGTCCTGTTAGAATTTTATATGTTTCGATGAGATCACCTCTCATTCTTCTAAACTCTAGTGAATATAGGCCTAGTCGACCCAATCTCTCCTCATACGTCAGTCCTGCCATCCCAGGAATCAGTCTGGTAAACCTTCGTTGCACTCCCTCCATGGCAAGGACATCCTTCCTCAGATAAGGAGACCAAAACTGCACACAATACTCCAGATGTGGTCTCACCAAGGCCCTGTACAACTGCAGTAAGACATCCCTGCTCTTGTAGTCAAATCCTCTTGCAATGAAGGCCAACATACCATTCACCTACCTGACTGCTCGCTTTCAGCGACTGGCCTACAAGGACACCCAGGTCTCGTTGCACCTCCCCTTTTCCCAATCTATCACCATTCAGATAATCTGCCTTTCTGTTTTTACAACCAAAGTGGATAACCTTACATTTATCCACGTTATACTGCATCTGCCATGTTCTCACCCAACTTGTCTAAATCACATTGGAGCCTCTCTGCATCCTCCTCACAGCTCACATTCCACCCCAGCTTTGTGTCGTCTGCAAACTTGGAAATGTTACATTTAGTTCCCTCATCCAAATCATTGATAAATATTGTGAATAGCTGGGGCCCAAGCACTGATCCCTGCGGTACCCCACTAGTCACTGCCTGCCACCCGGAAAAAGACCCGTTTATTCCTACTCTCTGTTTCCTGTCTGTCAACCAATTCTCAATCCATGCCAGTATACTCCCCCAATCCCATGTGATTTAATTTTGCACACTAACCTCTTGTGTGGGATCTTATCAAAAGCCTTCTGAAAATCCAAATACACCACATCCACTGGTTCTCCCCAATCTATTCTACTAGTTACAGCCTCAAAAAACTCCAGTAGATTTGTTAAGCATGATTTCCCTTTCATAAACCCATGCTGACTTTGTCCAATCCTGTTAATGCCCTCCAAGTGTTCTGTTATCACATCTTTTATAATAAGACTCTAGCATTTTCCCCACTACTGATGTTAGGCTAACTGGTCTGTAATTCCCTGTTTTTTCTCTCCCTCCTTTTTTAAATAGTGGGGTTACATTTGCCACCCTCCAATCTGTAGGAACTGTTCCAGAGTCTATAGAATTTTGGAAGATGATCACCAATGCATTCGCTATTTCCAGGGCCACTTCCTTTAGTACTCTGTGAAATTATGGGAGCAGGTTGCATAAACTTGGCTTGTATTCTCTGCAGGATAGAAGATCAAGGGGTGACCTGATCGAGGTGTTTAAAATGATAAAAGGATTCGAAAGGGTAGATAGGGAGGGACTATTTCCTCTGGTGGGGGAATGCAGAACAAGGGGGAATAATCTCTAAAATTAGAGCCAGGCCATTCGGGAGTGAAATCAGGAAGCAATTTTTCATACAAAGGTTCTTGGAAATCTGGAACCCACTTTTACCCCAAAGGCTATGGATGCTGGGGTTCAGTTGGAGCTTTCAAGATTGAGAGATTTTGTTTTGTTGGGTAAGGGTATCTGGTTTTGGAGCAAATTTGGGTAAATGGGGTTGAGGTACAGATCAGCCATGGTCGAATTTGAACGGCAGAGCAGGCTCGAGGGGCTGAATGGCCTGTTCCCATGTTCCAAGAGACCTCCTAGACGCGTCAGCAGCCAATGGGTTAATTTTTTTGACACCTCGACAAGATCATGGGCTTCTCTGCTCCTGATTCTGTAATCTGTGTGCGTTTATTAAAAAAAAAAGAAATAATTGTGTGAAGTTTTAACTACAATCATGTCCCGGTGGTTACAGGCCCGTGGTGGGTGGTGATGGTGGCCAGGTGCACTTTGAGACCTTGACTTAGGAGGAACGTTGTCTGTTGCTAAGTTGCTCAACCCGCTCTTAAGGCCACAAAGTCTAACTGACCAGAGCCGAGATTCAATGGATCTCTGTGCTCAGCTACTCCCTGTGGAGATTTAGTTGGTTAAATGGGCTGATCCTGAGGTCAGTTAGAAGCTAATGGCCATTTCTTGAGGGATGATTTTTAAAAAAAAAACCAAAGTGGTTGTTAATTGGTAGGTTCACCACCTGCGCATTTATGACTTGTTGTTTTATACCCATATTTGAGGCAATTCTGCGACGTGTGACGCTCTGCGACGTTCGACCTCGACCCCCCCCCCCCCCCCCCCCCGTAAAGTTTTGAGAGCGTAATTCGTGCTTCGCACAGTCATTTCGTGTTGCATGGCACCCCACCTCTGACTGGGAGCTGAAAATTCGCACACCTCTTCCTCGCCCACCCACCCCGTCTGCAAACTTCCTTCACTGAACAACAACTAAACTCTGACCGTGGGCAAATTTACTTTCAACACTTGGACTTTCAGACCATAAAGGGCTGGGTCACCTGACACGCAGCGGCACTGTAGCATACTGTGTGCATTGTGTGTTGGAAGGCTCCCGGTATTATAAAGCATCACGTCATCCGGTGGCGAGCAATACCACAGGAGACCCACTAGTGCGTTGTACTGTACAGAAGCAGCACTGTTGCCCAGTGCTCTGGGAGCCCTTTGCTAGGGTGCTGCTTGGACTATTCACCTGTGCTGGAGTATCCATTGGGCTTGATGCCAGTAGGGAGCATGCAGGTAGAATCCCTTGGGACTGAGCTGAGCTTCCAATGCATGTTCCTTGCTTGGTAGTGGCTGGTGTATGCTGTGTCACACTTGCCACTCCTTGCAACATCACCAAAACAGATGGTCTGGACATTATCACTTTTTTTATTACTCGTTCATGGGATGTGGGCGTCGCTGGCGAGGCCGGCATTTATTGCCAATCCCTAATTGCCCTCGAGAAGGTGGTGGTGAGCTGCCGCCTTGAACCGCTGCAGTCCGTGTGGTGACGGTTCTCCCACAGTGCTGTTAGGTGGGGAGTTCCAGGATTTTGACCCAGCGACTATGAAGGAACGGCGATATATTTCCAAGTCTGGATGGTGCGTGATTTTGGAGGGGAACGTGCAGGTGGTGGTGTTCCCATGTGCCTGCTGCCCTTGTCCTTCTATGTGGTAGAGGTCGCAGGTTTGGGAGGTGCTGTCGAAGAAGCCTTGGCGAGTTGCTGCAGTGCATCCTGTGGATGGTACACACTGCAGCCACTGTGCGCCGGTGGTGAAGGGAGTGAATGTTTAGGGTGGTGGATGGGGTGCCAATCAATCCGGCTGCTTTGTCCCGGATGGTGTCGAGCTTCTTGAGTGTTGTTGGAGCTGCACTCATCCAGGCAAGTGGAGAGTATTCCATCATACTCCTGACTTGTACCTTGTAGATGGTGGAAAGGCTTTGGGGAGTCAGGTGAGTCACTCGCTGCAGAATACCCAGCCCCTGACCTGCTCTTGTAGCCACAGTTTTTATGTGGCTGGTCCAGTTAAGTTTCTGGTCAATGGTGACCCCCAGGATGTTGATGGTGGGGGATTTGGCGATGGTGATATCGTTGAATGTCAATTGGAGGTGGTTAGACTCTCTCTTGTTGGAGATGGTCATTGCCTGGCACTTGTCTGGCGCGAATGTTACTTGCCACTTACCAGCCCAAGCCTGGATGTTGTCCAGGTCTTGCTGCATGTGGGCACAGACTGCTTCATTACCTGAGGGGTTGCGAATGGAACTGAACACTGTGCAATCATCAGTGAACATCCCCATTTCTGACCTTATGATGGAGGGAAGGTCATTGATGAAGCAGCTCAAGATGGTTGGGCCTAGGACACTGCCCTGAGGAACTCCTGCAGCAATGTCCTGGGGCTGAGATGATTGGCCTCCAACAACCACTACCATCTTCCTTTGTGCTAGGTATGACTCCAGCCACTGGAGAGTTTTCCCCCTAATTCCCATTGACTTCAATTTTACTAGGGCTCCTTGGTGCCACACTCGGTCAAATGCTGCCTTGATGTCGAGGGCAGTCACATTCACCTCGCATTGCTGTTTGTGGGACCTTGCAGTGCCTTTCACAGCCTCGGGACGTCCAAAGCTCTCCACAGCCGATGGAAGTACTTTTTGAAGTGTAGTTACTGTTGTAAGGGAAATAGCAGCCAATTTGCGCACAGCAAGATCCCACAAACAGCAATGACCAGATAATCTCTTTTTTAGCGATGTCAACTGAGCGATTAAATATTGACCAGGAGAAAACTCCTTTGAAATAGTGCCAAGGGATCTTTTACATCCGCCTGAGGGGGCAGACAGGGCCTCTGTTTAATGTCTCACCTGGAAGACGGCACCTCTGACAGTGCAGCACTCCCTCAGTACTGGAAGGGGAGTGTCGGCCTAGATGATTGGCTCCAGTCTCTGGAGTGGGGCTTGAACTCGTGACCTTCTGACTGGAACAAAACGCCCGCTCACCGTGCGGAAGCTTTTATGTTCTCTCTCTCTATGTCGGGACTGTGCTTCAGGCAGATTGTGATAACCACAGCCCTGAGGCTGCTGATGTTGTAGGAGGAGGGCGGGTTTCACAACAGGAGAGCAAGCAGCTGTTGCCTGGACAGCTGTGCCTCCCAAGTAGACACGTGTAGACTGACATCCCAGATAAATCCGTTGCCATGTGAATCTGGCGCTGGGTTCAGGCCTCCTTTTTCCTCATGCTCTTCACTCCCCCCCCCCCCCCCCCCAAATATTTGTTCCCTTCCCGAATCCTTCCCTCCCTCCCCACCTCCGTCCAACATCTTAACAATCCTTGCAAATATCGATTAAATTCTCCTCTGCTCTCCCCTTTGTTGGTGATGACCTTCAGTTGAAGCTTCCTGTGTGGTTTGTCATCAGGAAAGCAGTGCAGAAAACACGTGAAGCAGCCGAGATAGTGAACAAAGGCCGAAGTCGCGCACTCTCTGACGCTCTCTCGGATCCCTTCCGTGTGTAAACCTGCACTGTAGGAAGTGAGGGATGCATTTTCTCTCTCTGCATTTGAAAGCTGATTCCTGTTGCCAGGAGACTCCCTTAGGTGCAGTTGGTAGTAATTGCGTTTTGTTACGGGAAAAGCTTTTTTTTTCTTAGAGTATCAATTGCAATTATGCTGTTTCTCATCACCTTCAGTATTTCCAACCTTTTTAGCAGCTCCTGGCACCCCGAAGTTTTATGATTCAGCAAAGCTTATTTGTGCCCACCGTTGAGACCATATTACATTGTGTTTAACATGAATACCGCAGGTTAGTTAGACAGGGTTGACTTATTAGGCGGAGCACCTGAAGCTGTGCGTCTAATTGAATGGCGGATGATAATAGAAAGTGTCTGGGTGCCACAGGTTAGTTCGTGTTTCAGTGCGTCACCTCGCCACCCACCTGTGCCCAGTTCTGGGCCGGTGTGAGGAGGAGCGCACTGCATATTTTGGTGTGTGTGTGTGTGTGTGTGTGTGTGAGAGATTGTGTGTGTGTGTGTGTGTGAGAGATTGTGTGTGTGTGTGTGAGAGATTGTGTGTGTGTGTGTGTGAGAGATTGTGTGTGTGTGTGTGAGAGATTGTGTGTGTGTGTGTGAGAGAGATTGTGTGTGTGTGTGTGAGAGATTGTGTGTGTGTGTGTGTGTGTGTGTGTGTGTGAGAGATTGTGTGTGTGTGTGTGAGATTGTGTGTGTGTGTGTGTGAGATTGTGTGTGTGTGTGTGAGAGATTGTGTGTGAGAGATTGTGTGTGAGAGATTGTGTGTGAGAGATTGTGTGTGAGAGATTGTGTGTGAGAGATTGTGTGTGAGAGATTGTGTGTGAGAGATTGTGTGTGAGAGATTGTGTGTGAGAGATTGTGTGTGAGAGATTGTGTGTGAGAGATTGTGTGTGAGAGATTGTGTGTGAGAGATTGTGTGTGAGAGATTGTGTGTGAGAGATTGTGTGTGAGAGATTGTGTGTGAGAGATTGTGTGTGAGAGATTGTGTGTGAGAGATTGTGTGTGAGAGATTGTGTGTGAGAGATTGTGTGTGAGAGATTGTGTGTGAGAGATTGTGTGTGAGAGATTGTGTGTGAGAGATTGTGTGTGAGAGATTGTGTGTGAGAGATTGTGTGTGAGAGATTGTGTGTGAGAGATTGTGTGTGAGAGATTGTGTGTGAGAGATTGTGTGTGAGAGATTGTGTGTGAGAGATTGTGTGTGAGAGAGTGTGAGAGAGTGTGAGAGTGTGAGAGAGTGTGAGAGTGTGAGAGAGTGTGAGAGAGTGTGAGAGAGTGTGAGAGAGTGTGAGAGTGTGAGAGTGTGAGAGTGTGAGAGTGTGAGAGTGTGAGAGTGTGAGAGTGTGAGAGTGTGAGAGTGTGAGAGTGTGAGAGTGTGAGAGTGTGAGAGTGTGAGAGTGTGAGAGTGTGAGAGTGTGAGAGTGTGAGAGTGTGAGAGTGTGAGAGTGTGAGAGTGTGAGAGTGTGAGAGTGTGAGAGTGTGAGAGTGTGAGAGTGTGAGAGTGTGAGAGTGTGAGAGTGTGAGAGTGTGAGAGTGTGAGAGTGTGAGAGTGTGAGAGTGTGAGAGTGTGAGAGTGTGAGAGTGTGAGAGTGTGAGAGTGTGAGAGTGTGAGAGTGTGAGAGTGTGAGAGTGTGAGAGTGTGAGAGTGTGAGAGTGTGAGAGTGTGAGAGTGTGAGAGTGTGAGAGTGTGAGAGTGTGAGAGTGTGAGAGTGTGAGAGTGTGAGAGTGTGAGAGTGTGAGAGTGTGAGAGTGTGAGAGTGTGAGAGTGTGAGAGTGAGTGTGTAGCATATATTTTACAGTGCACAACAGAATGACTAGAATAATATGCAGTCTCCTGTGGTGGTGTATGTGGGGACTCGAGACCACATGTTATCTTCAGATGATTCAAGATTAAGGGGTGGAGGCTAATGGGACCAGGGTTCACCGATGTAATTCAGTCCCTATTTTGAAGTCATACATTCTGACCTCTTATTTCTTTCTTTGTTTGTCCGCGCCTGTAAATTCAATGGACTGGTCAGGTGGGTAGAAAAGTGGCAAATGGAATTCAATCCGGAGAAGTGTGAGGTGATTCATTTGGGGAGGTCAAACGAGGCAAGGGAGTACACAATAAATGGGAGGATACTGAGAGGTGTAGAGGAAGTGAGGGACCTTGGAGTGCACGTCCACAGATCCCTGAAGGTAGCAGGGACGGGTAGATAAGATGGTTAAGAAGGCATATGGGATACTTTCCTTTTATTAGCTGAGGCATAGAATATAAGAGCAGGGAGGTTATGCTATAACTGCATAAAACATTAGTTCGGCCACAGCTTGAGTACTGCATACAGTTCAGGTCACCACATTACAGGAAAGATGTGACTGCACTAGAGAGGGTACAGAGGAGTTTTACGAGGAGGTTGCCAGGACTGGAGAATTTTAGCCATGAGGAAAGATTGGATAGGCTGGGGTTGTTGTCTTTGGAACAAAGGAGGCTGAGGGGTGATTTAATTGAGGTGTCTAAAATTATGAGGGGCCTATATAGAGTGGACAGGAAGGAATGATTTCCCTTAGCGGAGAGGTCAATAACCAGGGGGCATAGATTTAAAGTGATTGGTAGAAGGATTAGAGGGGAGCTGAGGAAAAAATTTTTTACCAAGAGGGTGGCGGGGGTCTGGAACTCACTGCCTGAAAGGGTGGTAGAGGCAGAAACCCTCATCACATTTAAAAAGCACTTGGATGTGCCCTTGAAGTGCTGTAACCTACAAGGCTACGGACCAAGTGCTGGAAAGCGGGATTAGGCTGGATAGCTCTTTTTCGACCAGCATGGACACGATGGGCCAAAAGGCCTCTTTTTTCTGTGCTGTAAATTTTTCTATGTTTGTATGTTCCGGTGTCCGCGCCTGTAAATGGAACAACCTATGTAAACATGTCATGCTGCAATGAAACCCTCCCACCAGTGGGAGCACTGCAGCATGGCAATTTTTGCATCTCTTGGGTCCCCAGCCTGTGCTGCAGAGAAACTCCTGTGCTCCAATCAACTCTACATCTCTGCAAGTTTTGCCATTTAAACTACAAATAATACTTTTTGGTTTGATATATGTCCTTATTCTTGTATGATCCGTCTCTCTAAAGTGGGGACTGAACCACATCTGCATGGCCCTGGCCCAATTGGACCCTGTCTTATCTGAAGACTGTGCTTGGTCCTCACTCCTCAGCGCCATTGGCTTTGTGTCCAGATGTGCACGCTTCTAAAATATGATAGCCGCAAAACGGTGAGGATTCTTGAATTCTTCAATTGCCTCCTAACTCTCTCGTTAAATAGCCGCATTCCTGCCATTAGCTTCTGTTTCTGATGCTCCAACCATCGGATCGCACTCCATCTCAGTTTCTCTGCCCCCCCGTGTATCAGAAATGCAGTTTTAAGTGCTTCTGTCTGTCCCACCCTGGTGATTTTAAAAGCGAGGAAGTTGATTTCAGGGCGGCCGGCAGTTTTTGGCTGGGTGTCTGGCAGATGTGCTACAAGGTGCACACAGCTGGTGAAAAGCTGCTGCCTGAAAGAGTTTGCACTTCAACATGTGGTTACCCGTCCATTAACCTATGATCCGTACAATCCATCCTTCCTCACAAGAGCACTGTTGTACTGGTATTACCACTCGGAGCCAGATATACAAGTTCTAGTATTTGTATTGAGGTCATCGCTAAGAAACGCAAGTCCCAACTGACTAGTTCTTCAATCACTTTCAGCAATAGACAGTTTTTGATGTTTCACTTTGTTCCTTCCCACCCCTCCTTCCTCCCTCCCCAGAGGAGGTCACTTCATACTGGGGTAGCTACAAAAATGCATGACTGCCTTTCAGTACCTCATTAAAGTGAATATTTGAAGGGATGGGTGAATGAGCAAGGTATCCCAGCCATGCCCGTGTTCCAGCAGGACTCAGTGCGTCGTGACCTGGAGCAGGAGCTCTGAAATTCCACCCCCCCACCACCAACCTTCCCTAGGTCGGGATCAATTGTCACACCCTGATAACTATTCTGACACAGCACCACCTA